>NC_041382.1:485567100-485690031 GCF_002162155.2 Triticum dicoccoides | reverse complement strand
TGATGTGCGGGCCTTGAGGTGGGCAGGGGCCGGGTGAGGGTGTCAAAATGTGTGCATTGATGCATGTGTTACATGCGATCGTGCGAGGGACGGACGAATCGAGAGAGATGGTTGTTGTGTTACGGATGCTCCCCCCCCCCTCTCTCTCACACACACAGAAGTAAAATAGGAGACCGTTCTCTCATGTATACACAACGTATCAGCATCTGTCTATGTCTCACTCAGGCACGATCATTTGCACATTCACACCTCTCTGTGTGTCTATCACACGCACACCGTCTCCACATTGCCCTTCCGCCACAACACACATATGGACACATACACACATTCTCTCTCAGTCACACACACAAAATCAGTATTAAAAAAACTAGGGCGCACCTAAAACGTCCAAATCCAAATAAACACAAACTGGAGCTAAATTCAAATATATGGAAATATTGTAGCGTCAATAACTTTTCCAAGAAAAAAAGTTGAGTAATATTCGGGGATTGTTTTCACACACAAAAAAAGGTTCGGTGGATGTCCTTCGAGCGCGACACGGTGACGCACCGTTCAATCGACCACTCGGTCGCGGTTCACGCGCTTGCACAGGATTCTGTATCATGGCTATGGTAACTAATATAATTTTGACCAACCATATATAAAACTAAACTAAGCTCCCATATGCGCACTCATCAATATGCCGCTGCCATTGCGCATGCCGGCACCCGCCTGCTCTGGCCAACAATTTCTCTCCCATCGCCGCCGTGTCGCCACCATCCCTGTGCCATCAAGATGAAGGCTTGCCCGCTCACGTCGTCTGCAGTCCCTCCTCGCGCTGCTGCCGCGCTGCCAAGCACACGAGCAGCTGGTGGAGTCGCGTCTATGCACGCAGCGTACGAAGAGGAGGACGAGCGCGTTCTCCAGCACGCCGGCGAGGAGGAACTAGCGTGTCATTGTCGTCTTCGCCCGCGCGGAGGAGGCGCGCATGGTGGCTATCCTGGAGGAAGCCGGTCGCGCTCGCGCCGAGCCTGCAAACCGGGTGCGGACGCGGAATCTACATTCGATACCTTGAATGCCACATGGATCCTGCAATCTGAAGGAACAATTTGGGTCGATCGACTCTTGTGAACCATTGGATGCAACATGGATGGCTAGAAGGGCTTCTTCAACCTCCGGAATCGATGCACTGTTCATCTTATCAGCCCGCCACACGCCTAACCGCCTGCCGCCGCCACCCCGCCCTCCGTTTAACCCCGGGCATGATCCATTTTTTTCTGGTGACTTACATTCCGCACCCAACACTCATAAGATAGATCATGGGCACCCTGCCACCCTAATATAGATATTGGGGTATAGCTTCTCTGCTGTCTTCTTCCTTAGCTCCGTCGAACTTCTTTCACAAATCGACTGACCCAAATTATACTACTAGTATGAATGTATTATGTACAGTAGGAACATGAAGATACGAGCAGTAGTACCAACTGCAAGAAGAATAGTAGTAAGACATACTAGTACTAGTACTACTGTACATACTAAAGAGTTCAAATAATGAGAAAGAACATAAAGTTCAAGTAACAAGAAAAGTTCTGCTGGGGGCTCAGCAGAACACACCCCTGAAATAAAACTAAGCAACTAGTCTACTTGACACTGCAGTAGAACCAGCATGAGCAACGACACTGCCACCTTACTTGGAGTCCGAGTCCGAGTCCACGTCCTCGACTTCGTCCTTGTCCCTCTTCCTCTTCCTCTGCGCCGACGCTTCTTTGCTTGAACCGGACAGTGGGCTCTGCTTCTTCATCCAACCCTTGTAGATATTTAAACAAAGGTAGGCATCCATTACTGCGTACAGGATGTGATCTTCATCTAATGTCTTCGACTCCCATGCATGATGAAACTCGTGGTGAGGTTTCTTCAGTTTAGCGTACGAAGGATCAATCATGGTTGCTGTCAGGGTCAGCATTAAAGGCTGAGAGGAGAACACTAGGTTTGCCTTCTGGAGATCGAAGGGCTAGCCTACAACGAGGCCTATCCGACCCAGGACATCCCTGTCGTTCCTAAAGTCTACAGTAACGAATTTCACTCCTTCGTCCTTGAGGAAGTTCTTAAAATCCTGGCACTCAATGTCGGCATGGCATATGTGGTAGACCAAGCACACGTTATGTACACAAACCTGGATCACGGCGGGCTTCTTCTTCTCCGCCTCCTTTAGAATCTTCTCTCTTTCCAGGACTGTGATGTACTCCACATCTAGCCCAGTGACCCGCTCATCCTTTGATCTATTGAACATGCATAGAAGTGAGCAAGGCATGCTTTCACCGTCGTGGATCCACGTGTGTAGATGACGATGAACTCATCGCCGGTGATGGCTCTAACCTGGTACTCAACGGCGACCATGGAGATTTGGGAGGCCATGGATTTTGGAGGAGGGTTAGGAGAAGTTTAACTGGTGTAATGTGAAAGGACGAGACGTCTAGGAGCGAACTGTTGTAAGGTACTCCCAAAGAGTATAGCTTATGCCTATGGATATACGGGGATGAGTAGGGCGTGCGAACGGCATGGGGTTGTTGGCTTGCCCGGTGGATAAATGGCTGCAATCCCCCAAAGAGTTCTCAAGTACTATGCGAGACCCACTAGATCTTCTGTCTACTAGACCCATATCGTAGGCCTGACGGTATAGCTTCTGCCTATTCGCACGCCATGCCGGCGCATGGATGTAACTTCACTTAATTTCGTCAACTGTCGTGCCTCCCACGACCTTCGCCTCCCTCGTGAGGTCGCGCCCTTTGAGACTTCGACCGGCTATAAGTGAGCATTTTTTTGCCTAGTCTGCATGCATCATACTCCCTCTGGTCCTTTTTGTAAGGGAACGTAGTAATTTCAAAAAATTTCCTACGCACACGCAAGATCATGGTGATGCATAGCAACAAGAGAGGAGAGTGTTGTCTACGTACCCTCGTAGACCGGCAACGGAAGCGTTGACACAACGTAGAGGAAGTAGTCGTACGTCCTCCCGATCCGACTGATCCAAGTACCGAACGTACGGCACCTCCGAGTTCTGCACACGTTCAGCCCAATGACGTCCCTCTAACTCCGATCCAGCCGAGTGTTGAGGGAGAGTTTCGTCAGCACGACGGTGTGGTGATGATGTTGATGTTCTACCGACGCAGGGCTTCGCCTAAGCACCGCTACAGTATTATCGAGGTGGACTATGGTGGAGGGGGACACCGCACACGGCTAAGAGACGATCAACTTGATCAACTTGTGTGTCTAGAGGGTGCCCCCTGCCCCCATATATAAAGGAGCAAGGGGGGAGGTGGCCGGCCTAGGAGGAGGGCACGCCAAGGGGGGAGTCCTACTCCCATCGGGAGTAGGACTCCTCCTTCCCTTGTTGGAGTAGGAGAGAAGGAAAGAGGGCCAAATCCTATTCGGCGCCTTAAGCGCCGAATACAGGCCATTTGGTATAGGGCGCACACCCCCCTGTACTCTTGGTTTTATAGCGGGCCGGCCCATGTTGCTTTCCTGTTTCTTAAAAATTCCCCAAAAAAAGTACTCCAAGCGCCACTCGAACCATGCTCATTCGTTTAGGTAGCCATCACAACAACCAGTTGAACCAGATAACCACATGTGCTATGGTGGTTCTTTTTATTTTCTTTATATATTAACGCAGAAAAGGCAGTTGTTTTCCCTGTTTCAATTCTATCTTTGTTTCTTTTCTCTTTCTTATTAAAATGAGTGAACTTTTTTAAAGGTGACCAAATTTTCGCAAAATCGGTGAACTTTTTTCAAGTTCGATGAACTTTTCTCAAATTTGATGAACTTTTTTCAAATGTGATGAACCTTTTTTCAAATTGATGAACTTTTTTCTCAAAGTTGATGAACTTTTTTCAATCTTGGTGAACTTTTCGTCAAATTCGATGAACTTTTTTTGAAAATTAGTGAACTTTTTTCAAAGTCGATGAACTTTTTTGGAAAATCGTTGAACTTTTTTTGAAAATCGATGAACTTTTTTCAAAGTCGATGAACTTTTTTTGAAAATCGATGAACTTTTTTTGAAAACCGATGAACTTTTTCAGTTTTATGAAATTTTGAATCTGTGAACGTTTTTGAATACATGATTTTTTTTCTAATTCGTGATTTTTTTAAATATGTGGACATTCAAAATTTGTTCATATTTATTTTCAAAAGAAATCCCGTTTTTCTAAAAAGCGCATATAAAGTTAGTTCTTAGAGGTTTCGTGTTGCAATATATCAATAAGAGCTTAATAGGTCTATTGGTTGGCCAAGCTTTGGAGCTAATTAGCGCAGGATCGAATCCTATCAAGATTTAGTTTCTCGGGTAGGTTTTCTGCGCATTAATACATTTTTTGCACTGCCTTGCATTCTCATGGGCCGGTCCACTAGCGTGGTGCAGTGGGCGCCAGTTGCGTCAACGGGCGCATAAGGCGCTAGGGAGGAGCTCTCGGAAAGAGGGGGAGAGGAACAAGGAAAAGTGGGCTGCACCCCTTGTCCAATTCGGACCAGAGGGGGGGGGCGCCTCCTTCCTTTTGGCCTCTCTCCTCTATTCCCATATGGCCCAATAAGGCCCATATACTCCCCGGCGAATTCCCATAACTCTCCGGTACTCCGAAAAATACCCGAATCAATCGGAACCTTTCCGATGTCCGAATATAGTCGTCTGATATATCGATCTTTACGTATCGACCATTTCGAGACTCCTCGTAATGTCCCCGATCTCATCTGGGACTCCGAACTCCTTCGGTACATCAAAACTCATAAACTCATAATATAACTATCATCGAAACCTTAAGCGTGCGGACCCTACGGGTTCGAGAACAATGTAGACATGACCGAGACACGTCTCCGGTCAATAACCAATAGCGGAACCTGGATGCTCATATTGGCTCCCACATATTCTACGAAGATCTTTATCGGTCAGACCGCATAACAACATACGTTGTTCCCTTTGTCATCGGTATGTTACTTGCCCGAGATTCGATCGTCGATATCTCAATACCTAGTTCAATCTCGTTACCAGCAAGTCTCTTTACTCGTTCCGTAATATATCATCCCGCAACTAACTCATTAGTTGCAATGCTGGCAAGGCTTAAGTGATGTGCATTACCGAGAGGGCCCAGAGATACCTCTCCGACAATCGAAGTGACAAATCCTAATCTCGAAATACGCCAACCCAACAAGTACCTTCAGAGACACCTGTAGAGCACCTTTATAATCACCCAGTTACGTTGTGATGTTTGGTAGCACACAAAGTGTTCCTCTGGTAAACGGGAGTTGTATAATCTCATAGTAATAGGAACATGTATAAGTCATGAAGAAAGCAATAGCAACAAACTAAACGATCAAGTGCTATGCTAACGGAATGGGTCAAGTCAATCACATCATTCTCCTAATGATGTGATCCCGTTAATCAAATGACAACTCATGTCTATGGTTAGGAAACATAACCATCTTTGATCAACGAGCTAGTCAAGTAGAGGCATACTAGTGACACTCTATTTGTCTATGTATTCACACATGTATTATGTTTCCGGTTAATACAATTCTAGCATGAATAATAAACATTTATCATGTTATAAGGAAATAAATAATAACTTTATCATTGCCTCTAGGGCATATTTCCTTCAGTCTCCCACTTGCACTAGAGTCAATAATCTAGTTCACATCACCATGTGATTTAATACCAATAGTTCACATCACCATGTGATTAACACCCATAGTTCACATCGACATGTGACCAACACCCAAAGGGTTTACTAGAGTTAGTAATCTAGTTCACATCGCTATGTGATTAACACCCAAAGAGTACTAAGGTGTGATCATGTTTTGCTTGTGAGAGAAGTTTAGTCAATGGGTCTGCCATATTCAGATCCGTACATATTTTGCAAATTTCTATGTCAACAATGCTCTGCACGGAGCTACTCTAGCTAATTGCTCCAACTTTCAATATGTATCCAGATTGAGACTTAGAGTCATCTGGATTAGAGTCAAAACTTGCATCGACGTAACCCTTTACGACGAACCTTTTGTCACCTCCATAATCGAGAAACATATCCTTATTCCACTAAGGATAATTTTGACCAATGTCCAGTGATCTACTCCTAGATCACTATTGTACTCCCTTGCCAAACTCAGGGCAAGGTATACAATAGGTCTGGTAAACAGCATGGCATACTTTATAGAACCTATGGCTGAGGCATATGGAATGACTTTCATTCTCTCTCTATCTTCTGCCGTGGTCGGGCTTTGAGTCTTAATCAATTTCACACCTTGTAACACAGGCAAGAACTCTTTCTTTGATTGTTCCATTTTGAACTACTTGAAAAACTTGTCAAGGTATGTACTCATTGGAAACTTATCAAGCGTCTTGATCTATCTCTATAGATCATGATGCTTAATATGTAAGCAGCTTCACTGAGGTATTTCTTTGAAAAAATCCTTTCAAACACTCCTTTATGCTTTGCAGAATAATTCTACATTATTTCTGATCAATAATATGTCATACACATATACTTATCAGAAATGCTGTAGTGCTCCCACTCACTTTCTTGTAAATACAGGCTTCACCACAAGTCTGTATAAAACTATATGCTTTGATTAACTTATCCAAGCATATATTCCAACTCCGAGATGCTTGTACCAGTCCATAGATGGATCACTGGAGCTTGCATATTTTGTTAGTACCTTTAGGATTGAAAAAACCTTCTGGTTGCATCATATACAACTCTTCTTTAATAAATCCATTAAGGAATGCAGTTTTGTTTATCCATTTGCCAGATTTCATAAAATACGGCGATTGCTAACATGATTCGGACAGACTTAAGCATAGATACGAGTGAGAAACTCTCATCGTAGTCAACACCTTGAACTTGTCGAAAACCTTTTGCGTCAATTCTAGGTTTGTAGATAGTAACACTACTATCAGCGTCCGTCTTCCTCTTGAAGATCCATTTAATCTCAATGACTCACCGATCATTGGGCAAGTCAATCAAAGTCCATACTTTGTTCTCATACATGGATCTCATCTCAGATTTCATGGCCTCAAACCATTTCGCGGAATCTGGGCTCATCATCGCTTCCTCATAGTTCACAAGTTCGTCATGGTCTAGTAACATGACTTCCAAAATAGGATTACCGAACCACTCTGGTGCAGATCTCACTCTGGTTTACCTACAAGGTTCGGTAGTAACTTGATCTGAAGTTACATGATCATCATCATTAGCTTCCTCAGTAATTGGTGTAGTAGTCACAGGAACATATTTCTGTGATGAACTACTTTCCAATAAGGGAGCAGGTATAGTTACCTCATCAAGTTCTACTTTCCTCCCACTCACTTCTTTCGAGAGAAACTCCTTCTCTAGAAAGGATCCATTCTCAGCAATGAATATCTTGCCTTCGGATCTGTGATAGAAGGTGTACCCAACATTTTCTTTTGGGTATCCTATGAAGATTTACTTCTCCGATTTGGGTTCGAGCTTATCAAGTTGAAACTTTTTCACATAAGCATCGCAGTCCCAAACTTTAAGAAACGACAGCTTAGGTTTCTCGCCAAACCACAGTTCATACGGCGTCATCTCAACGGATTTAGATGGTGCCCTATTTAACGTGAATGTAGATGTCTCTAATGCATAACCCCAAAACGATAGTGGTAATCGGTATGAGACATCATAGATCGCACCAGATCTAATAAAGCACGGTTACGACGTTCGGACACACCATTACTTTATGGTGTTCCAGGTGGCACGAGTAGTGAAACTATTTCACATTGTTTTAACTGAAGGCCAAACTCGTAACTCAAATATTTTACTTCTGCGATCATATCGTAGAAATTTTTATTTTTGTTACGATGATTCTCCACTTCACTCTGAAATTCTTTGAACTTTTCAAATATTTCAGACTTGTGTTTCATCAAGTAGATATACTCATATCTGCTCAAATCATCTGTGAAGATCAGAAAATAATGATACCTGCCACGAGCCTCAATATTCATCGGACCACATACATCAGTATGTATGATTTCCAACAAATCTGTTGCTCGCTCCATTGTTCCGGAGAATGGAGTCTTAGTCATCTTGCCCATGAGGCATGGTTCGCAAGCATCAACTGATTCATAATCAAGTGATTCCAAAAGCCCATCAGCATGGATTTTCTTCATGCGCTTTACACCAATATGACCTAAACGGCAGTGCCACAAATAAGTTGCTCTATCATTATTAACTTTGCATTTTTGGCTTCAATATTATGAAAATGTGTATTACCACGATCGAGATCCAACAAACCATTTTCATTGGGTGTATGACCATAGAAGGTTTTATTCATGTAAACAGAACAACAATTATTCTCTCACATGAATAACCGTATTGCAATAAACATGATCCAATCATATTTATGCTCAACGCAAACACCAAATAACATTTATTTAGGTTCAACACTAATCCCGAAAGTATAGGGAGTGTGCGATGATGATCATATCAATCTTGGAACCACTTCCAACACACATCGTCACTTCACCCTTAACTAGTCTCTGTTTATTTTGCAACTCCCATTTCGAGTTACTACTCTTAGCAACTGAACCGGTATCAAATACCGAGGGGTTGCTATAAACACTAGTAAAGTACACATCAATAACATGTATATCAAATATACCTATGTTCACTTTGCCATCCTTCTTATCTACCAATTACTTGGGGTAGTTCCGCTTCCAATGACCAGTCCCTTTGCAGTAGAAGCACTTAGTTTCAGGCTTAGGTCCAGACTTGGGTTTTTTCACTTGAGCAGCAACTTGTTTGCCGTTCTTCTTGAAGTTCCCCTTTCTTCCCTTTGTCCCTTTACTTGAAACTAGTGGTTTTACCATCAACACTTGATGCTTTTCTTGATTTCTACCTTCGTCGATTTCAGCATCACGAAGAGCTTGGGAATCGTTTCCGTTATCCCTTGCATATTATAGTTCATCACGAATTCTACTAACTTGGTGATGGTGACTAGAGAATTCTGTCAATCACTATTTTATCTGGAAGATTAACTCCCACTTGATTCAAGCGATTGTAGTACCCAGACAATCTGAGCACATGCTCACTGCTTGAGCTATTCTCCTCCATCTTTTAGCTATAGAACTTGTTGGAGACTTCATATCTCTCAACTCGGGTATTTACTTGAAATATTAACTTCAACTCCTGGAACATCTCATATGGTCCATGACGTTCAAAACATCTTTGAAATCCCGATTCTAAGCTGTTAAGCATGGTGGACTAAACTATCAAGTAGTCATCATATTGAGCTAGCCAAACGTTCATAACGACTGCATCTACTCCTGCAATAGGTCAGTCACCTAGCGGTGCATCAAGGACATAATTCTTCTGTGCAGCAATGAGGATAAACCTCATATCACGGACCTAGTCCGCATCATTGCTACTATCATCTTTCAACTGAGTTTTCTCTAGGAACACATATAAAACATAGGGAAGCAATAACATGAGCTATTGATCTACAACATAGATATGCAAATACTATCAGGAATAAGTTCATGATAAATTAAAGTTCAATTAATCATATTACTTAAGAACTCCCACTTAGAAAGATATCCCTCTAATCTTCTAAGTGACCACGTGATCCAAATCAACTAAACCATAACCGATCATCACGTGAAATGGAGTAGTTTTCAATGGTGAACATCACTATGTTGATCATATCTACTATATGATTCACGCTCGATCTTTCGTTCTCAGTGTTCCAAGGCCATATCTGCATATGCTAGGCTCGTCAAGTTTAACCTGAGTATTCTGCATGTGCAAAACTGGCTTGCACCCGTTGTAGATGGACGTAGAGCTTATCACACCCGATCATCACGTGGTGTCTGGGCACGATGAACTTTGGCAACGGTGCATACTCAGGGAGAACACATTTTATCTTGAAATTTAGTGAGAGATCATCTTATAAAGCTACCGTCGAACTAAGCAAAATAAGATGCATAAAAGATAAACATCACATGCAATGAAAATATGTGACATGATATGGCCATCATCATGTTGTGCCTTTGATCTCCATCTCCAAAGCATCGTCATGATTTCCATCGTCACCGACATGACACCTGATCTCCATCATCTTGATCTATATCAATGTGTCGTCACATGGTCGTCTCGCCAACTATTTCTCTTGCAACTATTGCTATCGCATAGCGATAAAGTAAAGCAAGTATTTGGCGCTTGCATCTTATGCAATAGAGAGACAACCATAAGGCTTTTGCCAGTTGCCGATAACTTCAACAAAACATGATCATCTCATACAACAACTTATATCATGTATTGACCATATCACATCACAACATGCCCTGCAAAAACAAGTTAGACGTCCTCTACTTTGTTGTTGCAAGTTTTACGTGGCTGCTACGGGCTTAGCAAGAACCGTTCTTATCTACGCATCAAAACCACAACGATAGTTTGTCAAGATGGTGCTGTTTTAACCTTCTCAAGGACCGGGCATAACCACACTCGATTCAACTAAAGTTGGAGAAACTGACACCCGCTAGTCACCTGTGTGCATAGCATGACGGTAAAACCAGTCTCGCGTAAGCGTACGCGTAATGTCGGTCCGGGCCGCTTCATCCAACAATACCACTGAACCAAAGTATGACATGCTGGTAAGCAGTATGACTTATATCACCCACAACTCACTTGTGTTCTACTCGTGCACAACATCAACGCATAAAATCTGGCTCTGATGCCACTATAGGGGAACGTAGTAATTTCAAAATTTTCCTACGCACACGCAAGATCATGGTGATGCATAGCAATGAGAGAGGAGAGTGTTGTCTACGTACCCTCGTAGACCGGCAACGGAAGCGTTGACACAATGTAGAGGAAGTAGTCGTACGTCTTCCCGATCCGACCGATCCAAGTACCAAACGTACGGCACCTCCGAGTTCTGCACACGTTCAGCCCGATGACGTCCCTCTAACTCCGATCCAGCCGAGTGTTGAGGGAGAGTTTCGTCAGCACGACAGCGTGGTAACGATGTTGATGTTCTACCGACGCAGGGCTTCGCCTAAGCACCGCTACAGTATTATCGAGGTGGACTATGGCGGAGGGGGGCACTGCACACGGCTAAGAGACGACCAACTTGATCAACTTGTGTGTCTAGAGGGTGCCCCCTGCCCCCATATATAAAGGAGCAAGGGGGTTGGTGGCCGGCCTAGGAGGAGGGCACGCCAAGGGGGGAGTCCTACTCCCATCGGGAGTAGGACTCCTCCTTCCCTTGTTGGAGTAGGAGAGAAGGAAAGAGGGGGAGAGCAACAAGGAAAAGTGGGCTGCACCCCTTGTCCAATTCGGACCAGAGGGGGGGGGGGGGCACGCGCCTCCTTCCTTTTGGCCTCTCTCCTCTATTCCCGTATGGCCCAATAAGGCCCATATACTCCCCGGCGAATTCCCATAACTCTCCGGTACTCCGAAAAATACCCGAATCACTCGGAACCTTTCCGATGTCCAAATATAGTCGTCCGATATATCGATCTTTACGTCTCGACCATTTCGAGACTCCTCGTCATGTCCCCGGTCTCATCCGGGACTCCGAACTCCTTCGGTATATCAAAACTCATAAACTCATAATATAACTGTCATCGAAACCTTAAGCGTGCGGACCCTACGGGTTCGAGAACAATGTAGACATGACCGAGACAAGTCTCCGGTCAATAACCAATAGCGGAACCTGGATGCTCATATTGGCTCCCACATATTCTACGAAGATCTTTATCGGTCAGACTGCATAACAACATATGTTGTTCCCTTTGTCATCTGTATGTTACTTGCCCGATATTCGATCGTCGGTATCTCAATACCTAGTTCAATATCGTTACCGGCAAGTCTCTTTACACGTTCCGTAATACATCATCCCGCAACTAACTCATTAGTTGCAATGCTGGCAAGGCTTAAGTGATGTGCATTACCGAGAGGGCCCAGAGATACCACTCCGACAATCGGAGTGACAAATCCTAATCTCGAAATACGCCAACCCAACAAGTACCTTCGGAGACACCTGTAGAGCACCTTTATAATCACCCAGTTATGTTGTGATGTTTGGTAGCACACAAAGTGTTCCTCTGGTAAACGGGAGTTGCATAATCTCATAGTAATAGGAACATGTATAAGTCATGAAGAAAGCAATAGCAACAAACTAAACGATCAAGTGCTATGCTAACGGAATGGGTCAAGTCAATCACATCATTCTCCTAATGATGTGATCCCGTTAATCAAATGACAACTAATGTCTATGGTTAGGAAACATAACCATCGTTGATCAACGAGCTAGTCAAGTAGAGGCATACTAGTGACACTCTATTTGTCTATGTATTCACACATGTATTATGTTTCCGGTTAATACAATTCTAGCATGAATAATAAACATTTATCATGATATAAGGAAATAAATAATAACTTTATCATTGCCTCTAGGGCATATTTCCTTCACTTTTTACTTCCGTCAACCGTTTGCAAAGTGTTTGACCAAATTTATACTAAAAATATCAATATCTACAATACTGATTATAATGAGTATAAGAACTACGTTTCATAATGAGTATAAAAATATTGATTTGGCATTGTGAATGTTGATACATTTTTCTATAAGTTTGGTCAAAGTAGAGGTACATTGACTTCAGACAAAACTTAAATGCACAATGCAGACTAGTTCCTCCGTCTAGGTGCGTGCCATGTCCTAGCTAGTCATCACAACAAGATTAGCTATTAGAGTACTACTACCTCCCTTCTACTTTAAAGGGCTCGATTCAAAAATTTCACCTACTCATACCAAGATAGAGGAGGTGGAATAGTTTTTGTAGTATGCAAAAGTACTCAACTAATGATGTCGCTCTTCACAAAAAAGTGTGTTTACCAATGCATTATCGCATTGCATGCATGCATGAACACTAGTTACTCTAACCCCCCCTCTCTTCTTTAATTCTTTGCCACATCAGCATGTTTGCTATTCCCGTGTGCATGATACCATCTAAGATACCACCATTATGGCCAGCCTTAATCATCACATGCAATAATTTAGTGCACCTTGAAATATGAACATGTGTGGGGCGTGTATGTTTTTAATGACTTGAGACTATACCTAGCCTAGCATGCAAGATGACTTATTATGCACCATCCCCCATACCCGCAGGAAGCCCGTTCGACTCCAAATCTTTTCCCCTCCATGTGTGAAACAATATGCCTGCTTGACTCTCCTTCTCCCTCCGGCGGTCCCACCACTCCACCCCATGTGGAAAAAATCTGCATGCATGACTCTCCTCCCCCCGCGCTCGTCCAATCCGTTGTGACCAGCAATATTTCCACCCCTTCCCTCCCCTGTAATTTACTCCAACAAATATGCCCACGTAGTTGTTACGTTAATCATGCAACATATCTTATGGAACGCTGCTTCAGTTACCTAACTGCAAGTGCATTGGGTCACTGACATATGGGCCCAACAGGGGTCTGGCCCACATGTCAGTGACACAGCTGCACCTGCAGTTAAGTTAGTGCAGCTCAGTCCATATCTTACTAGGTGTGCCATTGCTCGCTATAAATATTGCGCCTCCCACGACATTCGGAAAAACGCTCATGTTCATCGCTATCTCCTCCTCCCTCTCATGTTGACCACCATGGCATCGCCCTTCCCAAGCCCTAGGCACCCCTCACTGCACCGCGCGGATGGCCACGCATCGCCGTTCCCAATCTCTCCAGCACGCGTGTTGGAGGATGCCTCGGCTCCCCACTACGAGGAGAACGCCGCGCCGCCCGCCGAGCCCCCCAGCCTTGAGGAGCTTTGGAAAGAAATGGATGTTGCCTTGTTGGAGGCTTTGCCTCCGGCAGAGCACGCCAAAATAGAGGCGGAGAAGAAGGCCGACGAAGAGAAGCGCGCCATGGGATAAGCTGCCTGGCAGGCTTATGTCGCGTCCGAGAGAGTCAGGCGATTGGCTCTTTGGCAGAAGGCTCGTGCGAGGGCCGTGAGGGTGGCGGAAGACGCCCGTGCCAAAGCCCTGAGTGCAGTCGGGCCTAAGTGCCTCATCTACGCTTGGTGGTACGTGGAGCGGGTGCATGCTTCCGGCGAGGAGGAGTACATGTTGGCACCGGATCACCACACCGGTGAGACCGCGCTCGCTCGCCCGCCGGCAAGCTGCTAATCAGCACCTCACGAGTTGTGAGGCTGAGGAAGAGGCGTTGTGTCGGCACGCTGGGAAACGGCCGTGCACCAGGGCACTCGTGGCGTGCCACAAGCGCTCCTGCGAGCGCCGTGGCTTTTAGTAGGAGTATAATTTAGTTTCGTAAGGCAATCTCATTAGTTTTGGGACGCAAATGATAAATCCCGAATGTTCAGGAATTATTACCGTCCTTTATTAAGTATGGAAAAGGGAAAGTTTGGAAACCTTGTGTATCCGTACACATTTTGTAAGTATATGCATATAGCACAAACTTTACTACTCCTATATACTATCGCACTACACGTCTCTCTCTATATATGCTTGCAGACTGTGCTACTCCCGCCGTCCAAGTGAATAAGTCATCTTTGTATGTGCACCGTGACCAAGAAGGAGGGAAGACTTATAGACCTAGGCGTAGGGAGTACTACTATTACTTATGTATGTGCAAATGCATGTTTTAACATTACGATGCGGTTTTGTAAAAGTAGAAAAATAGCCCTAGTCAAGCTTGTGAAACGACTCAATGAAAAACAAATGCAAAAATGCTCATTTGATTGTTTACTTTTAGCTTCCTTCTCTGTTGTTATTTCTCTGTCATAGTTTGTACAGAGTATCTCACCGGTCGGTAAGGCATGCAAATTCCCAAACCGCTTCCTACACCCTATATCGAATTTTTTGCCTAACAAGTTGTGTCGTGCAATTGGAATTCCAACTTGAGTACTACTACTAGTAGGAGTACCAGGGGCCAGTTCTTTCAAGCTTCTAGATTAGTAATCCCATAACTACTACCTCCGTCCTGGTTTATTGGTCCCCATTGTAATCTGTGTCAAATTTTGATCATAAATTTAACTAATGAAATGTTAGTGCATGTCACATGCACTAACATTTTATCAGTTAAATCTTTGGTCAAAATTAAGCACAAATTACAATAGTGACGAATAAACCAGGATGAAGGTACTAGTAGTAGTTTAGAGGCCCAAATAAATGAGTGAGGCGCCTTTAATGTTACTCTCCCTGTGACTAGTCTTATGGGAAAAGCCAGGGAAGAGACGACTCATTTTTTAAGCCGCCAAGAGAACTAGCCCTAGGAGTAGTAGCTAGGGATACTAGGAGTAGTAGCTAGGGATCGAATGTGTGAGATGAACCGGAGAAAGTAAATGCAGAGAGATGAAATGCAAAAAAGACGGAGCGTTGTGATGGTTGCTTGTCTGTTTATTTCATCAGGCCACTTATTACTGGGAGTGGTTGGGTTTTGTGATATGATGGATTTACTGCCGCGCCACAAGTGGGGTGAGACTCGTGTGCAGCGCCGCCCTCTACACTAGTACTACATCGGTCATGGCTTATTAGTCTCCCATTGAATTTGACTGAAGATTTAACTGACAAAATGTTAGTGTATGTCAACAAAAACTATATCGTTGGATTCGTATTTGAACATAGTTTTCAATGATATAATTTTAGGTGACATCCATCAGCATTTATCGTACTATATATAATGTCAGTTCAATTTTTGGTCATACCAATCTATAGTAAGGTGCCCGTGCATTGCACGGAATAGTGAAATGCATTGTTCTGGGAGTTGTTTATTTCGACAAAGGATGTGCGGGTCATCTCATGTGTAACGGGTATCGATAGGTTTCTTTGGATATTATTTCATCTCTAGAGCTCACAAACATCCGGGTGAAATAGATTAAAAAGTATCTTTTGCAAACAAAAGCGTTCAACTATTCAACCTGCATCCAAAACTTGTGAAGAAATAACACTTATTGTGCTTTGCAAGAAATGATCTTTAAGAATTAGTTTTTGAGTATCGATTGTTATACATGTTGGCTACAAATGACATGGAACTTTCTTATAGTCAACGGTTGGCTATACTATTAAGTATTCACCATGCCCTTATACACCTAGACGGAGGCACTAAATCAGGATGACTTGGAAGGGGGAGAGGAGATGTAAGAAATGGTTCATCATAAGTATTTCACCAGTACTGTAGTAAAAATTTCATACATGGAAGATTATAGACTAACTATAAATGGATACACTTTTATTCATGCGCGATACTCCAATAGAGCAATAGTATCATGCATGGAAGTCTCCACATGCTTAGACAGCGGATTACATTGAGCAAAGACTAATGATCAACATTTAACTTGGTAATGCATATGTACAGGTGAACCTCCTTGGAGTCCCCGTGCACATTGTTGGGGGTCAAATCATGCCATGCTTCTTCCATGTCCACATCGGCGGGAAGGTCCCAACTCGGCACAGTCCTAGTCAGCTTGACGTACCCAGTGTCGCCGCCCACGTACCTCCGAGGGGTAGTAATAGTGAGCACACACCCGTACATCGGCCTCGTGTCAGTGTCAGCGTTAGTGATGTTGCCCCTGATGCACACTACATATACGGGGTGGTGGCCTGCGCGGGCTTCACCGATGCCCACGATCAAGAGGAAGACGCTTTTGTCCTCCTCCGAGACTAGCAGGCGGCGGTGATCCTCTAGCAACTCCGGCACGGTGAACGGGTAGCACGTCTCGTACTTGATGTTCTCCGCCAAGGGCCAGTAGTGATCTTCGCACGCCTGCGTGAGGTGATGCACGATGTCTGCCGGCGAGCCCCAAAACGGCATCGGTCACTCATAGCAGTAGACGAAGGGCTCCTTGGAGGCATCGACCATGCGGTCCATGAAACGGGAGTGGCTGTAGGGGACTTTCCGCCAGTTGAATATTTGAGCAAGTTACTACGAGATTTAGTCCGAATAAGAACAAAATAAATCATGCCGACTATAACAGAGATTAAACTAATCATGTGGACTAGCATAGTAGATGAACAGATCAAATCTAGGACACAGACTAGAAACATGAATTCTACCATGATTTCGAATAGGAAGGACAGAAACACATACGGTGCAACGGAGGAGCACCGTTGGCGTTGAGGTTGTCACCCATGTCTATGAGGAAGAGGTTGCCGAGGTCGGGGAAGAAGTCGTTGTCGGTGAAGTCCTCGCTACCAGTAGTCGCAAGAGTGTGCTCCCCAAATTTCAATAGTGCCCGCCGAATGGAGCGCAGGAGGGAGTGGCTGTAGGGGACGTTGCGGCCGCCGAATGGAGCGCAAGAGTAGACCACGAAGCAGTAGATGGTGCTCCTCCCTAGTCTCCACTCTTATCCTTATCTCTACTACTCTTCTTTGTTTTTTATAATATACTAGTTGTAGCTGTCAAATCGAATAGTACTGCATCTTCCGTGTGATGGGCTAAGTTGGGACACCCCTGCAAGGATTTGAACTTTTGAAAGCCGTGCCCGCGGTTATGGGCAGATGGGAATTTGTTAATGTACGGTTGTAGAAAACCCTAAACTGAACTTAATTAAAATGAATCAACAGAGTGTGTGGCCGTGATGGTCTCTTTTTGGCGGAGTCCGGGAAGAGAACACGGTCTCGTGTTATGCTTGAACGTAGGTTGTTCTAGGATCACTTCTTGATCATAGTTTCTCGACCATGCCTTTGCCTTCTCTTCTCGCTCTCTTTTGCGTATGTTAGCCACCATATATGCTAGTGCTTGCTGCAGCTCCACCTCATACCTTTTACCCTTCCTACAAGCTTAAATAGTCTTGATCACGAGGGTGTGAAATTGCTGAGTCCCCGTGACTCACAAATTCCTTCAAAACCAGATGCAGGGACCGATGTTACCACTCCAGGAGATTCGACTTAGCTCAAGTGGGAGTTCGATGAGGACTCAGGCTGATACTACGTTCCTTTTCCAGACAATCAGTAGTGGTGCCCAGTTGGGGCGATCAGGGACTTTGTCGCATTTGGGGGTTGTTCTTTATTTTGGTTCTGTAGTCGGACCTTGAGTGTATCTGGATGAATGCAATGATATTTATGATATTGTGTGATGTGGCGAGTGTAAGCCAACTATGTATCTTTTTCCCTTATTCATTACATGGGTTGTGTGAAGATTACCTCACTTGCGACATTGCTTACAATGCGGTTATGCCTCTAAGTCGTGCTTCGACACGTGGGAGATATAGCCGCACCGTGGGCATTACAAGTTGGTAATCAGAGCCTTCCCCGACTTAGGAGCCCCCTGCTTGATCGAATCATTGGCATTGTTGAGTCTAGAAAAATGTTTTGAGTCATTTAGGATTTATATATATCGGAGAGTAGGATTCTTTTTACTCCTCAGTCCCTTCGTCGCTCTGGTGAGGCATCCTGACGTAGAGTTTTGACTCTTCTTTTCTCAAATTTCACTAAAAAAATTTTAGGATCACGCGGGTATCTTGGAATCATTCCGATAGTTTTGTGACGAGAACTGTTCTTGGTGCCTCCTGACACTTAGGGGTTGTGGCAGTGTCCCGGGTAGTTGAGCACCGAGGTGTTGTCGTCACAATTTTATCGTTGCAATTCTGGAATACCTGAGTTTCGCCGACATCGAAAAATCTCTTTTATGCAGTTGTTGGTGAGATAACCTCGACGCCACCCAGTACTGGGGCGGGAGTTCGGGAGTATCGCCATAACTCGTATAATGGATGCTTTTCGAAGGTTGAGGTAAATGATTTCCGAAGGTTTCTTGGTTATGTGTTAAAGGATGGATACAGCTGGATGTAGGATTTGCTAGCTTTGGGTGAGATATTATGCTTCCCCTGTATCCCCAACACCTGATTGCATAACCGGAAAGGCTCGGGAGTTTCATAGGTGGGAATTCATGTAGCTCTAGTATTTCTTCCGTGAATATTTGGTTTGTGATTGGGTAATCCTCACCAAGTATGTGTTCTTGTCCGTACCTTGTTGTTTTATTCTTCTACCCCTATCTAAGTGGCTTCTCAATTTATGGAAGTGTGACCATTTCAATTGGAATGCATTCGTTCATTTTGTTCGAATGTTAAGACTATTTATTGCAATTTCGATCCATTTGATTCAGCTTGAATATATTGAAGGAAATATGCCCAAGAGGCAATAATAAAGTTATTATTTATTTCCTTATATCATGATAAATGTTTATTATTCATGCTAGAATTGTATTATCCGGAAACATAATACTTGTGTGAATACATAGACAAACTAAATGTCACTAGTGTGCCTCTACTTGACTAGCTCGTTAATAGAAGATGGTTATGTTTCCTAACCATAGACATGTGTTGTCATTTGATTAATGGGATCACATCATTAGGAGAATGATGTGATTGACATGACTCATTCCATTAGCTTAGCACCCGATCGTTTAGTATGCTGCTATTGCTTTCTTCATGACTTATACATGTTCCTATGACTATGAGATTATGCAACTCCCGTTTGCCGGAGGAACACTTTGTGTGCTACCAAACATCACAACATAACTGGGTTATTATAAAGGAGCTCTACAGGTGTCTCCAAAGGTACATGTTGGGTTGGCGTATTTCGAGATTAGGATTTGTCACTCTGATTGTCGGAGAGGTATCTCTGGGCCCTCTCGATAATGCACATCACATAAGCCTTGCAAGCATTGCAACTAATGAGTTAGTTGCGAGATGATGTATTATGAAACGAGTAAAGAGACTTGCCGGTAATAAGATTGAACTAGGTATTGAGATACCGACGATCGAATCTCGGGCAAGTAACATACCGACGACAAAGGGAACAACGTATGTTGTTATGCGGTCTGACCAATAAAGATCTTCATAGAATATGTAGGAGCCAATATGAGCATCCAGGTTCCGCTATTGGTTATTGACCGGAGACATGTCTCAGTCATGTCTACATTGTTCTCGAACCCGTAGGGTCCGCACGCTTAATGTTACGATGAAAGTTTCATTATGAGTTTATATATTTTGATGTACCGAAGTTTGTTCGGAGTCCCGGATGTAATCACAGACATGACGAGGAGTCTCGAAATGGTCGAGACATAAATATTGATATATTGGAAGCCTATGTTTGGACATCAGAAGTGTTCCGGGTGAAATCGGCATTTTACCAGAGTATTGGGAGGTTACCGGAACCCCCTGGTAACCTAATGGGCCTTAATGGGCCTAGTGGAGGAAGAGGAGAGGAGGCCTAGGGGCTGCCGTGCGCCCCTCCCCCCAAGTCCGAATTGGACAAGGAGGGGGGCCGGCGCCCCCCCCCCTTTCCTTTCTTCCCTCTCCTCCTTCCCCCCAAGTCCTAATCCAACTAGGGAAAGGAGGGGAGTCCTACTCCTGGTAGGAGTAGGACTCCTCCGGCGCGCCTCCTCCTAGGGCCGGCCGCACCTCCCCTTGCTCCTTTATATACGGGGGCAGGGGGCACCTCTAGACACACAAGTTGATCCTCGTGATCATTTTCTTAGCCGTGTGCGGTGCCCCCCTCCACCATAGTCCTCGATAATATTGTAGTGGTGCTTAGGCGAAGCCCTGCGATAGTAGAACATCAAGATCGTCGCCACGCTGTCGTGCTGACGGAACTCTTCCCCGACACTTTGCTAGATCGTAGTCCGGGGATCGTCATCGAGCTGAACATGTGCTAAAACTCGGAGGTGCCGTAGTTTCGGTGCTTGATCGGTTGGGCTGTGAAGACATACGACTACATCAACCGCGTTGTCATAATGCTTCTGCTTTCGGTCTACGAGGGTACGTAGACAACACTCTCCCCTCTCGTTGCTATGCATCACCATGATCTTGCGTGTGCGTAGGATTTTTTTTGAAATTACTACGTTCCCATCAGTGGCATCCGAGCCTAGGTTTTATGTGTTGATGTTATATGCACGAGTAGAACACAAGTGAGTTGTGGGCGATATAAGTCATACTGCTTACCAGCATGTCATACTTTCGTTTGGCGGTATTGTTGGATGAAGCAGCCCGGACCGACATTACACGTACGCTTACGTGAGACCGGTTCTACCGACATGCTTTGCACACAGGTGGCCGGCGGGTGTCAGTTTCTCCAACTTTAGTTGAACCAAGTGTGGCTACGCCCGGTCCTTGCGAAGGTTAAAACAGCACCAACTTGACAAACTATCGTTGTGGTTTTGATGCATAGGTAAGATTGGTTCTTGCTTAAGCCCGTAGCTGCCACGTAAAACTTGCAACAACAAAGTAGAGGACGTCTAACTTGTTTTTGCAGGGCATGTTGTGATGTGATATGGTCAAGACATGATGCTAAATTTTATTGTATGAGATGATCATGTTTTATAACCGAGTTATCGGCAACTGGCAGGAGCCATATGGTTGTCGCTTTATTGTATGCAATGCAATTGCGCTGCAATGCTTTACTTTATCACTAAGCGGTAGAGATAGTCGTGGAAGCATAAAATTGGCGAGACGACAACGATGCTATGATGGTGATCAAGGTTTCGTGCCGTTGACGATGGTGATCATGACGGTGCTTCGAAGATGGAGATCACAAGCACAAGATGATGATGGCCATATCATATCACTTATATTGATTGCATGTGATGTTTATCTTTTATGCATCTTATCTTGCTTTGACTGACGGTAGCATTTTAAGATGATCTCTCACTAAATTATCAAGAAATGTTCTCCCTGAGTATGCACCATTGCGAAAGTTCTTCGTGCTAAGACACCACGTGATGATCGTGTGGTAGGCTCTACGTTCAAATACAACGGGTGCAAAACAGTTGCACACGCGGAATACTCAGGTTATACTTGACGAGCCAAGCATATACAGATATGGCCTCGGAACACGGAGACCGAAAGGTCGAGCGTGAATCATATAGTAGATATGATCAACATAGTGATGTTCACCAATGAAACTACTCCATCTCACGTGATGATCGGACATGGTTTTGTTGATTTGGATCACGTGATCACTTAGAGGATTAGAGGGATGTCCATCTAAGTGGGAGTTCTTTAGTAATATGATTAATTGAACTTAAATTTGTCATGAACTTAGTACCTGATAGTATCTTGCTTGTTTATGTTTGATTGTAGATAGATGGCCCGTGCTGTTGTTCCGTTGAATTTTAATGTGTTCCTTGAGAAAGCAAAGTTGAAAGATGATGGTAGCAATTACACGGACTGGGCCTGTAACTTGAGGATTATCCTCATTGCTGCATAGAAGAATTACGTCCTGGAAGCAACGCTAGGTGCCAGGCCTGCTGCTGGAGCAACACCAGATGTTATGAACGTCTGGCAGAGCAAAGCTGATGACTACTCAATAGTTCAGTGTGCCATGCTTTACGCCTTAGAATTGGGACTTCAACGACGTTTTGAACGTCATGGAGCATATGAGATGTTCTAGGAGTTGAAGTTAATATTTCAAGCAAATGCCCGAATTGAGAGATATGAAGTCTCCAATAAGTTCTATAGCTGCAAGATGGAGGAGAACAGTTCTGTCAGTGGGCATATACTCAAAATGTCTGGGTATAATAATCACTTGATTCAATTGGGAGTTAATCTTCCAGATGATTGCGTCATTGACAGAATTCTCCAATCACTTCCACCTAGCTACAAGAGCTTCGTGATGAACTATAATATGCAAGGGATGAATAAGACAATTCCCGAGCTCTTCGCAATGCTGAAAGCTGCAGAGGTAGAAATCAAAAAGGAGCATCAAGTGTTGATGGTCAAAAAGACCACTAGTTTCAAGAAAAAGGGCAAAGGGAAGAAGAAGGGGAACTTCAAAAAGAACAGCAAGCAAGTTGCTGCTCAGGAGAAGAAACCCAAATCTGGACCTAAGCTTGAAACTGAGTGCTTCTACTGCAAGCAGACTGTCCACTGGAAGCGGAACTGCCCCAAGTATTTGGCGGATAAGAAGGATGGCAAGGTGAACAAAGGTATATGTGATATACATGTTATTGATGTGTACCTTACTAATGCTCGCAGTAGCACCTGGGTATTTGATACTGGTTCTGTTGCTAATATTTGCAACTCAAAACAGGGACTACGGATTAAGCGAAAATTGGCTAAGGACGAGGTGACGATGCGCGTGGGAAATGGTTCCAAAGTCGATGTGATCGCGGTCGGCACGCTACCTCTACATATACCTTCGGGATTAGTATTAGACCTAAATAATTGTTATTTGGTGCCAGCATTAAGCATGAACATTATATCTGGATCTTGTTTGATGCGAGACAGTTATTCATTTAAATCAGATAATAATGGTTTTTCTATTTATATGAGTAATATCTTTTATGGTCATGCACCCTTGAAGAGTGGTCTATTCTTATTAAATCTCGATAGTAGTGACACACATATTCATAATGTTGAAGCCAAAAGATGCAGAGTTGATAATGATACTGCAACTTATTTATGGCACTGCCGTTTAGGTCATATCGGTGTAAAGTGCATGAAGAAACTCCATACTGATGGAATTTTGGAACCACTTGAGTATGAATCACTTGGTACTTGCGAACCGTGTCTTATGGGCAAGATGACCAAAACACCGTTCTCCGGTACTATAGAGAGAGGAACAGATTTATTAGAAATCATACATACAGATGTATGTGGTCCGATGAATGTTGAGGCTCGTGGCGGATATCGTTATTTTCTCACCTTCACAGATGACTTAAGCAGATATGGGTATATCTACTTAATGAAACATAAGTCTGAAACATTTGAAAAGTTCAAAGAATTTCAGAGTGAAGTTGAAAATCATCGTAACAAGAAAATAAAATTCCTACAATCTGATCATGGAGGAGAATATTTGAGTTACGAGTTTGGTGTACATTTGAAACAATGCGGAATAGTTTCGCAACTCACGCCACCTGGAACACCACATCGTAATGGTGTGTCCGAATGTCGTAATCGTACTTTACTAGATATGGTGCGATCTATGATGTCTCTTACTGATTTACCGCTATCGTTTTGGGGTTATGCTTTAGAGACGGCCGCATTCACGTTAAATAGGGCACCATCAAAATCCGTTGAGACGACGCCTTATGAACTTTGGTTTGGCAAGAAACCAAAGTTGTCGTTTCTGAAAGTTTGGGGCTGCGATGCTTATGTGAAAAAGCTTCAACCTGATAAGCTCGAACCCAAATCGGAGAAATGTGTCTTCATAGGATATCCAAAGGAAACTAGTGGATACACCTTCTATCACAGATCCGAAGGCAAGACTTTTGTTGCTAAATTCGGAAACTTTCTAGAGAAGGAGTTTCTCTCGAAAGAAGTGAGTGGGAGGAAAGTAGAACTTGATGAGGTAATTGTACCTGCTCCCTTATTGGAAAGTAGTACATCACAGCAACCAGTTTCTGTGACACCTACACCAATTAATGAGGAAGCTAATGATGATGATCATGAAACTTCAGAACAAGATACTACTGAATCTCGTAGATCGATCAGAGTAAGATCCGCACCAGAGTGGTACGGTAATCCTGTTCTGGAAGTCATTCTACTAGATCATGATGAACCTACGAACTATGAAGAAGCGATGGTGAGCCCAGATTCCGCAAAATGGCTGGAAGCCATGAAATCTGAGATGGGATGCATGTATGAGAACAAAGTGTGGACTTTGGTTGACTTTCCCAAAGATCAGCAAGCAATTGAGAATAAATGGATCTTCAAGAAGAAGACTGACGCTGACGGTAATGTTACTGTCTACAAAGCTCGACTTGTCGCAAAAGGTTTTCGACAAGTTCAAGGGGCTGACTACGATGAGACCTTCTCACCCGTAGCGATGCTTAAGTCTGTCCGAATCATGTTAGCAATTGCCGCATTTTATAATTATGAAATTTGGCAGATGGATGTAAAAACTGCATTCCTGAATGGATTTCTGGAAGAAGAGTTGTACATGATGCAACTGGAAGGTTTTGTCGATCCAAAGGGAGCTAACAAAGTGTGCAAGCTCCAGCGATCCATTTATGGACTGGTGCAGGCCTCTCGGAGTTGGAATAAACGCTTTGATAGTGTGATCAAAGCATTTGGTTTTGTACAGACTTTTGGAGAAGCCTGTATTTACAAGAAAGTGAGTGGGAGCTCTGTAGCATTTCTGATATTATATGTAGATGACATATTACTAATCAGAAATGATATAGAATTTCTGGATAGCATAAAGGGATACTTGAATAAGAGTTTTTCAATGAAAGACCTTGTTGAAGCTGCTTACATATTGGGCATTAAGATCTATAGAGATAGATCAAGACGCTTAATTGGACTTTCACAAAGTACATACCTTGACAAAATTTTGAAGAAGTTCAAAATGGATCAAGCAAAGAAAGGATTCTTGCCTGTGTTACAAGGTGTGAAATTGAGTAAGACTCAATGTCTGACCACTGCAAAAGATAGAGAGAAAATGAAAGATGTTCCCTATGCTTCAGCCATAGGCTCTATCATGTATGCAATGCTGTGTACCAGACCTGATGTATGTCTTGCTATAAGTCTAGCAGGGAGGTACCAAAGTAATCCAGGAGTGGATCACTGGACAGCGGTCAAGAACATCCTGAAATACCTGAAAAGGACTAAGGATATGTTTCTCGTATATGGAGGTGACAAAGAGCTCATCGTAAATGGTTACGTTGATGCAAGCTTTGACACTGATCCAGACGATTCTAAATCGCAAACCGGATACGTGTTTACATTAAACAGTGGAGCTGTCAGTTGGTGCAGTTCTAAACAAAGCATTGTGGAAGGATCTACATGTGAAGCGGAGTACATAGCTGCTTCGGAAGTAGCAAACAAAGGAGTCTGGATGAAGGAGTTCATATCCGATCTAGGTGCATCGGGTCCAATGAAAATCTTTTGTGACAATACTGGTGCAATTTCCTTGGCAAAGGAATCCAGATTTCACAAGAGAACCAAGAACATCAAGAGACGCTTCAATTCCATCCGGGATCTAGTCCAGGTGGGAGACATACAGATCTGAATGTAGCAGACCCATTGCCTAAGCCTCTTCCACGAGCAAAACATGATCAGCACCAAAGCTCCATGGGTGTTAGAATCATTACTGTGTAATCTAGATTATTGACTCTAGTGCAAGTGGGAGACTGAAGGAAATATGCCCTAGAGGCAATAATAAAGTTATTATTTATTTCCTTATATCGTGATAAATGTTTATTATTCATGCTAGAATTGTATTATCCGGAAACATAATACTTATGTGAATACATAGACAAACTAAACGTCACTAGTGTGCCTCTACTTGACTAGCTCGTTAATCGAAGATGGTTATGTTTCCTAACCATAGAGATGTGTTGCCATTTGATTAACGGGATCACATCATTAGGAGAATGATGTGATTGACATGACTCATTCCATTAGCTTAGCACTCGATCGTTTACTATGTTGCTATTGCTTTCTTCATGACTTATACATGTTCCTATGACTATGAGATTATGCAACTCTCGTTTGCCGGAGGAACACTTTGTGTGCTACCAAACGTCACAATGTCACTGGGTGATTATAAAGGAGCTCTACAAGTGTCTCCAAAGGTACATGTTGGGTTGGCGTATTTCGAGATTAGGATTTGTCACTCCGATTGTCGGAGAGGTATCTCTGGGCCCTCTCGATAATGCACATCACATAAGCCTTGCAAGCATTGCAACTAATGAGTTAGTTGCGAGATTATGTATTATGAAATGAGTAAAGAGACTTGCCGGTAACGAGATTGAACTAGGTATTAAGATACCGACGATCGAATCTCGGGCAAGTAACATACCGATGACAAAGGGAACAACGTATGTTGTTATGCGGTCTGACCGATAAAGATCTTCGTAGAATATGTAGGAGCCAATATGAGCATCCAGGTTCCGCTATTGGTTATTGACCGGAGACATATCTCGGTCATGTCTACATTGTTCTCGAACCCGTAGGGTCCGCACGCTTAACGTTACGATGACAGTTTCATTATGAGTTTATATATTTTAATGTACCGAAGTTTGTTCGGAGTCCCGGATGTGATCACGGACATGACGAGGAGTCTTGAAATGGTCGAGATATGAAGATTGATATATTGGAAGCCTATGTTTGGACATCGGAAAGTGCTCCGGGTGAAATCGGCATTTTACCGGAGTATCGGGAGGTTACCGGAACCCCCCGGTAACCTAATGGGCCTTAATGGGCCTAGTGGAGGAAGAGGAGAGGAGGCCTAGGGGCTGCCACGCGCCCCTCCCCCCAAGTCCGAATTGGACAAGGAGGGGGGGGGGCGCCCCCCTTTCCTTTCTTCCCTCTCCTCCTTCCCCCCCAAGTCCTAATCCAACTAGGGAAAGGAGGGGAGTCCTACTCCCGGTAGGAGTAGGACTCCTCCGGCGCGCCTCCTCCTAGGGCCGGCCGCACCTCCCCTTGCTCTAGACACACAAGTTGATCCTCGTGATCGTTTTCTTAGCCGTGTGCGGTGCCCCCCTCCACCATAGTCCTTGATAATATTGTAGTGGTGCTTAGGCGAAGCCCTGTGACAGTAGAACATGAAGATCGTCGCCATGCCGTCGTGCTGACGGAACTCTTCCCCGACACTTTGCTGGATCGGAGTCCAGGGATCGTCATTTAGCTGAACGTGTGCTAAAACTCGAAGGTGCCGTAGTTTCGGTGCTTGATCGGTCGGGCTGTGAAGACGTACAACTACATCAACCGTGTTGTCATAACGCTTCCGCTTTCGGTCTATGAGGGTACGTAGACAACACTCTCCCCTCTCGTTGCTATGCATCACCATGATCTTGCGTGTGCGTAGGAATTTTTTTGAAATTACTATGTTGCCATCATATATGTCTGTCAAGATGCTAACAGATGTCACCCTCTTCAGGATGGCTCCTCCAACACGTCAGAATCCTGAACCGCCACCACCACCTCCACCTCCGGAGGCATGGCAAGCTGTGATGGCCACTACCAATGAAAACACGCAGCTGATCATGCAACTCTTGCAAGAGTGCAACCAAGGGAATCAAGGCCATGGCAACAATCAGAATCTGTTTGCTACACTCAACCAGTTCCTCGCAAACCAGCCAAAGACCTTCAGTAACTATGTCGAGGCAACAGACGCTGATGATTGGCTGGTGGATATCTGCAAGCATTTCAAGTGCAGCAACGTCAGGCCTGAGGACTTTGTCAAGTTTGCCTCGTTCCAACTCAAAGACCAAGCTGCAGAGTGGTATCAACAATACAAAGATTCCAGAGGAGGTCGTGTGATTACCTGGGGTGAATTCCGTCAAGACTTCAAAGCTCACCACATTCCTCAGAGTGTTGTTGAGAGCAAGCGTGAGGAGTTCCGCAATCTGAATCAAGGCAGCTTGTCTGTTTACCAGTATAACATCATGTTCCAGAAGCTCGCTCGTTTCGCCAAGCAGGACATCCCCGACGAGAAGAGCATGATCTACCAGTTCAGAGGTGGCCTCAGAGAAGATCTCCAACTTGCTCTCGTGCTTTTTGAGCCGCAGAAGTACGATGAGTTTTGCAACATGGCACTGAAACAAGAGACTGCTCAACTCAAGCGCGATGCTTCCAAGAAACGCGTCAGGGATGCAACTCCTTCTTCTTCAACTCAACTGGCAACTAAGCAGCAAAAGTATTGGTTGCCTCCTCCTCCTCCGTTCCATCAGCCTTATCAGCAGAAGAGCAATGGTGGCAATGGATCTTCCCACCCACCCAACCCAGGCTTTCAGAACAAGACTTCGTCTCATGCTCCAAGATCAAGTGCTCTGTATCACCATCCGCTTTCAGAGGTCACGTGCAACAAGTGTCAGCAGAAGGGTCACTATGCCAACAAATGCTTCAATCAGAGGCGTCTTCCTCCTCCTCCTGTGAGGTCTGCTAGCACCACAGTGGTCAAGCATAATCCCAAGTTTGCAAAGGTCAACATGATGAACGCAGCTCAGGCAGAGGACTCGTCAGATGTGATCATGGGTAACCTTCCTATTAATTATATTCCTACAAAAGTTCTTTTTGACACTGGTGCATCGCATTCTTTCATCTCGAGACCTTTTGCATCTAATCATGAGTTGGCTTTCCAAGATTTGCATAGACCGTTAGCAGTTGTCTCACCGGGTAAATGCTTGCACGCAAGCTACGTGGTTCCGGAAGTTTCTATCACGTTGGGCGACTATAAGTTTCTTTCTTCTCCAATGGTCCTTGGTAACTCGGATATTGATCTTATTCTTGGAATGGATTGGCTAGCTAAGCACAAGGCTCAGATTGATTGTGCTGCCAGGCAGATTCAATTGACACATTCGTCTGAGGATGTAATCGTCTTTGCCGCTCATGATGATACCATCCGATTGTTTTCTCTCAATGAGAAGGGTGAGCTGTATGCCATCTCTTAGATTCCAGCCGTTTGCTAATATCAAGACGTCTTTCCAGAAGAGTTTCCAGGAATGCCTCCGCACCGGCCAGTTGAATTCGTCATCGATCTTGAGCCTGGGACAGAACCTGTTTGCAAACATCCTTACAAGCTTGGACCTGGAGAGTTGAAGGAGCTGAAGAAACAAATCGATATTCAAGAACGTATGGGTCTCATCTGACCAAGTTCTTCTCCATGGGATTGTGTTGTTCTTTTCATCAAGAAGAAGCATGGAACGGACCGACTTTGTGTCGACTACCGTCCATTGAACAACAAGACCATAAAGAACAAGTACCCACTTCCCAACATCAATGAGCTTTTCGAACAACTCAAAGGTGCTCAAGTATTCTCCAAGCTTGATCTCCGTATGGGCTATCATCAGATCCGCATTCGCGAAGAAGATATCCCCAAGACAGCGTTCAGAACAAGCTATGGTTCATATGAATACACTGTCATGTCTTTCAACCTTGTCAATGCACCTCCAACATTCTCTCGCATGACGAACTTCATCTTCAACGCCTGCACAAATGACTTCGTCTTGGTCTACCTCGATGACATTTTTGTCTTTTCCAAGAACAAGGAGGATCATGGCAAGCACTGGAGATTGGTTCTGGATAAACTCAAAGAACATCAGTTCTATGCGAAGTTTTCAAAGTGCGAGTTTTGGCTCGATGAGGTTCTCTACCTTGGGCATATCATCTCCGCCAAGGGCATAGCTGTTAATCCTGAGAAGGTGTCTGCAATTGTGAATTGGGAACCACCTCAGAATGTGAAGCAACTCCGCAACTTCCTTGGGCTTGCAAGCTATTGTCGAAGGTTCTCTAAGAACTTCTCTAAGATCGCGAAGCCTCTTTGCAACCTCCTCCAGAAGCATGTGAAGTATGTCTGGTCGCCTGAATGTGACATCATTTTCAACACCCTGAAAGAGAAGTTAGTTACTGCTCCAGTTTTGACTCCTCCTGATGAATCCAAACCGTTCGAGGTCTTCTGTGATGCTTCCCTTCAAGGTCTTGGTGCAGTGTTGATGAAAGAGAAGAAAGTTGTGGCCTATACCTCCCGCCAGTTGAAGCCCAATGAAAAGAACTACCCCACTCATGACCTCGAGTTGGCGGCAGTTGTCCATGCTATTTTAACTTGGAGACATCTTTATTGGGAAGAAAGGTGGACATCTTCACTGATCATAAGAGTCTCAAGTACATCTTCACTCAGCCAAACCTCAACCTCAGGCAGACTCCTTGGGCCAAGATGATTCAAGAGTATAATCCGAGTATCGAATATACTCCAGGCAAGGCCAATGTAATTGCTGACGCATTGAGCAGGAAGGCTTATTGCAACAGTCTGATTATCAAGCCCTACCAACCAGAGCTTTGTGAAGCTTTCCGCAAACTTAATCTTCAAGTTGTTCCTCAAGGATTTCTTGCCAACCTCCAAGTCTCTCCTACTTTGGAGGATCAGATTCACGAGGCTCAACTTCTTGGTGCTATGGTGAAGAAGGTGAAAATTGGGATTGCCAAGAGTCAACCCAAGTACAAGTGCTATCGTCTTGATGACAAGGATACTCTATTCTTTGAGGATCGCATTGTTGTTCCTAAGGGTGACCTTCGTAAAGTCATTATGATTTAGGCTCACAATTCACTCCTCTCTATCCACCCCGGTAGTACAAAGATGTACCAGGACCTCAAGCAGTCGTATTGGTGGACTCGTATGAAGCGTGAGATTGCTCAGTTCGTGAATGAATGTGATGTCTACAGAAGAATGAAAGCAGAACACCAACGACCAGCTGCTCTCCTCCAACCTCTTGCCATTCTAGAATGGAAGTTTGACCATATTGAGATGGGCTTCATGACTGGATTTCCCAAGTCCAGGCGTGGCAATGATGCTATCTTTGTTGTCATCGACAAGCTCACTAAAGTGGCTCATTTTCTTCCTATCAAAGAATCTATCACAACAGCTCAGCTGGCAGAGCTATATACCTCCAGGATTGTCTCTCTGCTTGGCATTCTGCAGTTGATATCTTCAGATCGTGGGAGCATCTTTACCTCCAAGTTCTAGGATTCTTTTCAGAAGGCCATGGGCACCAACATTCGCTTCAGTACAGCTTTTCATCCTCAAACCAGTGGCCAAGTCGAGCAAGTCAATCAAATTCTTGAAGATATGCTCAGGGCATGTGTCATTTCTTTCGGTATGAAGTGGGAAGATTGTCTTCCATATGCCGAGTTCTCCTACAACAACAGCTTTCTGGCGAGTTCGGGCAAGGCCCCATTCGAGATTCGTTATGGCAGGAAGTGCCGTACTCCTCTAAACTATTCAGAGACTGGTGAACATCAACTTCTTAGCAATGACTTGATCACAGAGGCTGAAGAAATGTGCAAAATCATTCGTGAAAATCTCAAAGCCGCGCAATCGCGCCATAAGAGTTACTATGATAGCAAGCATCGTGACTTGGCTTTCGAGATCGGAGACCATGTCTACCTCCGCGTCTCTCCAATGAAAGGTACTCTTCGCTTCGGTATCAAAGGGAAGCTTGCCCCTAGATACATGGGTCCTTTCAAGATCATCAGCAAAAGAGGCAATCTCGCCTATCAACTTGAGCTTCTATCCAACTTTGCAAACGTGCACGACGTGTTTCACGTGTCTCAACTCCGCAAGTGTTTCAAGACTCCTGACCGCACCATCAACTTTGAAGATATTGATCTCATGGAAGACCTGTCTTATCATGAGCATCCCGTTGCTATTCTTGAAGAAACTGAGCGTAAGACACGCAACAAGTCTATAAAATTCCAGAAAGTAAAGTGGTCACATCATTCCGATCGTGAAGCCACCTGGGAACGCGAGGACCACCTCCATTCCGAGTACCCGGAGTTTTTCCAGTCCTAGATCTCGGGACGAGATCCTTTCATAGTGGTGGAGTGTTGTAACACCCCGTATGTAACCTGCCATATTTGTATTCCAACTCTTGCCATTTCCGGCACTAAGTTATGTTATTTCCTCGTTGTCGGGTTTTTGTCTTCGTGTGCTTTTGTCTTTGTCATGCATCTCATATCATGCCATCATGTGCATCGCATTTGCATACATGTTCATCTCATGCATCCGAGCTTTTTCCCCGTTGTCCGTTTTGCATTCCGGCGCTCCTATGTCCTCCGGTCTCCCCTTTTACCTCTTTTCATGTGCGGGTATTAAACGTTCTCGGATTGGACCGAGACTTGCTAAGCAGCCTTGGTTTAATACTGGTAGACCGCCTATCAAGTTTCGTGCCATTTGGACTTAGTTAGATACTCCAATGGTTAACCGAGGGACCGAAAAGGCCTCGTGTGTGTGGCAGCCCAACACCCCTCCAAAGTGGCCCAAACCCACCTAAACCCCCTCCATCATGTAGGCCGTTCGATCACGATTGCGTGGCCGCAAACCGTGCTCAATTTGGAGCCTCCTAGCTCCTCCTACCTATATAAAGACATCTCCCCCCGAAAATCCGGACGGCCAGACGTGACCGCCCCGCTCCCCTCGGCCAATCGCACTGCGCCACATCACCGCCCGCGCGCCCCACTTCGCCACGAACCGCGCCGGCCCGCGAAGCCCGTCGCCCGGCTCCTCGCCCACGCCTCGCCTCGACGGCCGCCGCCTTCGTCCGCCCCTCCACCCCGCCGCCTGCCGCCGACATGGCCGCTCACCGCCTCGGCTTCCGCGTCGCCCGAGACGCCGCGCCCCTCAACGCCTCGCCACGCTGCCGCAGGTCATCACCGCCGCCGCCCCGCACCGGATCCGCCATCTCCCTTCCTCCGGCGACCTTCCTCGAGCTCCAATTCCGGCCGGCAAACCTCGGGAAGCGTGCCGCTACAGTGCCCCGATCCGGATCCAGATCTGGAACCCTAACCTAGGTTGACTTTTGCCCTCGTTTACAGTATTTTTTTCACTATTCATCATGTCATAACTCTGTAACTGTGGCTCCTTTTCGGGCGTGCAGCATATCGAAATGGTCGCTCGACGAGTACTTCATTTCATCTCATTGCATCATGTTCATTTGAGCTCATCTTGATGCCCTAAATGTTGTTGCAAGAGGGCTATGCAATGTTAGTTTCAGTTTATTATCAGCAATTGGACATTTGTCATTTTTTCCATGTTTGATGTGTGCCTCCTATGAACTTGAGCCCTACATGAGTTTTGAAGTATGTCATGCCATCTTTACAGGGGTGTATGCCATGTATTTTTGTGATCTCTTTGGTGACTAGCACAAGCATGCAAAGTAGCTCTCGTAATATTGCTGATTTCAGGGACTTAGAAATATTCTAAGTCTTTGCCCTGTTAATATTTTTATGCCATGTATTCATGTTGCTACAGAGTGATCCATGCCTCTTTTGAGCATGATCAGTAAGGATGTTTTGTATATATTGTGGTGCTCTATCCATCCATGTATTTGTTTGCAATTATGGAGCACCCTAGATTGACTCAATCGAGCTCTACTTTTGCTATAAAATGTTCCTGGCAGAATGTCTACATCTTAAGCATTTTTGGCAAGGTTGTTGTAGTTGATCCATGCATGCTATGTTGTTGTTATTGCCATGTTTAGCTTCTATGCCATGTTTACTTGCTGGGTGTATGCTTAGTTTGTCATGAAATTCCTTGTGGTGAGTGCATCGAGCTCGTAAACATGCCTACTTAATATCTGTTTTGCCATGTCGTTCCAGTTTTCTACTAAGTCTGAATCTGTTAACGATAATAGCTATATTCACATGGTTGCCATTGTATTTTCTGATCCCTTTTGTCTTATGGTCTGTAAGGGACTTTTGTTGTATGCTTTGAGTAGCTTCATGCCATGCCTTGCTTTGCCATGATATGTTCTTGTAGCATGTTGTTATCTTGCTCTAAACATTGCTTCCTGATGTTAAATTCCTGACTTGTTATTTTCACCAAGTCTATAACCTGATATCTTTTGCACTTTTGCTATGCTTGTTTGAACCTGCTATTGAGTGAATTAGCTGTAGCTCAGTGTTCATCTTTTGTCAAGCATCTTGAGTGGATCCCTGCCATGCATTTTTTTGTTATGTTAGAGTGCAGTAGCTTGTTGTTATTGATGCATTTAGATGGCCTCGTGCTGTTAATCGCAGATCGGTGCCATATTTGTTTTGCTTGTCATTTCCAAACCGTGCACCCGATGCCGGTGATCTTTATATCGATTTCGACCAAAATCAACTCATCTTTCCAGTGTGTCACACCCTAGCTAGTTCATGCATTAGAGTGTTGCATCATGTTTATTCTTTCATCGGAAACCTGAAATGGGGATGACAGAACCCCCAGCCCCTCTGAAACCAACTAGGGTTTACTAAAAACTTTTTCAATGAACCTGAAATGCCCTTCTAAAATGCCCATCATTTTTGTCTTGGTTCAGAACCTCTGCCAAAAGTGATGCACATTTTCCTAGGCCATCTTAGGGTTTGTGAATTAAATCATAAATATTTGAATTTGGGCATTTAAATTATATAAAATATTTAAATGCTCAAATATCCCCAAACTAAAATGTTTCATGTTGGAAATAATCCAACTATGGACCAGGAGTAGTTTGGTGATTTTAGGAGTTGCCTAAGTATTTTATTTAATTCAACAAAGTTGCAGAAGTATTAAAAAACAGAAAACAGAAAAAAATAAGAAAACCTTACCTGGCGCCCAGCACCCGGCCCACCTGCCGGCCCAGCCCAGCGCCACGCCAGCGAGCTGCTTGCCGGCCAGGCAGGCAGGCAGGTGCTCGACGGCGAGCACCGCATGGGTGCCACGCACCTGCTCGCCGCCTCGCCGCTCCACTCGCCCGGTTAACGCCGTGGATCACTCCCCCTCTCTCCCCCGAACCCCCCAAACACCCCCTCTCCTCTCCAGCTCCTCCCCCTCGCGCCCCCCAGCCATGGCCGACGCCACCGCCGCCGTGCCTACGTCGTAGCCGCGCTCCCCGCCGCCCGTGCATCTTCTCGTCGTGTCCAGGAGCTTCGCCGCCGTCCACTTCATCGAGCTAGCCGAGCCCCGTGTGCTCGTGCGGCCCAAGTCCACCGCACCGACCTCGCCCGAGTCCGCCGTCGCCGGAGATCCCCTTCAACGCCGTCGCCGCCTCAGCTCGTCCCCGACCCCGCCGGTGGCCTCTACGGGTGCGCTGTGAGCCTAGCTACCCCTCCTACCCTCTCTCTCTCGTTCCCGAGCCGTGTAGCCACCGCACGAAGACCACCCGCACGCACCGCCGCGGATCTCGTCGCCGACGTGCTCCCGGCCATCCTCCGGCCACTCCATGGTGTCCAACGCACTCCCCACGCTGCGTTGGGTCCAACCGTGCACTCCCCGCACCTCACCGCACACCCTAGCCCCGAGTTCGCCTTCACCCGAACTCCGATGGCCGCCAAAGTCGTCGCCGGCGCCAACTCCAGCCACCCCGACCCCAACGGACTCCACCAAGAGCTGCGGCTCCTCCTCAGCTCCACTCCGATGGCCTCCGCGGCTCGTTTGGTTGCCGGAACGGCAAAAATCACTTCCGCCGCCGCGTCGGGCTCGCCGGCGGCTAAACGCCGGTGCAGCCGACCTGGGTTTGACCACGGGTGGGCCCTGGTTGACTCTCCTGAGTCAATGACAGGTGGGGCCCAGCCCTGTTAATTAAACAGGTTTAGTTTTAATTAAACTTTAACTAATCTAATCACACTGACACGCGGGACCCACTGTCAGGTTTGACCCGGACGTGTCCCGTTGACCTGCTGACGTCACACTGACGTCAGGCTGACGCAGTAATTGATTTTCTGGAATTAATCTAATATAGGAAATTCCAGAATATAGTTTAAACTTCAAAAATTCATAACTTTTATTCTGTAACTCCAAATCAGACAAATTGTATATGAAAAATGATCAGAAAAATCCAATCTATCCATCTGTACTATTTTCATGCATGATTAAACAAGTTAACCTGATGTTTAATGCAGAACAAGGAAAAACACTTTAAAAGGGCCATGTTTGAGTTTGAAATTTGAATCTTTGATTCAAATTGGTTCAAACCCTTCTGGTCTTAGTTGCATTAGCCCAACACACTCATATTGCCATGTTTCATGCATGCATCATATTGTTGCACATTGTTTGGTGATGGTTGTGTATCGGTGTTCTTGCGGCAGGTTCTGCCTCCGAGGAGTACCGTGATTACCCTAACGAAGAACCGTATCAGTGCATCGAACCATCAGGCAAGCAACCAACCATTTGATCATATCGATACAATCCCATGTTCTCGCTCCTGCTCTCTTTTACTGCATTAAGACAACGCGTTTCAAACTGCTGTGTGCTACGGTAGTTGAACCCATTTCCTCTGCATGACCTGTCATTGCCACAGTAACTAGATGAAACCCACTAGCATGTGTAGGAGTTGATTGAGCCATATGTATGTGTTGTTCCTACCTTGCTATGCCTGCTATGCTTAGAGTCGGGTCAGGTCTGGTTCATCCGGGTGATGGGCTAGAGTGAAATGATTATGTCGGTAATGAGAGTGGTGTGGTGAACACGATTTGGTAAAGGTATCGATGAGAGGCCATGTAGGAGTACATGGTGGGTTGTTTCATTGAAGCCGACCTTAAGCACTGAGATCTGTATGTGTGATTTAAGAATCAGCTACTACCATGCATTGGGCCCGAAACCAATGGACCCTCTCGGCTTCTTATTCACCCTAGTTCTCCGTCCAGGAGTTGCAAGTAGTTTCTGGTGTTTGTAGCCTACTGGAGGCTTAGGTGATTAGGTAGGTCGTGGCCGACACCCACGTTGGGCTTCCGCTTGAAGGTTGCCGAGTACATGTCGTGTAAGCGACGATAAGTGGTGAGAGCGTGTATGAAGAAGTACACCCCTGCAGGGTTAACATGATCTATTCGAATAGCCGCGTCCGCGGTAAAGGACTACTTGGTTGCCTATACAGTTCATAGACAAGTAAATGGAAACTGTTAAAAGCCTCAAGATAAGTGTGAGTGCCGAGGATGGCTCTTCCGTAGGAAGACGGAGGTGGATCCTCGGTAGTGTATTGAAGTGGTGAGTAGTGGACTCGTGTGCGCAAAACCATTTCAAGTTGGAGTATCGTAGGATAGTCTAGCCAAGAGTCAAAGCTGGCTTGCTGCAATAACTCCACCAACCCCTCTTGATACTATGCATGTATGTAGGATCTGATGTAAGTCTTGCTGAGTACCTTTGTACTCATGTTGCTATAATCTACATTTTTACAGAAGACGCTGCAACCCCTTCTGATGGGTTCTATGTAGACGTTGACATCAACGAGTAGGCTAAAGACCCAGGTGGTGACCCTGAGCTTGTGATGGACCACGTAGTATAGCTAGGCTTTCCAAGCCTCTTTTATTTTACTAGTTGTCTGTACTCAGACAAGTTACTTCCGCTGCTAGCTTGTATGACTGTATGACTTGTATGTTGGGTCGTGAGACCCGTACCTTTGTGTATGTTATGTATGGCTCCCTGAGCCTTAAATAAAGTACTTGTGTCATAGAGTCATGTTGTGATGCTTCGTTGTATTTGCACATATCGAGCATATTGTGTGTATGATTGAAATGCTTGGTATGTGTGGGATCTGACTATCTAGTTGTTTATCTTTAGTAGCCTCTCTTACCGGGAAATGTCTCCTAGTGTTACCGCTGAGCCATGGTAGCTTGCTACTGCTCTGGAACACTTAGGCTGGCCGGCATGTGTCCTTCTTCGTTCCTGTGTCTGTCCCTTCGGGGAAATGTCACGCTTTGAGTACCGGAGTCCTGTTAGCCCGCTACAGCCCGGTTTACCGGAGTCCTGCTAGCCCAGTGCTACAGCCCGGACCCACTTGCTGATGACCGACACGTTTGAAGCTGGGTCATGGATGCCTGTCCCTGTAAGTCTGTGCCACTTTGGGTTTACGACTAGTCATGTCAGCCCGGGCTCTTTATCATATGGATGCTAGCGACACTTTCATATACGCGAGCCAAAAGGCGCAAACGGTCCCGGGAAAAGGTAAGACGACACCCGTGGGGATACCGTGCGTGAGGCCGCAAAGTGATATGAGGTGTTACCAGCTAGATCGATGTGACATCGAGTCGGGGTCCTGACAGCGTTGGTAGCTTTAGTTGCATTAGCCCAACACACTCATATTGCCATGTTTCATGCATGCATCATATTGTTGCACATTGTTTGGTGATGCCTGTGTATCGTTATCCTTTACGACAGGATCTGTCCCCGAGGAGTACCGTGACTACCCTAACGAAGAACCGTATCCGTGCATCGAACCATCAGGCAAGCAACCAACCATTTGATCATATCGATACAATCCCATGTTCTCGCTCCTGCTCTCTTTTACTGCATTAAGACAACACGATTCAAACTGCTGTGTGCTACGGTAGTTGAACCCATTTCCTCTGCATGACCTGTCATTGCCACAGTAACTAGATGAAACCCACTAGCATGTGTAGGAGTTGATTGAGCCATATGTATGTGTTGTTCCTACCTTGCTATGCCTGCTATGCTTAGAGTCGTGTCAGGTCTGGTTCATCTGGGTGATGGGCTAGAGTGAAATGATTATGTCGGTAATGAGAGTGGTGTGGTGAACACGATTTGGTAAAGGTATCGATGAGAGGCCATGTAGGAGTACATGGTGGGTTGTTTCATTGAAGCCGACCTTAAGCACTGAGATCTGTATGTGTGATTTAAGATACAGCTACTACCATGCATTGGGCCCTGAAATATGACCCCGCTCGACTTCTTATTCACCCTAGCTCTCTGTCCAGGAGTTGCAAGTAGTTTCTGGTGTTTGTAGCCTACTGGATGCCGTGGACAGCGCTGACCGTAGGGGTGGGCTGTGATGCGGTAGGTACGTGGCCGGGTGTACCGAATACCCGTTAGGTATCTCGGGAACCCTGTTCACATCGTTCGGGGCCGTATGGGAAACCTCTGCCGGACTCCCTGCGGATGGAACCTGGATAGGCGATAAACCTGGACTAGAGACTTAGGTGTTTAGGTAGGTCGTGGTCTACACCCACGTCGGCTTTCGCTTGAAGTCTGCCGAGCACATGTCGTGTGGAGACGCTAAGTGGTGGAAACATCTATGAAGAAGTACACCCCTGCAGGGTTATCATGATCTATTCGAATAGCCGCGTCCGCGGTAAAGGACTACTTGGTTGCCTATACAGTTCATAGACAAGTAAATGGAAACTACTAAAAGCTTCAAGATAAGTGTGAGTGCCGAGGATGGCTCTTCCGTAGGAAAACGGAGGTGGATCCTCGGTAGTGTATTGGAGTGGTGAGTAGTGGACTCATGTACGCAAAACCATTTCAAGTTGGAGTCTTGTAGGATAGCCTAGCCAAGAGTCAAAGCTGGCTTGCTGCAACAACTCCACCAACCCTTCTTGATAATGTGCATGTATGTAGGATCTGATGTAAGTCTTGCTGAGTACCTTTGTACTCATGTTGCTATAATTTACATTTTTACAGAAGACGCTGCAACCCCTTCTGATGGGTTCTTCGTAGACGTTGACATCAATGAGTAGGCTAAGGCCAGGTGGTGATCCTGAGCTTGTGAAGGACCACATAGTATAGCTAGGCTTTCCAAGCCTCTTTTATTTTACTAGTTGTTTGTACCCAGACAAGCTACTTCCGCTGCTGGTTTGTATGACTATATGACTTGAATGCTGGGTCGTGTGACCCGTACCTATGTGTATGTTATGTATGGCTCTCTGAGCCTTAAATAAAGTACTTGTGTCGTAGAGTCATGTTGTGATGCCATGTTGTATTTGCACATATCGAGCATATTGTGTGTATGATATTGAAATGCTTGGTATGTGTGGGATCTGACTATCTAGTTGTTTATCTTTAGTAGCCTCTCTTACCGGGAAATGTCTCCTAGTGTTACCGCTGAGCCATGGTAGCTTGCTACTGCTCTGGAACACTTAGGCTGGCCGGCATGTGTCCTTCTTCGTTCCTGTGTCTGTCCCTTCGGGGAAATGTCACGCATTGAGTACCGGAGTCCTGTTAGCCCGCTACAGCCCGGTTTACCGGAGTCCTGCTAGCCCAGTGCTACAGCCCGGACCCACATGCTGATGACCGACATGTTTGAAGCTGGGTCATGGATGCCTGTCCCTGTAAGTCTGCGCCACTTTGGGTTTACAACTAGTAATGTCAGCCCGGGCTCCTTATCATATGGATGCTAGCGACACTATCATATACGTGAGCCAAAAGGCGCAAACGGTCCCGGGAAAAGGTAAGGCAACACCCATGGGGATACCGTGCGTGAGGCCGCAAAGTGATATGAGGTGTTACAAGCTAGATCGATGTGACATCGAGTTGGGGTCCTGACAGCGTTGGTATCAGAGCAGGACTGCCTCTAGGTTCTCCAAGCCAAACTGGTCGATGTTGAGTCTAGAAATTCTTTAGTTATATGTAGGGGAATTGTTTGTGGGTTGGAACGTAAGGCTCTTTTTACTCCTTTATCTTATGACATTCTGATCTGAGTCAGTCTATTCTTCCACCGGGGGTTAAGGAATTAGGATCTATTCTCTCTATCAGGATCACGTGTTACTAATCAGTAGTACCTTATAGGTTGGATGGATACAAGCCTAGTTCAGTTCTACTATCACATTATGTTGTTAGGATGGACTCAGAACTTTGATATGATGCTGTTGAGTGTGTATGAAATCCTTTGTCAAATGTCTCAAAATCCTTCTTGAGCATTTACAGCTGTTATGCTGCCAAAATTTTGCTAGAAATTCTAATGCCTTTGCATTATGGTTGTGCTTTCAGATGGCCACTCGCGACCTTAATCAAGTGGTTCGCCTGACTCGATGCCTAGATGTACCCGGCCATACTGCCATGTTGGTCAGGGTAATGACTGAGGCTGGATACCGTTGGTATCCTGAGTACACGGTCGAAGAGCAATTCCGAGACTTTAATCAAAGCCAGTATCTCTGCACTGTCAGGATATTTCCATCCTATCCTGGATCCACCGAGCCCCTTCACTGCTCCTATGGACTCGGGGTTACTATTGAGATGGCTGTGCAGGACGCTGCCTACTCTATGATGACCATCATGCGAGTCAGGTCTGGCCTATTTCGGGACTCTGATTTCCGGTATATGCCAGGATCACTTCCGGGAGCACAAGGGTATCTCCAGGCTATCTATGCTGACCCCACTCAGGAGGATTCACGGACTCGCACCATTGCTGAGATGCTCGAGGATAAGGACCGTGAAAATCGGGCCCTGAGGCTAGAGCTTTTCAATACCCGTGCTGACCATTGGGCCACGTTGACTCGGTTTGCACCGGCGGTGCAAGCTGGATATTCGGATATGCGCGATCTCTATCCTGTGAGATCTGCTTTGCCAGACGTGATGGGTTGGCGTGATGTAGGAGGCATCACCCCACCTTGCGGTCCCCGCAGGCCACCGTCTGTTGGTCCAAGACCTCATCCTAGCCCCTATGGTCAACAAGCTCCGCGAGATCGTCTGTTTCCGGATGATCATGTTGAGCTTCCAGGCTATGGAGGTGACTTCTACGAGGACTACTACGGATCGGTCTGAGTTAGTGGTAGTATCACTAGTTTGATCTAGTTGTGTCGTCTATCGTCCTGCGTGAACCGTGGGATATGACCTAGTTTGTACCGCCTTCCGGAGGTGTAGAAAAATAATGTATAGGAGCTTGGGATGCCTCCGAAGAGATGTAATCCTCTTTTCACCGTAATAGTACCTTGTTTGGTCTTGTACTAAACCTTGTATGGTGTGTATGACGATGGAATAAAGAAGCAGTTTCTGTATCTACCATGTCATACGGATGATCATCTTGCATTCCGAGTTACTCCTTACATTCTGTATTCCATGTCGGAATCTTATCATTATGACTAAATCATTGTCTTGTTTACCTAGGATGGTCAACACGCGCAATAACCCTGCTCCTCAAGAGCAGGCCGAAGGCAGTGAAGTCAGGAATGCAAATCTGCCTCATCCTCCTTCCCTAGCCGAGGTTATGATGGAAGCCAAAAGAAACAAGTGGGAGACCAACCGTTTGTTGGAGCGTATTGAACAGAACACAGCACACCATCAGAGGACTAACATGGTGTCACTCAGTGATTTCATCAAGTTACATCCACCCACGTTCCACCACTCCGTCGAGCCTCTCAACGCTGATGACTGGCTTCGCAGTATTTCTCACAAACTGCGTTCCGTGCTGGTAGCTGAGGCTGACAAGGTCACCTTTGCTGCATATCATCTTGAAGGCCCCGCCAGTCTCTGGTGGGAGAATTATGGAGCTATGCGCCCAGCGGGCCATGTCACTACTTGGGCTGAATTCAGCGAGGCTTTCCGTGAACATCACATTCCGGAGGGTCTCATGGACCGTAAACGTGAGGAATTTTGCAGTTTCATTCAGGGCCGACTCTCTATGGTTGCTTACAGCAGGGAGTTCGGTAACCTCGCACGATATGCCACTGAGGAAGTTTCTACCGATGCCAAGAAGGAAGCAAGGTTCCGTAAGGGGCTTAGTCCTGAGCTTCGCCGCGACCTCCGTCTGCATGAGTGCACATCTTTTCAGAAGCTTGTTAACAAGGCCATCAGTGCTGAGACTGGTCAGACTGATTATGACGCAACACGCAAGCATGGCCGTGACGTGGGTTCCTCATCCGGTGCTGGTCCTTAGAAGCGCCACGTGTGGGTGCCCAACACTGCCCTGCCACCCAGGTTCACACCGAGGCCATCCTTCCAGGCGCCTCGCCCCGTTCAACAGTCTGCACCCGCCAAGCCCTATGGTGGTCCAACCAACAGTGCTCCTCCACGTACCAGTTCCGTGACTTGTTTCAAATGTGGGGAATCTGGCCACTATATGCGTGAGTGTCCCCAGACCAACCCCAACCAACCTGCTAAAGCTGTTGGCCGTGGCAAGCCGACAGGGAAAGTGTTCCACGCCAAGCCGGCCACCGCTACACGTGGCCATGTCAACTGTATCTCTGCCGGAGAAGCTCAAGAGGATCCCAACATCGTTCTCGGTACGCTCCTTGTTAATTGCCACCCGGCATCTGTTCTTTTCGATACAGGAGCCTCTCATTCATTTATATCCGAGAACTATGCTCGTTTGCATAACACCGCATTCTGTGACATGCCATCCACTATGGAAATTTCTACTCCCGGTTCTAGATGGCAAACCTCCAGGGTAAGTTATGGAAATAAAATCCAAGTCGACAAACTTGTTTTCCTTGCATCTTTGATAGCTCTCAAATCTTCAGATATTAATATCATTTTGGGTATGGACTGGATGTCAGCTCATCATGCCAAAATTGATTGCTTCTCTAGGACTGTTCAACTCACTCATCCTTCGGGGAAGATAGTCAATGTCTTGACCCGAATAGCCAAGCGACGGTTATATTCTCTTAACGCCAGCCCTTTGCCAGACCTTGAGGACGTCCCGGTAGTCCATGACTTCCCGGATGTCTTCCCAGAGGAATTGCCAGGTGTTCCACCTGACAGGGATGTGGAGTTCGTAATAGACCTCATTCCAGGAACCGTCCCGATTGCTAGAAGACCCTATAAGATGGCACCACTAGAACTAGCCGAGCTTAAGAAACAACTCGATGAGTCCTTGAAAAAGGGTTTCATCCGACCTAGTTCATCTCCGTGGGCTTGCCCCGTCCTCTTCGTCAAGAAGAAGGATGGTATGGACCAGATGGTTGTAGATTATCGACCTGTCAATTTGGTCACAATCAAGAACAAATATCCGCTCCCCAGGATCAACGACCTGTATGATCAGCTCGCTGGATCCTCAATCTTCTCCAAAATGGATTTGAGGTTGGGCTACCATCAAATCAAAATCAGAAACGGAGACATTCCTAAAACGGCCTTTGTTACTCGTTATGGCCAATATGAGTACACCGTCATGTCCTTCGGTTTAACCAACGCTCCAGCCACCTTTTCTCGGTTAATGAACTCAATCTTCATGGAGTATTTGGATAAATTCGTCGTGGTTTACCTCGATGATATACTCATCTACTCCAAGAACGAGGAAGAACATGCCGAACATCTAAGGCTAGTGTTGAAGAAACTTCGAGAGCATCGTCTTTATGCCAAATTCTCTAAATGTGAATTTTGGTTGTCAGAAGTGACCTATCCGGGTCATGTAATATCTGGTAAAGGTATTGCTGTTAACCCTGAGCGAGTTCAAGCCGTCCTTAATTGGACTCCACCTGAATCGGTCAAGCAAGTTCGGAGTTTTCTGGGCTTAGCGAGCTATTGCCGTCGCTTTGTCGAAAATTTCTCCAAAGTTGCTAAACCTCTAACCGAACTCCTCAAGAAAGATAAAAAGTTCGAATGGACTCCACAATGTGAGCACAGCTTTCAGGAACTGAAAAGACACCTGACTTCTGCTCCCGTACTGGTACCGCCAGACTTCTCTAAGGACTTTGTTATCTACTGCGACGCCTCGCGACAAGGACTAGGTTGCATTCTCATGCAAGATCGACACGTAATTGCTTACGCTTCACAGCAATTACACCCACATGAGGAGAATTATCCTACTCATGATCTAGAGCTTGCAGCTGTAGTCTATGCACTTAAAACCTGGCGACATTACCTCCTTGGTAATCGCTGCAAAATATTCACTGATCACCAAAGTCTGAAGTACATGTTCACCCAACCGGATTTGAATCTCAGGTAAAGACGTTGGGTCGAGTTGATCACAGATTTCGACTTAGGAATAACTTACACCCCAGGGAAAGCCAACGTCATGGCTGATGCGCTAAGTCGTAAATCTTATTGTAACAACCTGATGTTACAACAAAGTCAACCGCTTCTCCATGAGGAATTTCGGAAGCTTAACCTTCACATTGTTCCTCAAGGATTTCTTTCCACCTTGGTGGCGAAACCTACTCTTACGGATCAAATCATCGCTGCCCAAAGGCGAGATAAGGGAATATCTAAAATCAAGGAGAACATTGCTAGCGGAAGTGCTAGTTGTTTCTCCACAAATGATCATGGTGTTGTGTACTTTGAGAACCGTCTAGTGGTTCCCAAGAACCAGCATCTATGGCAGTTGATCCTTAAGGAGGCTCATGAATCTCCTCTCACCATTCATCCCGGTAGTACCAAGATGTATCAGGACCTACGCCAGAGGTTCTGGTGGACTAGGATGAAGAGAGAAATTGCTCAATATATTGCTAACTGCGACGTCTGCCGTCGTGTAAAAGCAGAGCATCAACGGCCTGCTGGCACCCTTCAACCCTTAGCTATTCCTGAATGGAAATGGGATAAAATTGGTATGGATTTCATTACCGGTTTTCCCAGGACCAAGAGAGGGAATAATGCTATCTTCGTCATTGTCGATCGTCTTTCCAAAGTGGCCCATTTCTTACCTGTTCGTGAGAGTATAACTACTAGTCAATTGGCAGACTTATACATCTCCCGAATAGTGTCCCTCCATGGTGTTCCTTTGGAAATTAACTCGGATTGAGGAAGTCTTTTCACCTCTCGATTTTGGGAAAGTTTCCAAAATGCTATGGGAACCCGCCTTTCTTTTAGCACTGCTTTTCACCCTCAATCTAGTGGTCAGGTAGAACGCATCAACCAGATTCTAGAAGACATGCTTCGAGCCTCTGTTATCTCATTCGGAATGGAGTGGGAGAAATGCCTTCCATTTGCTGAATTCGCTTACAACAACAGCTATCAATCTAGCTTGGGTAAAGCCCCTTTTGAAGTTCTCTATGGACGACGGTGTCGAACACCCCTTAACTGGTCAGAAACCGGGGAAAGTCAATTCTTTGGCCCGGATATGATTCAGGAAGCAGAAGAGCAAGTTCGCATCGTTCGTGAAAAGTTGAAAACTGCCCAATCTCGTCAAAAGAGTCAATATGACCGAAAACATAAGGCTATGACTTTCGAGGTTGACGAGAAGGCTTACCTTCGGGTTACTCCTCTGAAGGGAACCCATCGTTTCGGTATCAAAGGCAAATTGGCTCCCCGTTACATTGGACCTTTTCGTATTCTTGCTAAACGAGGAGAAGTTGCCTACCAGTTGGAACTACCTCCGCATCTCTCCAGAGTCCACGATGTCTTCCACGTTTCTCAACTCAGGCGTTGCTTCTCGGATCCTATCCGTGGAGTGGACCACGAAACGCTTGATCTCCAAGATAATCTCACGTATCGAGAGTACCCCATTCGTATCCTCGATCAGGCCGAGCGTACCACTCGACGTCATAATATCAAGTTTCTCAAAGTTCAATGGTCGCACCATTCTGAGGATGAAGCAACTTGGGAAAGGGAGGATCGTCTTCGACTCGAGTACCCCGCCCTCTTTCCGGAGGAACCCAAATCTCGGGACGAGATTCTTTTGAGTGGGGGTGAGTTGTCACACCCTAGCTAGTTCATGCATTAGAGTGTTGCATCATGTTTATTCTTTCATCAGAAACCTGAAATGGGGATGACAGAACCCCCAGCCCCCTCTGAAACCAACTAGGGTTTACTAAAAACTTTTTCAACGAACCTGAAATGCCCTTCTAAAATGCCCATCATTTTTGTCTTGGTTCAGAACCTCTGCCAAAAGTGATGCACATTTTCCTAGGCCATCTTAGGGTTTGTGAATTAAATCATAAATATTTGAATTTGGGCATTTAAATTATATAAAATATTTAAATGCTCAAATATCCCCAAACTAAAATGTTTCATGTTGGAAATAATCCAACTATGGACCAGGAGTAGTTTGGTGATTTTAGGAGTTGCCTAAGTATTTTATTTAATTCAACAAAGTTGCAGAAGTATTAAAAAACAGAAAACAGAAAAAAATAACAAACCCTTACCTGGCGCCCAGCACCCGGCCCACCTGCCGGCCCAGCCCAGCGCCACGCCAGCGAGCTGCTTGCCGGCCAGGCAGGCAGGCAGGTGCTCGACGGCGAGCACCGCATGGGTGCCACGCACCTGCTCGCCGCCTCGCCGCTCCACTCGCCCGGTTAACGCCGTGGATCACTCCCCCTCTCTCCCCCGAACCCCCCAGACACCCCCTCTCCTCTCCAGCTCCTCCCCCTCGCGCCCCCAGCCATGGCCGACGCCACCGCCGCCGTGCCTACGTCGTAGCCGCGCTCCCCGCCGCCCGTGCGTCTTCTCGTCGTGTCCAGGAGCTTCGCCGCCGTCCACTTCATCGAGCTAGCTGAGCCCCGTGTGCTCGTGCGGCCCAAGTCCACCGCACCGACCTCGCCTGAGTCCGCCGTTGCCGGAGATCCCCTTCAACGCCGTCGCCGCCTCAGCTCGTCCCCGACCCCGCCGGTGGCCTCTACGGGTGCGCTGTGAGCCTAGCTACCCCTCCTACCCTCTCTCTCTCGTTCCCGAGCCATGTAGCCACCGCACGAAGACCACCCGCACGCACCGCCGCGGATCTCGTCGCCGCCGTGCTCCCGGCCATCCTCCGGCCACTCGACGGTGTCCAACGCACTCCCCACGATGCGTTGGGTCCAACCGTGCACTCCCCGCACCTCACCGCACACCCTAGCCCCGAGTTCGCCTTCACCCGAACTCCGATGGCCGCCAAAGTCGTCGCCGGCGCCAACTCCGGCCACCCCGACCCCAACGGACTCCACCAAGAGCTGCGGCTCCTCCTCAGCTCCACTCCGATGGCCTCCGCGGCTCGTTTGGTTGCCGGAACAGCAAAAATCACTTCCGCCGCCGCGTCGGGCTCGCCGGCGGCTAAACGCCGGTGCAGCCGACCTGGGTTTGACCACGGGTGGGCCCTGGTTGACTCTCCTGAGTCAATGACAGGTGGGGCCCAGCCCTGTTAATTAAACAGGTTTAGTTTTAATTAAACTTTAACTAATCTAATCACACTGACACGCGGGACCCACTGTCAGGTTTGACCCGGACTTGTCCCGTTAACCTGCTGACGTCACACTGACGTCAGGCTGACGCAGTAATTGATTTTCTGGAATTAATCTAATATAGGAAATTCCAGAATATAGTTTAAACTTCAAAAATTCATAACTTTTATTCTGTAACTCCAAATCAGACAAATTATATATGAAAAATGATCAGAAAAATCCAATCTATCCATCTGTACTATTTTCATGCATGATTAAACAAGTTAACCTGATGTTTAATGCAGAACAAGGAAAACCACTTTAAAAGGGCCATGTTTGAGTTTGAAATTTGAATCTTTGATTCAAATTGGTTCAAACCCTTCTGGTCTTAGTTGCATTAGCCCAACACACTCATATTGCCATGTTTCATGCATGCATCATATTGTTACACATTGTTTGGTGATGGTTGTGTATCGGTGTTCTTGCGGCAGGTTCTGCCTCCGAGGAGTACCGTGATTACCCTAACGAAGAACCGTATCAGTGCATCGAACCATCAGGCAAGCAACCAACCATTTGATCATATCGATACAATCCCATGTTCTCGCTCCTGCTCTCTTTTACTGCATTAAGACAACGCGTTTCAAACTGCTGTGTGCTACGGTAGTTGAACCCATTTCCTCTGCATGACCTGTCATTACCACAGTAACTAGATGAAACCCACTAGCATGTGTAGGAGTTGATTGAGCCATATGTATGTGTTGTTCCTACCTTGCTATGCCTGCTATGCTTAGAGTCGTGTCAGGTCTGGTTCATCTGGTTGATGGGCTAGAGTGAAATGATTATGTCAGTAATGAGAGTGGTGTGGTGAACACGATTTGGTAAAGGTATCGATGAGAGGCCATGTAGGAGTACATGGTGGGTTGTTTCATTGAAGCCGACCTTAAGCACTGAGATCTGTATGTGTGATTTAAGATAAAGCTACTACCATGCATTGGGCCCTGAAATATGACCCCGCTCGACTTCTTATTCACCCTAGCTCTCTGTCCAGGAGTTGCAAGTAGTTTCTGGTGTTTGTAGCCTACTGGAGGCCGTGGATAGCGCTGACCGTAGGGGTGGGCTGTGATGCGGTAGGTACGTGGCCGGGTGTACCGAATACCCGTTAGGTATCTCGGGAACCCTGTTCACATCGTTCGGGGCCATATGGGAAACCTCGGCCGGACTCCCTGCGGATGGAACCTGGATAGGCGATAAACCTGGACTAGAGACTTAGGTGTTTAGGTAGGTCGTGGTCTACACCCACGTTGGCTTTCGCTTGAAGTCTGCCGAGCACATGTCGTGTGCAGACGCTAAGTGGTGGAAACATGTATGAAGAAGTACACCCCTGCAGGGTTATCATGATCTATTCGAATAGCCGCATTCGCGGTAAAGGACTACTTGGTTGCCTATACAGTTCATAGACAAGTAAATGGAAACTACTAAAAGCTTCAAGATAAGTGTGAGTGCCGAGGATGGCTCTTCCATAGGAAAACGGAGGTGGATCCTCGGTAGTGTATTGAAGTGGTGAGTAGTGGACTCGTGTACGCAAAACCATTTCAAGTTGGAGTCTCGTAGGATAGCCTAGCCAAGAGTCAAAGCTGGCTTGCTGCAACAACTCCACCAACCCTTCTTGATAATGTGCATGTATGTAGGATCTGATGTAAGTCTTGCTGAGTACCTTTGTACTCATGTTTCTATAAGTTACATTTTTACAGAAGACGCTGCAACCCCTTATGATGGGTTCTTTGTAGACGTTGACATCAATGAGTAGGCTAAGGCCAGGTGGTGATCCTGAGCTTGTGAAGGACCACGTAGTATAGCTAGGCTTTCCAAGCCTCTTTTATTTTACTATTTGTCTGTACCCAGACAAGCTACTTCCGCTGCTAGTTTGTATGACTGTATGACTTGAATGCTGGGTCGTGTGACCCGTACCTATGTGTATGTTATGTATGGCTCTCTGAACCTTAAATAAAGTACTTGTGTCGTAGAGTCATGTTGTGATGCCATGTTGTATTTGCACATATCGAGCATATTGTGTGTATGATATTGAAATGCTTGGTATGTGTGGGATCTGACTATCTAGTTGTTTATCTTTAGTAGCCTCTCTTACCGGGAAATGTCTCCTAGTGTTACCGCTGAGCCATGGTAGCTTGCTACTGCTCTGGAACACTTAGGCTGGCCGGCATGTGTCCTTCTTCATTCCTGTGTCTGTCCCTTCGGGGAAATGTCACGCATTGAGTACCGGAGTCCTGTTAGCCCGCTACAGCCCGCTACAGCCCGGTTTACCGGAGTCCTCCTAGCCCAGTGCTACAGCCCGGACCCACATGCTGATGACCGACACGTTCGAAGCTGGGACATGGATGCCTGTCCCTGTAAGTCTGCGCCACTTTGGGTTTACAACTAGTCATGTCAGCCCGGGCTCCTTATCATACGGATGCTAGCGACACTATCATATACGTGAGCCAAAAGGCGCAAACGGTCCCGGGAAAAGGTAAGGCAACACCCGTGGGGATACCGTGCGTGAGGCCGCAAAGTGATATGAGGTGTTACAAGCTAGATCGATGTGACATCGAGTCGGGGTCCTGACACAGTGGCACTCTTGGTTTTCCAAGTTGAGGCCAGGCTCAATCTTTTCTTTCCGAAACATGCATATGCATCGCATATCGCATCCCTCATATCATGCCATGTTTTGCATCATTGTTGCTTGTGCATTGCACGTGGTTGATTGTGTCTCCCTTTGCTTGTGTTCTTGCTTGGGTAGAGATGGGAGACGAGTACGTGATCGAGGATCCCGTTGAGTACGTTTACGAGGATCAAGCTAATGTCAACTCAGAGAACTTTGCAGGCAAGATGACCATACCCTCGAAATCACTTCTAACTTTGCTTGCTAGATGCTCGCTCTATTGCTATGCCTATGCTACGATACCTACCACTTACTTATCATGCCTCCGATATTGCCATGTCAAACCTCTAACCCACCATGTCCTAGCAAACCGTTGTTTGGCTATGTTACCGCTTTGCTCAGCCCCATCTTATAGCGTTGCTAGTTGCGGGTGAAGATTGGATTTTGTTCCTTGTTGGAACATGTTTATTGTTGGGATATCACTATTATATCTTGTCTACTTTAATGCATCTATATACTTGGTAAAGGGTGGAAGACTCGGCCTTATGCCTGGTGTTTTGTTCCACTCTTGCCGCCCTAGTTTCCGTCATACCGGTGTTATGTTCCTTGATTTTGCGTTCCTTACACGGTTGGGTTATAATGGGAACCCCTTGACAGTTCGCCTTGAATAAAACTCCTCCAGCATGGCCCAACCTTGGTTTTACCATTCGCCACCTAGCCTTTTTCCCTTGGGTTTCGCGGACTCAAGGGTCATCTTTATTTTAAACCCCCGGGCTAGTGCTCATCTGAGTGTTGGTCCAACCTGTCAGTCGCCGGTGGCCACCAGGGGCAACTCTGGGCTGGCCTACCGGAAGTTTGGACAATCCGGTGTGCCCTGAGAACAAGATATGTGAAGCTCCTATCGGGATTTGTCGGCACATTCGGGTGGCTTTGCTGGTTTAGTTTTACCATTGTCGAGATGTCTTGTAACCGGGATTCCGAGTATGATCGGATTGTCTTGGGAGAAGGAATATCCTTCGTTGACCGTGAGAGCTTGTGATGGGCTAAGTTGGGACACCCCTGCAGGGATTTGAACTTTCGAAAGCCGTGCCCGCGGTTATGGGAAGATGGGAATTTGTTAATGTCCGGTTGTAGAAAACCTTAAACTTAACTTAATTAAAATGAATCAATAGAGTGTGTGGCCGTGATGGTCTCTTTTCGGCGGAGTCCGGGAAGAGAACGGTCTCGTGTTATGCTTGAACGTAGGTTGTTCTAGGATCACTTCTTGATCATAGTTTCTCGACCGTGCCTTTGCCTTCTCTTCTCGCTCTCTTTTGCGTATGTTAGCCACCATATATGCTAGTGCTTGCTGCAGCTCCACCTCATACCTTTGACCCTTCCTATAAGCTTAAATAGTCTTGATCGCGAGGGTGTGAAATTGCTGAGTCCCCGTGACTCACAGATTCCTTCAAAACCAGATGCAGGGACCGATGTTACCGCTCCAGGAGATTCGACTTAGCTCAAGTGGGAGTTCAATGAGGACTCAGGCCAATACTACATTTCTTTTCCAGACGATCAGTAGTGGTGCCCAGTTGGGGCGATCGGGGACTTTGTCGCATTTGGGGGGTTGTTCTTTGTTTTGGTTCCATAGTCGGACCTTGAGTGTATCTGGATGAATGTAATGATATTTATGCTATTGTTTGAAGTGGTGAGTGTAAGCCAACTATGTATCTTTTTCCCTTATTCATTACATGGGTTGTGTGAAGATTACCTCACTTGCGACATTGCTTACAATGCGGTTATGCCTCTAAGTCGTGCTTCGTCACGTGGGAGATATAGCCGCATCGTGGGCGTTATAGTCCGCTGCAAGCCCGGCTGAACACGCCTCCTCGCCTCCATCAAACCCCTCCGTTAGACCCGCATGCAACCGTAGAAACCTACTCCAGCCCGCGAAAGGTGCCGGTTGCAGTTGGAGAATAATAGAGTCACGTCCAATCCATTTGAGTTAATTGCGTGTATGATTCTCGCTCTATAAAAAGTTAATCCATCCTTAATCTTGTATTCTAAGTACTCTGTGGGTTCCAGTGTCAGTACGGTGTACATGACTTGCAGGTTGGCTACAGATTCGTAGAGAAAGTTAAAACGAAACAAATCCATCCTTAATCTTGTATTCTAAGTACTCTGTGGTTTCCACTACCAGTACAATAGCGAAAGAAGTATATATTAAAAAATATATAAAAACCTAAAGTTTAGGACAGAATTCGAACTCAGGTCATCGCGCTGCGAGCATCCGACCCGGACCAGTACACTAGGTGTTCGTTGCGGACAATGCAAGACATAAACCTTTATAACAATGAGCCCGTCTGTTGCAATGGATCCAAAGTAGAATAAAACATAATCACAAATTTGAAAGAAAACAGTTTAGTTTTGATATGTATATATATATATATATATATATATATATATATATATATCACTAAAAATATATTATGTTTCACCCCAAATATATTCTTTGGGTTGTTTTGATGAAGTAAGGGAGGAATGTGGTTGGTTCGAAGACACTAAGGGGTTTTGTGTAAACTGGAGCAGAGAAGTGGGAATTGTTGCAAAAGGCCACAACTTACATCATACCCGTTAGATGCAGATCTGATGGTCAGAAATGGCGGATGGCAGACACACCATCAACACCAACTAAGTCTTTTATAGGAGTAGGAGTAGAGAAAAAACCGAGTTGGTGATGATGGTGTGCCTGCCATCTTATAATATAGACTGTCCGATCTATATCTGACGGATAGAAAACAAACAATGAAAATTTTACAAAAGATACCCGCACCTCTCTCCACATTTATAGATAAGGCCTTGCCTCGTTCATCCTTATCTCCCACCACCTCATTGTTGAGCAATTAAAAAAGGAAGTCTCTGGTACAATCTGGCATGGTGGTCGCTGTCGGCGCCGTCCATCCCCATGCCTCCGCCCAGTCCAACAACCAGTCACCACCACGCCCTACTCCTCTTCACCTTATCTATCATCTTTCTTGAGATATCATTATTTCGATGAAATGGTCGACATACCATTTTATGATAAAATTCTCAAGATATCATTAGTTTTTACACATGGGATTACTCCTGCATGGGTCAATCACAACAGGTGTTTTGTAAAAAAATGCATCTTGATGTTCCGTGTAATGCACAGGCATCTTGCTAATTTTTCTGCATATAATTCCAAACACCACGTAGAGACGGTCTTTGACCATTTTACAACTATGTTAGTATCATTGTTAGTGGTCAACCGGTGCAAGTTATAGCCTCGGGTGTTTTAACCTTTTTCTAGTAATGATATCTGGCGATTGTTCACTACGAGCTCAATCCTGACAAATCCCACATAACTGTCAGATTTCCATCTGACAGTGGCCTATTTTTAAACCTAGTATTTGACAAAACCGCCACCCTTACACACGTACTATAACTGCATCGCGGTTCGTAGTCGTTCCACGCTCGGGAATTAAACTTTGTAACTCTTTTAGATTAGAATATACTCCTCCTCCAGTCCTACTCCACTACTACTCTACTCAAGCAAGTTAGGGCATAGTATGTCGGGGGTTAGGTGTGACATATGCTAATGGATGGCTTATCATGGTGGGGGCGAGTAGAACGTCGCCGGTGCCTGGAAACGGGATGAGGCGTAGACACGAACGCCGACGTACTTTACCCAGGTTCGGGGCTCTCCTAGGAGATAACACCCCTAGTCCTGCTCTGCGGGGTCTCCGCATGATCACTAAGGCAAAGTGAGTACAAAGGCGCTCGTCGAGCTGTATCTATGGACAGGAGAAGGCAGGGCTAGCTCTCTCCTTTCTCTAAGGTCTAGTCTAGTTCTAATGAATCGGAACCCTTTGCATGGGTGTCCTGGGGGGTTTATATAGGCCTACCCCCCAGGGGTACAATGGTAAACTATATGGACATTGGGCCCAGCTATCAGTCTCTTCGCCTGCGGGCTCTCCGGCCGACTGCTAGGGCCCACCGATTGGTGGGCCCTGCCGACTGGTCTGGTACGGAGCCGACAGGCTGCACCTGCCGCTGGCGGGTCCTCCCGGCTGCTGATTACTGCAGTTGTGCCTCTAATGGCGCAGGCTTGGTCATGGGGTCGTGGCTACAGGCCTGCCGCCTGGCAGGCAATTACTGTAGCCACTCCCCGTCTTGTCTAGTTAATGGCGCATGGGACCCATGGGAGGGACAGGCCGACTTCCGTGGGCCGGCTCCCTACGGGTCCGACTGGCGGCGCCCTTGTCGCCTTCCGGAGTCTCACTGACTTGTAGGGCCCATCTTCTGTGGATCGTACTGTCAGACCGTCGTGGGTACAGGACTCCGCTCACTGTTGCTGACGTCAGGGATGGCATGGCAACAGTGCTGCGCCAGACGGAGATCTCCGCTGGTACAATACACTGTGCCCTAGCCATCCCCCGGAAAAGGGGAGGGAGTGGGCTTTACTGTCGCCACTCCCTGTCCCACCCCCCTGGTGAGGGCATGGGCTTTGCTGGTGTCGTGGGCCGACTCCCCGTGGCCGACTTCTCTGGAAGCCGCCAGTCGGAGTCGGCCAGTCTTGATCTCATCTCTAGGGCTCGGATGCATATGGGCTGCCGGCTATTCCTCCAGCCGCCCTCCTCAAGTCGGCTCTCCATCCGTCGTTGTCTTGAGGGGCGCAGTCAGCCCTGATGTCTTGAATGGTTATGGGCCTCGGGTTAGCCTACCCGCGGCCCATTGCTCCGACAGTAGTCCCCGAAGCTGATGAGGCGCCATGGACATCTAGCTGAGGAGCCTCAGTAGGTTCATTCTCTGAGTACTTGAGGTGGGGATTCCGCTTTCCTCTGCCGGGCCGACTGGCAGGAGTCGGAGTCGCCTGACTTTGACTCGCCCAAGGAATACCTTTGAATCCTCTGGTGGGAACTCAGTGGCGTACAAGCTAAGCTTCCTGGTCGCCACCAACTTCGTGCCCACCACGTGGCAACCAGCGGTCGGGCCTGCCTGCCTACCCGTCCGCGAAATGGGACATGTCCACAGGCGGGGCCCGCCACTACCACGCCTCGGCACGCGAGCGGATCCGCTACGGCCGTGGGGGACGGTTGAGGTTCCCACGGAGTTACCGCGTGCAGTAACTTTGCACGATAAACGCGGGGGGCGTGGGGTAGTGGGCGCAGTAAATCCCACAACCGCCCCCTCGGCTTCACAGCCCACTGGCTATAAGTAGGGGGAGGAGGGGAAACGGTGGAGCACGCGCGCCCCGCCTCCCCACTGCTTCCTCTCCTTCTTCTCTCTCTCTCAGCTCCTCGAGCCTCGTCGAACATTGCGGCGGTCTGCTCACGATGAGCTCTTCCTCCATCGTCACGCCCCCGATAGCGCACTCCGGTACGTGCGATGGGTCAGAGGTCCACGAGGATCACATCGACTTCCTTCGCAAGACATGTTGATTGCCCGGCAAGGACCTCGTGAGGGTTCGCCTCGCGCAGAGGGGAGAAATTTCGCCGGCGCCGCAGGAGGGCGAGCGGGTCGTCTTCCGCTCGCACTGCCTGCGCGGCCTGGGCCTGCCGGCGAGCAACTTCTTCCACTCCTTCCTCGAGTTCTACGGACTCCAGCCACACCACCTCACCCCCAACACGGTGGTGCTACTGTCCGCCTTCGTCACCCTGTGTGAAGGCTTCGTCGGCATTCTCCCCACCATCAAGCTTGGGGGGGAGTTCTTCTTCTCCAAGCTCGGCACCCAAGCCGCGGGCGTGCCGGCTCAGTGCGGCGCGTTCATCGCCGTGCGGAGGTCGGGGGCCGACAACCCATCTCCCTCCATCAGGCTGATCAAGTCGGTGAAGATGTGGCAGCGGTCGTACTTCTACGTGAAGAATGTCTCCGGGGAGGGTGATTGGGTCAACCTACCGGCCAACGTGGCCGGCCCGCCGGCTGGGAGACAGCCCAACTGGTCGCACCGGGCCCAAACGCTGACGCCTGCAGGAGCCGGCACCGTTGCACGGCTTCGAGTACTGGCGCAGTCGGAGGGCCTGACGGGGCCGGACTTGCTGGCCGCCTTCGTGGCGCGCTGAGTGCTGCCCCTCCAAAGTCGCCCCCACATGATCTGCCAGATGAGCGGGCACCGAGACCCGAGCCAAATGTGCACCAAGGAGATGCCTCACGAGGAGGTAGCCTACATGGTGAACTATCTTGCGAGCTGCGACCTCAACAAAGAGTGGCAGTTCGGCAAGGAGCCGTATTCACGTGCTGCCCCTTCGCCTCTGGTGAGTCGTTTTCCTTCTCTCTTTTTCTTCGATTCTCCTGACGTCTTTACTGCCGAGTCCGTCTTGCTCATTCTGACCAGTCGGCTTTGGTCAGAACCCCCTCCTCCAGCCAGCAGCCGACACCGCAGGGCCGGACCGCGAGTTTCTCCCCGACCGAGCGGAGAGCGATGTGGACAACCCCGACTTGGGGGAGGCGGCCCTGGAGGACGACACCGAGGGAGGAGGTGGCGCGTCAGGTGGTCCAAGACTTGGGGCCAGTCTCGAGGACTGGCCTGATGATGACAAGGAGGTTGCCCCATGCCACCAGCCAGGAGCCGGCCAGCCGGGCGCGGGCTTGTCAGCCCCGCCGGACGCTCAAGGCGGCGGCAAGAAGCGCAGGGCCGGGAGGAGCCTGTTTGGCAGCCGGCTGAAGAAGCCCAAGGGATGAAGCGGCCGCAAAGGCCAACCGCTTCCGCAAGGTGGTGAAGACGCCGCAGCTGATTTCGGCGTAAGTACTACCTCCCTTCGTACCTTCATGTTTCTTTATTGAGTCTGTCTGAAATCCCTTTACTTTAGTTTCCCGACTTTAGGGCCCCTCTCTCTCTTGAGAAATCGGCTGCTAGCTCCGTCGTAAAGTCGGCGGAGACCTCCTCCACCACCCGGCGGATTGATCCCGCCACCGACCTTCAGGAGGCGACAGAGCGGAACGCGCGGGAGGCGCGTGAGGAGCGGGAAGCCACCCGCTTGAACAAGGCGGAAGCCGACAAGGCAGGGGCCACCACTCAGATGAAGCTGGCGGAGGCCGATGCGGCCGATGCGGAGAAGAAGCATGCAGAGGAAGCCGCACACCGCCAGTCGGCGGTGTTCGTCGTCCCCTTGAACTCTGCGCTGCCGCCACCGGAGTTCACGGTGCAGACTGGGGAAGTCGGAGACGAGAACCCGGTCATGGAGAGGGACGCCAACGTCACCGCTACACCGGAAGTCATTGTGCCGCCACCGCCACCCTCCGGAAGCGCGCCAGGCGGACAACCGGCGGACCCGCCAGTGCCGCCAACCGGAGGCGCGGCGGCGACGGGCCTGGCCCTCGAGGTCAGCACGCCAACACGCTGCCGTCTCGTGAAGGCGGCCTCAGCACCGCGTCCTCAGGAAACTGGCGCTACGAGCTCCACGATCCCGGACACCGAGGTGTCAAGCGCCGCGCCCACCGGGTGGGTGCAGGGAGGCGGGACGGGCCCATTGAACCAGGCGCTCTTGGACGTCCAAGCCAAGCTCCGGGCCGAGGGTGACGCCATCAAGGAGTGCACCAAGGCATATCTGGCGTCACGAACGGCCATCCGGAAGCATCCTTTCTTTTGCTTTGCTTCCTTGTTTTTCTTTGTGGGGCCGCGCCAGCGCACCCACTGGGTGTAGTCCCCGAGTTTCGGGCCGGCTGCTGAGCAGGCGGCTCGGAACTCTAATCAGTGAGTTCCAAGTACCAACACTTTTTTCTGAAATTTTGATGCAGGATTACCACAATCTTCGTGTGATCTCCTTCATCGCCAATGTTGAGGAGCTGGCCAAGCGGACCACCGACTTGTCGGATAGCCGGGGTAAGTCCTTTTCTTTCTCTGTGGGGGTGCGCTGGCGCACCCACGGGTTGTAGTCCTCGAGATTCGGGCCGACTGCTGTGCAGTCGGGCCATATCTCCCCGGCGACCTTTCTTCTTTGTTGACGACTAACACCCCTCCCCCTCCTTTTTCAGAAGCCAACGCCGCCCTTCAGCAGCAGGTGGGTGAAGTCAACACCGCGCTGCGCGTCAAGGAGGAGGAGTGCGGCCGACTGACGGATGAGTGCGACCGGATGGCTACACAGCTGGCAGAGTAGAGGGAGCTGCTCCAGAGGGCCCAGAAGGAGGCGGAGGACAAGGAGACCGCCCTTCTCGCCGAATTTGCGTCTGAGCGCTCCTCCTGGACCGACAAGGAGGCGACACTAGTCTCCGGCTTCCAAGCAATCGAAGATCTTGTCGATGGTGAGCTTCCCCTCGTTTCCTTTTCTAGGCTGCCGACTACTAGTCGAGTCGGCCTTAAAATTTTTAACCTTGTTTCTTCGTTCTTCTTCCTTAGCAGACTTCTTCCCCGACCATTCGGACGCCGCCAATCAAGCCATCGAGGCTGACCGTGAAGCACGGAGGGCGGACGATGCACAGATCGCCGCCAACAGCCCCCAAACTCTTGGCGAGCAGATCCTTAGCATCGAGGCCCGCCTTCGGCCAGCCCACCGGATGCTGCGCTGGCTTCAACGTGTCGGCGCCCAGGCAATTGCCGCCCTATGGCCAGATATGCAGGCACCGCACACCCCCAGTCGGACTGCCGGCTGGCTGGAGGTCGCAGTCGGCCGTCTTGAGGCCCGAAAGGGTTCTTCGGCCCTGGCTGGAGCAAGCCGGGCTTTAGAATTCACCAAGGCGTGGTACCCTGGGCTGAGCTTAGCCCAGTTAGCCACGTTCCGGCTGGAGGCTCAGGTGGAGCTGGCAGCGGTGGAAGACGATCTTGTCAAGCGCGCCGCATCGATCGCTGAGTACACCGACACTAGTGTCTTCGTCCCAGAGGGGGCTGAGAACGGCGAAGAGGCGCTGCCGGAGTGGTTCGAGCTGAACCCGGACGATGGCGAGGACTCGGCGGAGGTGATCGACTCAAGTGGCGAAGAGGAAGGTGAGGAGGAGGAAGGAGACAAGGAGGAGGCGCCAGAGGTTGAGGCAGACGAGGAAGAAGGGTGTGAAGCCGGTTGACTTGTTTGGAGTCGTGCGCAGGCTCCAGAGGACGGCTGGCAACTCATCAAGCCAGCAACCTGCCGAGCGCTCCAGAGACTCGACCAGCCGAGGCTTGATGCCGGACAGGATTAGGCCGTTTGCTCGCTCTACCTGACCGTTGGACTGCGGATGGGCAATGGATGCTAAAGTCCAGTCGGATGCCCTGCGTCGCGCAGAAACGGGCCAAGGTACCTTTGGAAAATTTGTGTTGTTGTCGGTCATGATGCTATGCGGTATGCCGTACCGACTTGTGATGTCGGAGATGAAGGTCACATCGGTCGGACCATTTGAACTCTTGATTGGTTTTGCTTCTATCCACTTAGTGAACCTATCCACTGCGACAAGTAAGAGAGTCAAACCGCCTCGTGCCGTCTTGAATGGTCCGACCATGTCCAGGCCCCAAACAACAAAGGGCCAGGCAATAGGAATAATTTTGAGTGCCGAAGCCAGCTGATGAGGCTTAGAGTGGAACTTCTGGCACCCCTTGCATTTTTGGACCAAATACTTGGAGTCTTCAAGAGCAGTCGGCCATAAGAAACCATGGCGGAAAGCTTTGGCGACGAGTGCTCTCGAAGCCGCATGCTGGCCACACTCGCCTTGATGGATGTCTTTCAGGATTGGTTGGCCTTGCTCTGGCTCCACACATCGCTGGTGAACACCAGTGACACTGCACCTTACGAGCTCTCTATTGACGATGGTGTACGCTGCCGCCCGGCGTTGTACTTGTCTGAGCCGAGATCTCATTGGCTGTCAGCTCTTTGTTCACTATGAATTTGAGGATGGGCTGGGCCCATGAAGGTGCTGCGATTTCTACAACCGCCAAGACTGCGACTTGGACGAGGGCGGCTGGGCCGGGAGGTGGCGGGTTGGAGTCGGCCGCCAATTGTTGTGTTGATGAAGTCCCCGGGCGGATTGACGCAGTCCCCAAGCCAGGCTCTGAAGTCTCCGAGCTGACTGCCGTAGTCCCCGAGCCGGGTGCGATTGCCATGATTTCCGTGCCTCCTGCCGGAATACTCGTGCCGTCTGCGGGGGCTCTTGAGTCGGATCTGACTACTTCAGGAGGAGCCGGCACGAAGATGGAGTCTGACTCCGGTGATGGCTTGACGGACGGCTTGAGGAGGCGCTGGAGGGAGACGCCGGACGGTATCGCCTGACGGGTGGAGCCGAGTCGCGCCAGGGCGTCTGCTTGGTCGTTGTCATTTCTTGGTACATGGAGGAACTCGCACCTCTCAAAGTATCCACTAAGTTGTTGTACGAGGAAGCGGTAGCTTGCCATGTTTGCGTCCTTGGTGTCCCAATCGCCTGATGACTGCTGGACCACCAAGTCAGAGTCACCATAGCACAGGATCTGGCGTATGCCAAGCTCTTTGGCTAGCTGGAGCCCGTGAATGAGTGCCTCGTACTCGGCGACATTGTTGGAGGTAGCAAAACAGATTTGCAGCACATACTTGAGCTTGTCGCCCTTGGGAGATGTGAGGACGATGCCGGCTCCCAAGCCGGTGCGCATCTTGGAACCATCGAAATGCATTCGCCAATGGGTGGAGTCGGGCGCTGGTGGTAGATACTGAGTTTCGGCCCAGTCGACGAGGAAGTCGGCCAGCGCTTGTAACTTGATGGCAGTGCGAGGTTGGTAGTAGATGGTATACGGGGCCAAATCTATGGCCCATTTGGCCACTCGACCCAAAGCGTCTCGGCTGCTGATGATCTCAGCTAGAGGAGCCGTGCACACCACAGTGATTGGATGTTCTTGGAAGTAAGGCTTCAATTTCTTGGCGGCAAAATGCACACCATAGCACATCTTCTGGTAGTGGGGGTAGTTTTGCTTGGAGGTTGATAGTACTTCACTCAAATAATATACCGGTCTCTGGACTGGTAGCGCTTTACCTTCCTCCTTGCGCTCTACCACAATGCCTGTGCTGACCACTCGGCTGGTGGCAGCGATGTAGAGGAGCGTGGGCTCCTTAGTAGTCGGCGCCGCCAGGACAGGTGGAGTAGTCAGCATCTTCTTTAGTTGGAGAAATGCTTCGTCCACTTTGTGGTTCCACTCGAAAAAAGTGGTCTTCTTCATGAGTTGGTACAGGGGAAGAGCCTTCTCGCCTAGCCGACTGATGAATTGGCTGACGGACGCCAAACAGCCGGTGAACTTTTGTATGTCCACCAGTCGGCTGGGTACCTCCATCCTTTCAATTGCCTTGATCTTCACAGGGTTGCATTATATGCCGCGTTCGGAGACTAGGAAACCAAGGAGTTGGCCGGCTGGTACTCTGAAGACGCACTTCTCCGGGTTGAGCTTGATCTGAAATTGGCGCAAGTTCTCGAAGGTCTCCTTGAGGTCTTCCAGCAGTGTCCCACGCTTCTCCGTTTTTACCACCACATCATCCACGTAAACATGAGAATTTCTGCCGAGCTGCTTGAGAAGACACTTCTGCATGCATCGTTGGAAGGTGGCGCCGGCGTTCCTCAAGCCGAACGCCATGGTCAGGTAGCAGAAATCTCCAAACGGCGTGATGAAGGCAGTCTTCAGCCTGTCGGCCGGTTTCAGCTTGATCTGGTGATACCCTGAATATGCATCCAAGAAACTCAACAGCTCGCATCCGGCCGTAGAGTCTATCACTTGGTCGATCCTTGGCAAAGCGAATGGGTCCTTGGGGCATGCTTTGTTCAGGGTAGTGTAGTCAATGCACATTCACCATTGCTTGTTCTTCTTCAGTACTAGGACCGGGTTGGCCAGCCATTCTGAAAAGAATACTTCCATGATGAAGCCGGCTGCAAGCAGCCGTGCTATCTCTTCTCCAGCAACTCTCCTCTTCTCTTCCGACAAGCGGCGCAAAGGCTGCCTGACTGGTTGGCATCATATCGGACATGTAATTTCTGCTCGGAGAATTCCGTCGGGACACCCGGCATGTCCTTGGGGGACCATGCGAAGATGTCTCGATTCTCACAGAGGAAATCGACGAGCTCGCCTTCCTATTTGCTGTCGAGGTTGGCGCCTACGACAATGTACCTCTCTGTGTGCTCTGGGTCCAAAGGTATCTTCTTAGTTTCCTAGGCCGGCTTGAACGAGCCCTCAGCTTCCGGCTCTCTGGGATCAGGCGACATCTCTGGCTGTTTGCTTGCCATCGCCACAACCCAATCTAGCAGTCGCTTCTTAGCTGCGATCACGAGGGACTCGGCCAGCCGACTCCTCTCTGATGCGCAGGCGGACGCCTTCTTGTAGTCGCCAGTTATGGTCAGGATCCCCTTGGAACTCAGCATCTTCATCATGAGGTAGGCATAGTGAGGGACGGCCATGAACTTGGCCAGGGCTGGCCGGCCAAGCAGCGCATGGTATGGGCTCTCCAGGTCCACCAGCTCAAACCAAATTGACTCTCGGCGGAAATGATCCTTGTCTCCGAATAGGGCGTCGATCAAGATCTTGCCGATTGGAGAGCAGGAAAGGCCAGGAACTATGCCGTGGAACACTGTCCGGCTGGACCGTAGTTGCCTCTGCCTGATCCCTAACTTCTCCATGGTGTCTTTGTACAGGATGTTGATGTTGATGCCGCCGTCTATCAGGACTCTAGAGAAGCGAGCAGCTCTTTTGTCCGTGGCAAAGGTGGCGTCCAAAACCAAGGCATAGGAGCCGGGTTTGGGCATTACTTCGGGGTGGTCAGCTCTACTCCAGCTGATGGGCTTCTCAGACCAGTGCATAAACTCTGGGGTGTCAGACGCTACTGCATTCACCTCCTGCTGCTGCAGCCGCCTGCTGCGTCGATCGTTGGCCACACTGGTGAACACGACATAAGCTCCCTGTTCTTCGGGGTACTCATCTTGTACTGCGCCGACTAGTCTGACCGTCGGCTGCTGGAGTGGAGGAGGCGGCTGCCCTGCAGGTGGGGGAGGCAAAAGTCCGTCTCCCTTGGCTATCCTGATGAGCCAGTGGCATTTCCGAGTGGTGTGGTTGGACGGTTTTGCGCCACTGTGGAACTTGCAGGGTCCATCCAAGGTCTGCTCATATGAGATAGTTGGCTGCCAGTTGGGCTTGCCACCCTTCTGGCATTTGGGCGGGGGCTGCCCTTCCGGCTGCTGGTTTTCGACTGTCGCCACCTGCCGACTGGTGGAAGTCGATGGTGGCGCTTTGCGCTTGTGGTTGTTCTGCGGCTGACGCCGACTGGTGTCTCCGGCCGGAGTTCGAGGAGCCTGAGGGGCCATCTTGCCGGTCACGCTAACTTGAGTCTCCGTCTTCATGGAGGAGTCGGCCTGGCGTACTTGTCCGCTATGATAAACAACTCATCGAGGGTTGCCGGCTCATCGCAGAGAAGCTTGTGCTTGAGGAGGGTGCCCTCTCGGCATCCTGCGGTGAAGTACTCAATGGCCTGCACCTCGTGCATGCCTTCGCAGGAGTTGCGAAGCTCGGCCCAGCGCGTGAGGTAGTCGCGGGTTGACTCGCTGGGGCCCTGTACACATAAGGAGAGCTGGCGAGGCTTGGAAGACCGCTTGTACGTGCTGGTGAAGTTGCGGACGAAGGCATCAGTGAAGTTGACCCAACTGTTGATGCTGCGGGGCCTTAAGCGATTCAGCCAAGTCCGGGCCGTGCCTTGGAGCATGAGCGGAACGTATTTCACGGCAACACGCTAGTTGCCGTTTGCTATGCTGACGGTCGTGGAGTAGTCGACCAGCCAGTCTTCCGGCTTCACGGAGTTGGTGTATTTGGGTGTATCTCTGGGGAGCGTGAACCCTTTGGGGAATGGTTCGTTTCAGATGCGGGGGCCAAAACACGGCGGACCCAACTCATCTTCTTCTTCAAGCGCCAGGGATCGATGGAGACGGTCGATCCGGTGGCGGGCGTCATTCTCTCCGACTCCCTCTCGGCGGCCAAGGCGGTCGCCGAGCATTGGGTGATCAATAGGCGGCGGGGAGACTCGCCTTTCCCTCCGAGGGGGAGGAGGCGGACAGTCGTCCCGTCGTTCCACTGTTCTTGGACGACCGTCTCGGTCGCGCTCTATGGTGATGCGAGTCCGACTGCGGCTGGCAGCCGGCTCCTTGTCCTTTCTTCCGCGGACGCCACCAGTTGGCGTCCGAGACTCTGCGCCTTGGTCTCGGCGCGGAAGCAGGTTGTCATTCTATCGGCGCAGCGCATCAGTGTGGCAGCCGGCCTCGTTCTGCTCAGCAGCCGCGTCAAGGAGTCGCTGGACGCGCTCCGTCATCAAGCGACGTTCTTCGCCCTCGAACTTGTCTAGCTCGTCCGCCACTGCCTGGGCGGCTCAAATATTCTCCGCAGGTGTGGCGTAGACGGGGCGATTTGCCCTGAACAGATCGGCGATGGCCCCGCCGCGCTGCTAGACCGTGTCAAGGCGGCTAGGCCCAGCCGCAGCCGACGTGCCGCCCACAGTGTGGTCCATCTCGCACTGGTAGGCTTCTGACATGTGTCTCATGCTGGCTAGCTTTTTGGCACCTTCGACTAGCTGAAGGCGGCGTGCCTCTAGCGTCTCGGCGTCGGCGTCTTCGGGAATGGGCGCGGCCAGGTCTTGTAGCGCCACGTTGAGCGGGTCATAATCACCCCGGCCCGAGTGCTCGTCATGATCAATGACAAGCACTTCCGTGACGGTACTTCCGCCGCTCTCCGCACGAGGAAGCGGTTCGTCGTAGACCACCACGTTGGTGTGGAACGTGTCAAGTGACATGGTGTCGGAGTCCACCAGCATCGGATCGGTGGAGCCCACGGACTCCAAGTCCCCAGCTGGCTCGCTGGCGACGTGGAGTTGATCGAGGAGGCCCGCAAGGAGGCTCTCGGGGCCGCCCGTGCCTGCGTCAGATGCGGTTCATCGGAGAGGCGGACCTCGCCGACAAGATCGGCGAGGCAACTGGCCGCGCAGGCGATTTCAACGCCATGTAGCACGTCGGCGCAGACTCCGTGTGGCATGCCGGGCTGGCTGCGCTCGCCAGGGAGAAAAAGGGTTCCCGTCTAGAACAGGTCTCCGGACGACGGTGCACCAGGCCCCACGGTGGGCGCCAAATGTCGGGGGTTGGGTGCGACATATGCCAATGGATGGCTTATCATGGTGGGGGCGAGTAGAACGTCGCCGGTGCCTGGACATGGGATGAGGCATAGACACGAACGCCGGCGTACTTTTCCCAGGTTCGGGGCTCTCCTATGAGATAACACCCCTAGTCCTGCTCTGCGTGGTCTCTGCATGATCACTAAGGCAAAGTGAGTACAAAGGCGCTCCTCGAGCTATATCTGTGGACAGGAGAAGGCAGGGCTAGCTCTCTCCTTTCTCTAAGGTCCGGTCTACTTCTAATGAATCGGAACCCTTTGCATGGGTGTCCTGGGTGGTTTATATAGGCCTACCCCCAGTGGTACAATGGTAAACTGTATGGACATTGGGACCAGCTATCAGTCTCTTCGCCTGCGGGCCCTCCGACCGACTGCTGGGGCCCACCGATTGGTGGGCCTTACTGACTGGTCCGGTACGGAGCCGACAGGCCGCACCCGCCGCTGGCGGGTCCTGCCAGCTGCTAATTGCTGTAGATGTGCCTCTAATGACGCAGGCTTGGTCATGGGGTCGTGGCTACAGGCCTACCACCTGGCAGGCGATTAGTGTAGCCACTCCCCGTCTCGTCTGGTTAATGGCGCGTGGGACCCATGGGAGGGGCAGGCCGACTTCCGCGGGCCGGCTCCCTACGGGTCCGACTGGCGGCGCCCTTGCCGTCTTCCGGACTCTCACTGACTAGTAGGGCCCGTCTTTCGTGGATCGTACTGTCAGACCGTCATGGGTACAGGACTCCGCTCACTTTTGCTGACGTCAGGGATGGCATGGCAACAGTGCTGCGCCAGACGGAGATCTCCGCTGGTACAATACACTGTGCCCTGGCCATCCCCCGGAAAAGGGGAGGGAGTGGGCTTTACTGTCGCCACTCCCTGTCCCATCCCCCTGGTGAGGGCATGGGCTTTGCTGGTGTCGTGGGCCGACTCCCCGTGGCCGGCTTCTCTGGAAGCCGCCAGTCAGAGTCGGCCGGTCTTGATCTTGTCTCTAGGGCTCAGACGCATATGGGCTGCCGGCTGTTCCTCCAGCCGCCCTCCTGAAGTCGGCTCTCCATCTGTTGTCTTGAGGGGCGCAGTCAGCCCCGATATCTTGAAAGGTTATGGGTCTTGGGTTAGCCTACCCGCGGCCCATTGCTTCCACATAGTAGTAGGTACTCTAGGGAGTTCCTGTACTATGATTACTCAAGCAAGTTTTCCTTCATCGATATGACCCTATGCTGCTAGTATGTGTCTCGTAAGTCAAGCGGCATGCTGTTGTCATCATGACCTGTCCACTTCTCGCAGCACACAGTTGCTTCTCCAACTTTGTCTGCACATAATCTCGTCCAATCTTCCATCCCCGCTAAGGCGCCTCCCCCCTCGTCCGAATCCCAAGTACTAGCAATGGCAGAACCGACCAGCATCCACCGACAGAGTAGCTGGAATTCGCTCCCCACAGAGGTAATCAAGCTCATTGTTTCATGTGTGGACAATCTCAGTACCATGCCGCTCGCCGCGTGCTCGTCGGAGCTGCATCGTTTACTCAAAGCCCTCAGGCCGGAGCTTTTTAAGCCAGCTCCTTGCTTGCTGATGTCGCCCGATCTTCAGAAACGGCGTGTCACGCAGCATAACGATCGTAGGGTGGCGAGCATCAACCCCCTTGACTGCGATCCGATCCTCGTCACGCTCAACTACATTAACAATATGTACTGGGTCGGCATGAACACGTCTTGGATGGTGCTCGTCGACGGTCGCGACAGCTGGATACTCATGGAGGTCTACACCAGGCGATTGATCCGCCTTCCTTTGATTAACACTGCACTGCTTTGGCACCGCGGCCCAGAATACTGGAATCTTACAGTAGCCAACATGATACCATGTTTGGTTTACTCAAGCTTGTAATCTCCCAAGTGCCCACAAGATCTGCGAATTATAAAGACTTCAGGCTAATTGCATTCTTCAACCGCGGTCTCGCCTATCTGACAGGTCACTGTGGTAAGTTGATAAATCTGCACGTCCATCGCAGGATCATACATCCTCCATGGTTCTCTGATGCCATTGTACACAAGGGCTTTATTTACACTGTCGACTCCTTCTATGGCTAGACATATTGCTGGCCTACTCCAGTCATCGCTACAAATGGCTTTTACAGCAGTATGTTACTTTCCTATGATATCATGATGGCTTGCTTATATTACTGTCAACATTTACTGAAAAAATATTCGTGCTCATAACATGATGTTCTTAAGATTGACTATATTAAGAGCCCTTTTTTATTTGACTCCAACTTGATATGATGTTGTAGGCCGCCTGGTGTCCCTACCCTTCCCAATCCCAGAACCTTTCAAAGAAAAGTGGCATGGCAGTTGCAGGTGGTTCCTGTCTTGATTAGATGACGGCGAACGATTGATGATCGTTCGCACGTACCGGACATGTTGTTTTGCGGAATACAATCACAGTCACTGCAAGGTCCTTGAGCAGGATCCCAGCTTCTCTAGGCCTTCAAGAATTTTTTACTGGAGGCTAGTAAGTAGCCTTGGTACACGCTCTCTGTTTCTTGGACTGAATTATTCGATTAACCAGGAGACAACCGACGGCAAGGATCATGATGGCAGCGCGGTTTCGTTCATCAGGCAAAACTATATGTACACAGCGTACCATGCGTCTCTGCATGCACCATACCCTAATATGTGCCGCCATGCTCTGTAGCCCAAATTGGAGAGAGGGTTGCAAGTATCAGACTTCGACCTGCTAGCTGGAGTTTCCCCCGTCAGGCACCCATTTGGTTCAAGTCGTCAGCCAATCTCCACAGCTTAATAAATAGTAACGTCTAACTGAGCCAGTTATTTAGATGCGTACACTTGGTGTGGTAGGATCTTTATTTAGTTTGATGCATACACTTGTTCTTTTTTGGTAGCCCTTTTGTAATGATGGTTGATGTTTGGTTTGGAAGAGAGAGCTGCGTGTTTACTCTTCTGGCCTTCTTACTGCTTCTGTTGCAACCCCAGCCCTGGTTGCTGCTGCTGATGATTTCAATGTACAATCAGTAGTATATTTCGTCTATTGGTTGAATAAATGTATTGTTAGAACGACAAACACAATGTTTTGGAAGTCATTGCATGGTCCGATCCTTTAGTGCCCCGTATCGTACGTAGCGCATACTATTTTTGGTACGGAACACATTTTCCACTTGTTGACAACATGCAGCCCATTGATGAAGGCCCAATAGAGGAGCCCATAATTAACTGGAAGGAAGGCTCTCACATGAATCTAGCCCAGGTACATGCTCATGTTCCCCTAAACATAAATAAATAAATAAATAAATAAAGATAAATGCTCATGCACCAGTACTTTAAATTCACGATTTAACAGGAGGATATTTTTTCCTATGATAGTGTCGTTACATTCGGTTGATATTATTCTTAGGCAACGATAGTGACCAGTCTTCTTTCTCCAAACATTTCTTCCTGCAACCAGCGGACCCATGCAAATCATAGTCAACGTCATAAATAGTTCTGGTCCATTTTTATTTTTCAATAAGAATGTCCAACCCAGCCCAGCACATTGGCGACAACACTTTATCCTCCACCTTAGTGCTCTCGCCGCAGCGCCACCGTCCGTCCCTGTCAACATAGTGAATTGGGAGAGGACTGTAGTTGTGAGTATGACAGTACGGTCCCACCAGGTCCACTCCCGAACTCAAGCAAGCACCTCTTTTACTACTCAGATGCACCCCTCGTTTTTTACTCTATTCCACCCTGCTGATATCTAGGACCCACATCATTTTGAATGTATAGTCAATTAATGACAGAATTGCACAATTTTTTTGAGTAATAATTAGGAGGAGTAGGCTATAAACTGGGTTGTGCGGTCTCTGCAGCCCGTCTAACAACATGACCAGCCGAGCAGTTTTTTCTTTGGGAAAATAGGTGGCCCAGTATTTCTTTTTGAAGAATACCCAAGCTAGGCCTATTTGTTTTCTCCGACTTACTGAGCTGCAAATCTTTCAAGAAGAGGAGGGCTGCATTCCGGCCTGGCTAAAGAGTATGGTCAGTGTCTGTTAAAAGTAATATCAAAGGGGTTGAAAATTGCAAAAAAAATTATAGTAAATGGGAAATTAGTTTCTTTTTTGTTTTTGTTCTTCACTGATATTTATATTTCATTGGATTTAACATGACATAGTACTAATTTATTTTTAATTTTGTTTTAGTATGGCTACTAATTTTTGGATTAATAATATTTTGTTCCCCCCTAAAAATTTGCGAATTTTCAAAATTTTGCACATATTTAGTTCAATTTTTTAACCCTGGTACTGACCAGAAAATGGGCAGCAATTCTAACAATGGAAAATGGGCTGCAATAAATTCCATATGAATTAGAAAATGAGTAAAAATTATAAAAATAATAGCAAATGGGCTGTAGACACCACATATTTCGAGGTTGACGTGTTTACGCAAGGCTTTGTCAGTCAACACACGATTCTAGTAGCAGTGACTGTTGGATGTCCATCCAACGACCGACGTGCTTCTTCAATCTCTGATCTTCCTGCTCCAGCCGCCTAAACTAGCGCCGGCGGGACTGCCTGCTCCCACCTCTTGTGGCCCGATGTGATGCCGTGCAGGCTTCACCGGCCCACCCTACTCTCTCTGCTGGCCTGGCTGCACGCAATCAACTGCCTCCTTATTACGCGAAAAAAAATGATTCCTCCCATTGACATCTGGGGCGCACCGGTTGGTGATAACCCACAAGTATAAGGGATCGTAACAGCTTTCGAGGGTAGAGTATTCAACCCAAATTTATTGATTCGACACAAGGGGAGCCAAAGAATATACTCAAGTATTAGCAGCTGAGTTGTCAATTCAACCACACCTGGAAACTTAGTATCTGCAGCAAAGTGTTTAGTAGCAAAGTAATATGATAGTGGTGGTAGCGGCAACAAAAGTAAAGATAGCAAAAGTAATGTTTTTGGTATTTTGTAGTGATTGTAACAGTAGCAGCGGGAAAGTAAATAAGCGTAAACCAGTATATGGAAAACTCGTAGGCACCGGATCAGTGATGGATAATTATGCCGGATGTGGTTCATCATGTAACAGTCATAACATAGGGTGACACAGAACTAGCTCCAATTCATCAATGTAATGTAGGCATGTATTCCGTATATAGTCATACGTGCTTATGGAAAAGAACTTGCATGACATCTTTTGTACTACCCTCCCGTGGCAGCGGGGTCCTATTGGAAACTAAGGGATATTAAGGCCTCCTTTTAATAGGGAACCGGAACAAAGCATAATCACATAGTGAATACATGAACTCCTCAAACTATGGTCATCACCGGGAGTGGTCCCGATTATTGTCACTTCGGGGTTGCCGGATCATAACACATAGTAGGTGACTATAGACTTGCAAGATAGGATCAAGAACTCACATATATTCATGAAAACATAATAGTTTCAAATCTGAAATCATGGCACTCGGACCCTAGTGACAAGCATTAAGCATAGCAAAGTCATAGCAACATCAATCTCAGAACATAGTTGATACTAGGGATCAAACCCTAACAAAACTAACTCGACTACATGATAAATCTCATCCAACCCATCACCGTCCAGCAAGCCTACGATGGAATTACTCACGCACGGCGGTGAGCATCATGAAATTGGTGATGGAGGATGGTTGATGATGACGACGGCGACGAATCCCCCTCTCCGGAGCCCCGAACGGACTCCAGATTAGCCCTCCCGAGAGGTTTTAGGGCTTGGCGGCGGCTCCGTATCATAAAACGCGATGATTTCTTCTCTCTGATTTTTTTATCTCCGAAAGAAAATATATAGAGTTGGAGTTTGCGTCGGAGGGCATCTAGGGGGCCCACGAGGTAGGGGGCGCGCCCTAGAGGGGGGGGGGGGGCGCCCCCACCCTCGTGGACAGGGTGTGGCCCCCCTGGTCTTCATATTTGGCGAGAATTTTTTGTTATTTTTTCTAAGATGTTCCGTGGAGTTTCAGGTCATTCCGCGAATATTTGTTTTCTGCACATAAAACAACACCATGGCAATTCTGCTGAAAACAGCGTCAGTCCGGGTTAGTTCCATTCAAATCATACAAGTTAGAGTCCAAAACAAGGGCAAAAGTGTTTGGAAAAGTAGATACGACGGAGACGTATCAACTCCCCCAAGCTTAAACCCTTGCTTGTCCTCAAGCAATTCAGTTGACAAACTAAAAGAAAGAAAAAACTTTTACAAACTCTGTTTGCTCTTGTTATTGTAACTATGTCAAGTTAGCATTCAAGTTTTCAGCATAGATCATAACCAACCACATTTGCAATAATTCTCAGGTCTCATAATTACTCATATCAATAGCATAATCAACTAGCAAGTCATAATAATAAATCTCGGATGACAACACTTTCTCAAAACAATCATAATATGATATAACAAGATGGTATCTCTCTAGCCCTTTCTAAGACCACAAAACATAAATGAGGAGCACCTTTAAATATCAAGGACTGACTAGACATTGTAATTCATGGTAAAAGAGATTCAATCATAGTCACACCCAATATTAATTAATAGTGATGAATGCAAATGACAGTTGTGCTCTCCAGCTAGTGCTTTCTAATAAGAGGGTGATGACTCAACATAAAAGTAAATGGATAGGCCCTTCGCAGAGGGAAGCAGGTATTTGTAGAGGTGCCAGAGCTCGGTTTTGAAATAGAGATAAATTGTATTTTGAGCAGTATACTTTCATTGTCAATGTAACAACTAAGAGATGGCGATATCTTCCATGCTAAACACATTATAGGCGGTTCCCAAACATAATGGTAAAGTTTATACCCCCCCTCCACCAACAAGCATCAATCCATGACTTTCTTGAAACAATGAGTGTCTCCAACATACATCAGGTCCCAGGGGGAGTTTTGTTTGCAATTAATTTTGATTTAGTTTGCATAAAGCATGGGACTAGGCATCCCGGTGACCAGCCATTTTCTCGTGAGTGAGGAGCGGAGTCCACTCCTCTTGAGAATAACCCGCCTAACACGGAAGCTAAGGACAACCTTGGTTGATACATGAGCTATTCGAGCATACAAAACAGAATGTTTATCTGAAGGTTTAGAGTTTGGCACATAATAATTTACTTGGAACGGCAGGTAGATACCGCATATAGGAAAGTATAGTGGACTCATCTGGAATAACTTTGGGGTTTAAGGGATTGGATGCACAAGAAGTATTCCCTCTTAGTATAAGTGAAGGCTAGCAAAAGACTGGGAAGCGGCCAACTAGAGAGCGACAACAGCCATGTACATGCATTAAAATTAATAAACATTGGATGCAAGCATGAGTAGGATATAATCCACCATGAACATAAATATCGTGAAGGCTATGTTGATTTTGTTTCAACTACATGCGTGAACATGTGCCAACTCAAGTCACTTAAATCATTCAAAGGAGGATACCACCCCATCATACCACATCATAATCATCGCAATAACATGTTGGCACACAAGGTGTAACGCTCCGAGACCGATGTGCCAGGTGTCTTCCAGTTATTCGCTGTTGTTGCCTTGTCATTGCTTGCGTGTCATGCACTCCATATCATGTCATCATGTGCATTTCATTTGCATACAAGTTTGTCTCATGGATCCAAGCATTTTCCCCGTTGTCCGTTTTGCTATCCGGTGCTCCTATGTCACCCGGTGTCCCTTTCTACCTCTTTTCGTGTGCGGGTGTTAAACGTTCTCGGATTTGACCGAGACTTGTCATGCGGCCTTGATTTACTACCAGTAGACTGCTTGTCAAGTTTCGTGCCATTTGGACTTCGTTTGATACTCCAACGGTTAACCGAGGGACCGAAAAGGCCTCGTGTGTGTTGCAGCCCAACACCCTTCCAAAGTGGCCCAAAACCCACCTAAACCTCCTCCATCATCTCGTTCGTTCGATCACGACCGCGTGGCCGAAAACCGCACCTCATTTGGACTCTCCTAGCTCCCTCTACCTATATATATGTGATCCCCTCCAAATATTTCCGCAGATGAAACCCTAAAATTCCCTCCGCGCGCCGCCGGACATTTCTTCTCCACGCCGGACAATGTCCACCGCCACCGCCACCTCACCCGAACCAATCCGGAGCCGCCACCTCAGCTCCGGCGCCGCCTCCAGCGAATCCGCCGCCGCCGCGTGTCACCCCACGCCTCCTCTCTCTCTCCTCCGCCGCCGCGGCCCTGCGGGCCCAGGCGCGGCCCGGCCGGCCCGATTTCGTTGCCCTGCCGCCTCCCGCGGGATCCCGAGCCCCGTGGAGCCGCGCGCCGCCCGCCACCGACGTGCTCCGCCGCCGCCGCGCCATCTTCCGCCTCCCGCTCGCCGCCGCCAACCTCCGCCTTCATCGGCGATCGGCCCTGCCGTGGGTGCTGCCCCGCCTCCCTCACCGGAGCTGCAGCTCCGCGCCGCCGCCTCTGAGCGTCGTCGTTCGCCCCAACTCCAGCGGCCATGGATCCGGCCGGGGTGGAGCCCGCACCCCCTGATCCGGCGCCCCGGACCTTGCCGGCCTCTTCCTCAGCTCCGACCACCTCCTCGCGTCCTTCTCCGGTGAAACTCCGGCGAACTTCGATCCACGTGCCCCAAAACCATAGATCTGTTTTCGGGAGGTGATATTTTCGTCTAAGTCCCAGTAATTTTATGCATTTTTCATCGCATCATAACTTCATCACCGTTGCTCCGATTCGTGCCTGTAGCATATCAAAATGTTCGTCTCGACGAGTACATCATTTCATCTCATTGCATCATTTTCATTTGAGCTCATCTTGATGCCCGAAATGATGTTGGAAGAGGGATATGTGAGGAATTTGGTAGATCTATTTCAGCAAATAGCCTTTTGTCATTTTTGCCATGATTAATTTGTTGCCATGTTTGAGTGCTGTAGCATATTTATCTTGATGCATTTAGTTGGTCACTTGCTGATCATCGCAGACTGGTGCCATATTTGTTTTGCTTGCCTTTTCCAAACCGTGCATCCGATTCCGGTGATCTTTATATCAATTTCAACCAAAATCACCTCACCTTTCCAGTGGCACTCTTGGATTTCCAAGTTGAGGCCAGGTTCAATCATTCCTTTGCAAATCTTGCATATGCATCACATACCGCATCCCACATATCATATCATGTTCGCGTCATGTTGTTTGAGCATTGCACGTGGTTGATTGTGTTCCATTCGCTTGTTGTTCTTGTTTGGGTAGATCCGAGAGATGAGTTCGTGAACGAGGAGCCCGTTGAGTTCGCTTACGAGGATCAAGTTAACTCTGAGAACTTTGCAGGTAAGATGACCATACCCTCGAAATCACTTCTATCTTTGCTTGCTAGATGCTCGCTCTTTTTGCTATGCCTATGCTACGATACCTACCACTTTCTTACCATGCCTCCTATATTTCCATGCCAAACCTCTAACCCACCATGTCCTAGCAAACCATTGTTTGGCTATGTTACCGCTTTGCTCAGCCCCTCTTATAGTGTTGCTAGTTGCAGCTGAAGATTGGAGATCGTTCCTTGTTGGAACATTGTTTATTGTTGGGATATCAGCTTATTATCTTGTTTATCTTAATGCATCTATATACTTGGTAAAGGGTGTAAGGCTCGGCCTTTTGCCTAGTGTTTTGTTCCACTCTTGCTGCCCTAGTTTCCGTCACATCGGTGTTATGTTCCCTGATTTTGTGTTCCTTACATGGTTGGGTTATAATGGGAACCCCTTGATAGTTCACCTTGAATAAAACTCCTCCAGCAATGCCCAACCTTGGTTTTACCATTTTCCACCTAGCCTCTTTTTCCCTTGGGTTTCCGGAGCCCAAGGGTCATCTTTATTTAAACCCCCCCGGGCCAGTGCTCCTCTGAGTGTTGGTCCAAACTAGAGCCCCTTGCAGCGCCACCTCGGGGAAACTCCAGGGCTGGTTTTAGTTGTACGGATTGCTTATCTGAGTGTGCCCTGAGAACAAGATATGTGCAGCTCCTATCGGGATTTGTCGGCACATTCGGGCGGTGTTGTTGGACTTGTTTTACCATTGTCGAGGATGTCTTGTAACCGAGATGCCGAGTCTGATCGGATTGTCTTGGGAGAAGGAATATCCTTCATTGACCGTGAGAGCTTGTGATGGGCTAAGTTGGGACTCCCCTGCAGGGATTTGAACTTTCGAAAGCCGTGCCCGCGGTTATGGGCAGATGGGAATTTGTTAATGTCCAGTTGTAGATAACCTGAAACTTAACTTAATTAAAATGAACCAACCGCGTGTGTAACCATGATGGTCTCTTCTCGGCGCAGTCCGGGAAGTGAACACGGTGTTGGAGTAATGCTTGACGTAGGTTGTTCTAGGATCACTTCTTGATCATAGTTGTTCGAGCGTGCTTTTATCCTACTCTTCTCGCTCTCTTTTGCGAATAGGTTAGCCACCATATATGCTAGTCGCATACTGCAGCTCCACATCATACCTTGTCTTACCTATAAGCTTAAATAGTCTTGATCGCGAGGGTGTGAGATTGCTGAGTCCCCGTGACTCGCAGTTTACTTCCAAAACCAGATGCAGGGACCGACGATACCGTTCCAGATGACATGACCGAGCTCAAGTGGGAGTTCGACGAAGACTCTCGCTGTTACTATGTGTCTTTCCCAGATGATCAGTAGTGGTGCCCAGTTGGGGTGATCGAGGACATTGTCGCATGTGGGGGTTGATCTTTATTTTGGTACCGTAGTCGAGCCATGAGTGTATTGGATGAATGTAATGTTATTCATGTATTTGTGTGACGTGGCGAGTGTAAGCCAACTATGTATCCTTTCCCCTTTTATTTATTTACATGGGTTGTTGTGAAGATTACCTTACTTGCGACATTGCTTTCAATGCGGTTATGCCTCTAAGTCGTGCTTCGACACGTAGGAGATATAGCCGCATCGAGGGCCTTACAAGTTGGTAATCAGAGCCTTCCCCGACCTTAGGAGCCCACCTGCTTGATCGAATCGTTGGCGTCGTTGAGTCTAGAAATATTTTTTGAGTCATTTAGGAATTATATATAACGGAGAGTTAGGAATTCTTTTTACTCCTTAGTCCCTTCGTCGCTCTGGTGAGGCATCCTGACGTAGAGTTTTGACTCTTCTCTTCTCAAATTTCACTATTTTTTTAGGATCACGCGGGTATCTTGGAATCGTTCCGATGGTTTTGTGACGAGAAAATTGTTCTTGGTGCCTCCTGTCATTTAGGGGTTGTGGCAGTGTCCCGGGGAGTTGAGCTCCGAGGTGTTGTCATCACAATTTTATCGTTGAGATTCTGGAATACCTGAGTTTCACTGACATCGAAAATCTCTTTTATGCAGTTGTTGGTGAGATAACCTCGACGGCACCCATTACTAGGGCGGGAGTTTGGGAGTATTGCCATAACTTGTATAACGGATGCTTTTCGAAGGTTCAGGTAGATGATTTCCGAAGGTTCCTTGGTTATGTGTTGAAGGATGGATACAGCTGGATGTAGGATTTGCTAGATTTGGGTGAGATATTTTGCTTCCCCTGTATCCCCAACACCTGATTGCATAACTGGAAAATTTCGGGAGTTTATAAGTGGGAATTCAAGTAGCTCTTAGGATATCTTTCTGACAGATGTATGATATGAAATTGGGGTTCGACGTCTAGTGGTCCGCCTATCCACGGTTGGTTTTACAGTGGTCTCTTTGTGTCTTAAAGAGTCCTTGGCTATGCCGACTCAGGGACGCTTCGTATGTCATGTGCACTGCCTTGTACATGATGGTGCTGTACGATCGAGCCCATGTAGGCCCCACCACGAAAACTTCGGACGAAATCTCTATCATATGTTTGTTCCGGGTTATTCTGCAAGCTAATCCTTTGTTTTGTTTTTAGTTGTGGTATTCGAGTTGCTTCAATGTCAAATGTTGATTCCATACCTTTCCTTAGCGGTGTTCTCATACCCCGATGTGAATACCAACCCTTCTCGATCATCGAGCTTGTCATCTAAATTTTTTGTCAACCGGCGTGTCTCTCTTCAAGTGGATCCATTCATTTTCAACATCTGTAAGATCAACTCAAAGTCTTCTCAATGTTATTTGTTTCCCACCCTCCCATCCCTTTTCTTCGAGGAATCATATTTCTTAATCAAGTATCCATCTTATCGATGGGAAGTCTCTCTATTCCTTTCCGTCAATGTTCGTACCCAGTGATGTGCATGAAGATTCTAACGGAGCCTCAAGTTTATCATTCTTTGTTCTTTTATCTTCCCCGGTGTGTTCAATGCAATCTTCCAATGGTGATCACATCCTTTTCCTCGTTTCAAATGTGTTCTTATGCCAGTTCACCTTGTAATCATCCACTTCACGCTATTCTTTTGTTCCAGAGTGCCGAAGATATCTCAGAAGATTCGTTTCCATTCTCAATCCATTCAAGTTATTTCGAGGTTGTTATCTTATTCAAGCCATTTAATTCAACCGGTGCAATCTCTCTTTTCAAGTAATCTTTCAACAGTGTTTCTTTTGAGTGGGCCCTAACCCACAGGTCTTTCCCAGGATCTTACCTGACTCTTCTTATTTTCTCAGACCTATTCTAATTTCTTTTCGAAGTTTGACGTAAGAATGATTTACCATCAGTCATATGTCTTTCTCCAAGATCTTTCATATGATTTCATCGTTGGCTCGATCTCTTCGCTTTTGATTCTTCTGGAGCGTCTAAATAATTCATGGTGGTGTTTCTCGTCGTCATTCTCAACACTTGATGACCGAAGAAGAGTATTTCCTCTAAATCTTGCTCCATTCTCTTCAAGATTCATGATTCTAGCTTGTTGCCATCCTCTCACAATTGTTTTCGATTGTGAGATTTATTTTCACCTATCTGGAGCAATTCAGGAGTCTTTCTAGTTTGTTTCTCGGGAGCCCATCATTTCAGAAGATTTATTCATTCTCAGCTTTCAGTTGTCATTCTCCAATCTTACCGATGCATCATTCAAGTGATCTATAATCAGTTCGTGATCCCTTCGTTCTCATGTATCTAGATTGTCTCAAGTATCTTCGTTCTTTTTATAATTCTTCCCGGTGCTTCTTTATCTTTTCTTCAATCGTTTTCATTTCTTACGGTGGTTCTTCCAAGTTTCTCCTTCCATCGTTTATCATATCAATTCTTTTGTTCTTTCAAATTCTACCGGTGGTTCGTTGAAGACCTTCTCAAGTTTGCTACATATCTATCTTAAATCCTTTCTACGAGAATAAGTAATATGTCAAATCCGTTGATTGTCGTCAATTTAATTGGTGAAGGATAAGCATAATGTAATTCTTATTCTTGTTTCATCGAGTGAACTCAATTCCTTATTCCAAAGGCTCATCAAATTCTCGGTTTCACTTGATTCATCTTTCTTTTCCCGAGTTCCAAGCTCTTTCAATTATATCATTTCAAAGCTTCATCTAATCATTGCAAGGCTTCAATCTTATTCTTTTCATCCTTCACTTCCTTTTGATCATTCTTTTATTGCCGAAGTTCTTCACGAAGGCTCAACATGATGATTTGCAAGGATACTTTTCATTCTTCAATTGTTCTTCAAGATTTCTCTCGGAGCTAAGATCTGCCAAGATATTACTCTAAAATAAACATGGTGTGTCAGGACCCCGATTCCAAGTCACATCGATCTAGCCGGTAACACCTCATATCACATTGCGGCCTCACGCACGGTATCCCCACGGGTGTCGCCTTACCATGGCCCGGGACCGTTTGCGCCTTTTGGCTCACGTATATGATAGTGTCGCTAGCATACATATGACAGAGAACCCGGGCCGACATGGCTAGTCGTGAACCCAAAGCAGCACAGACCTATGGAGATAGGCATACATGAATCACATCGAGCATGTCGGTCATCAGCGTGTGAATCCGGGCTGTAGCACTGGGCTAATAGGACTCCGGGGAACCCGGGCTGTAGCAGGCTAGGCAGGACACCAGAAGTCACCGCGTGACATTTCCCCGAAGGGACAGACATAGGAACAAAGTGAAACACATGCCGGCCAGTCAAGTGTCCTGAGCAGTAGTGCTGGGCTAGCAGGACTCCGGTGAACTGGGCTGCAGCGGACTACTATGGCTCAAGGAGCACTAGACTACATTTCCCCATAAGAGAGGCTGCCAAGGATAAACAACTAGATTATCGGATCCCACACATACGAAGCATTTCAATCATACACACAATATGCTCGATATGTGCAAATACAACATGGCATCACAACAAAACTCTACAACTCAAGTACTTTATTTAAAGGCTCCAGAGAGCCATACATAACATGTTCATAAAATAGGGTCACATGACCCGACACTCAATTCATACAAGCATACAAGCACATGCGGAAGCAAATAGTCTGAGTACAGACACTAGAAAGAAAGAAGGCTTCTCGAAGCCTGTCTATCTACATAGGGCCCTCCATGGCCAGGGTCACCACCTGGGTGGCAAGTCACTCATCGACGTCGAGATCTACATAAAACCCATCGGAGGGGGCGGTGTTGTCGTCTGAAAACAGTAACTATGCAAACATGAGTACAAAGATACTCAGCAAGTCTTAAATCAGAACCTACTATACATGCTCATTCTCAAGAAGGTGGTGGAGTTATTGCAGCAAGCCAGCTTTGACTCTTGGCTAAGCTATCCTACGGGACACCACTAGTCAAATAGTTTTCGCACACGAGTCCACTAATCACCAACACAATACTCCACCGAAGATCCTCCCTCGTCATCCTACGAGAGAGCCATCCTCGGTACTCACACTTATCTTGAGTCTTTTAGTAGTATCCATTAACTTGTCTATGAACTGTATAGGCAACCAAGTAGTCCTTTACCACTGACGCGGCTATTCGAATAGATGATGTTAACCCAACAGGGGTGTACTTCTTCATACATGCTCTCACCACTTACCGCCGTTTACACGACATGTACTCGGCAACCTTCAAGCGGAAGCCCAACGAGTGTGTCGGCCACGGCCTACCTAAACACTCAAGTCTCCAGTCCAGGTTTATCGCCTATCCAGGTTCCATCCGCTGGGAGTCCGGCCGAGGTTTCCACATACGGCCCCGAACGATGTGAACAACATTCCCGAGACACCAAACGGGTGACCCGGTACACCGTGCCACGGTGTATCTACCGCATCATAGCCCACCCCTAGGGTCAGTGCTATGCACGGCCACCAACACATAACCTACAAACACAAGAAACTAATTGCAACTCCTGGACAGAGTACTAGGGTGATTAAGAAGCCGAGAGGGTCGATTGGTTTTGGGCCCAATGTATGGTAGTAACTGAATCTTAAATCACACATACATATCTCAGTTCTTATGGACGGCCTCAATGAAACAACCCACCATGTATTCCTACATGGCCTCTCATCGATACCTTTACCAAATCATGTTCAACACATTCCTCACATTACCGACATAATCATTTCACTCTAGCCCATCACCAAGATGAACCAGACTTGACACAACTCTAAGCATAGCAGGCATAGCAAGGTAGGAAACACATACATGGCTCAATCAACTCCTACACATGCTAGTGGGTTTCTTCTAGTTACTGTGGCAATGACAGGTCATGCAGAGGTAAGGGTTCAACTACCGTAGCACACAGCAGTTTGAAACGATGTTGTCTTAATGCAGTAAATGGGAGTAGAGGCGAGAACATGGGATTGTATCGATATGATCAATGTGGCTGCTTGCCTGATGGAATGATAGCAGGGTACTGCCCTTCAGTTGGATACACGGAGATATCCTCGGAGGCAGGACCTACCACGAAGGACACACAGAGCAAAATCAACACAAGACAATATGCAACAATATGATGCATGCTATGACATGGCAAAATGATGTGTCCTGCCTAATGCAATGTGAAACAAGTTGAAATGGGTCCATTTGAATCAAAGATTCAAATGAGGGTTAAAGTTCTTATGCATAATGAGTGTGTTAGCTTGTTTCACCTAAACAGCAAAGTTAAAGTGGTTTGTCATGCATGAAACCATTACAGATGGATAGATTGAATTTTTCTGATAATTTTTCATATATAATTTGTTTGATTTGGAGTTATGGTTGATTTTCTATGATTTTTAGAAGTTTAGGCTATTTTCTGAAATTTCCTATAGAAAAATAAATCCAGAAAATGAATAATTGTGTCAGCACTGCGTCACTGTGACGTCAGCGAGTCAAAGGCGCCAGGGCCAGTCAAACCTGACTGGTGGGCCCCATCTGTCAGTGTCTCAGCTAACTAACAGACGGTGACGTAGGAGCGGACGACGCGGTCGGGGACGAGCTGATGCGGCGACGACGGCGATGGGGATCTGCGGCGGTGCTCGATGGAGTCGAGCTCGAAAAGACAAAGTAGGGTGCGCGAGCGCTCGGGGCTCGGGCTGCTCGACGGAGAGGACGGTGGCGGAGCTCATGGACACGGCGGGGCGGTGCGAGGACGACGGTGGACATGAGAACTACGGTGGCGTGGCTGCGGCAGCGTTGGCCATAGCTTCGGGGGAGCGAGGGAGAGAGCAGGGGGAGGAATGAGGTGTCCAGGGGGTCGGGGCTGCGCCGCGGAGGCGTTTTGAGGCATCGCGCTGGCGCGGGAGACGGCAGGCAGGCAGAGAGGTGGCGTGGCGAGCTCCTATGCTCGCCGTCGAGCACCTGCTCGCCTCGCTGGCTAGGCGAAGCAGCTACGTGGAGCGGCTGCTGGGCCGGGCCAGCTTGGTGGGCCGGCTGGTGGGCTTCCAGGTAAGTCTCTGGTCCTTTTTGTTTTCTCTTTTATTTATTTCCTCCTCTTTGTATTGAAATAGAATAAATTCTATTTCATTTCCAAAAACTCTGGAAATATTCAGAGGCACATTTGAGAATATTCTCAACTGCCTAAAAATGCTTCCAAGATTATTTGAGCATTTTAAAATATTTATAGCATTTAAATTGCCCAAATTCAAATACTTATGGCTTGTTCAAAAATCCAGAATGGCTCCATAAATTGCAAGACCATTTTTGGCAGAGGTTTTAGTCAAGACCAAAAATGGTGGGCTTTTATGAAGGGCATTTTGGGTTCATTGAAATTCTAATTGTTGGAAATTAGCATTTTTAGGGGGGTGTTGGGGTTGATTAGGCCCCATTTCATGTTTAAAAGAAATTTAAACATGATGCACATGTTCATCCAATCCTAATGCATGACTAAAAGAAGGGATGTGACAACTCACCCCCACTCAAAAGAATCGCGTCCCGAGATTCAGGATCTATTGGGAAGAAGGTGGGGTACTCGAGTCGAAGACGATCCTCCCGTTCCCAAGTGGCTTTGAGTGGTACGCTCGGCTTGATCAAGGATACGAACGGGATATTCCCAATATGAGAGGTTATCTTGTAGATCGAGCGTTTCGTGGTCCACTCCACAGATAGGATCCGATAAGCAACACCTGAGTTGAGAAATGTGGAAGACATCGTGAACTCTAGAAAGATGCGGAGGTAGTTCCAATTGGTAGGCAACTTCTCCTCGTTTGGCAAGAATGCGAAAGGGTCCAATGTAACGAGGAGCCAATTTGCCTTTGATACCGAAGCGATGGGTTCCCTTTAACGGAGTAACCTGAAGGTAAGCCTTCTCGCTGACCTCGTAAGACATGAGCTTATGTTTACGATCATATTGGCTCTTTTGACGAGATTGGGCTGTTTTCAATTTCTCACGAATAACGCGAACCTGCTCTTCTGCTTCTTGAATCATATCCGGGCCAAAGAGTTGTCTTTCCCCGGTTTTTGACCAGTTAAGAGGCGTTCGACATTTTCGTCCATAGAGAACTTCGAAAGGAGCTTTGCCCAAGCTAGCTTGATAACTATTGTTATAAGCAAACTCCGCGAATGGAAGGCATTTCTCCCAACCCATTCCGAATGAGATGACAGAAGCTCGAAGCATATCTTCCAGAATTTGATTGACTCGCTCTACTTAACCACTTGATTATGGATGGAAGGCGGTGCTAAAAGAGAGACGAGTTCCCATAGCATTTTGGAAACTTTCCCAAAATCAAGAGGTGAAGAGACTCCCACGGTCTGAGTTAATTTCCAATGGGACACCATGAAGAGACACTATTCCGGAGATGTATAAATTTGCTAGCTGGCTAGCGGTGATACTCTCATGAACAGGTAGGAAATGGGCTACTTTGGAAAGACGGTCGATCACGACGAAGATAGCATTATTCCCTCTCTTGGTCCTGAGAAACCCAGTAATGAAATTCATACTGATTTTATCCCATTTCCACTCAGGAATAGCTAAAGGTTAAAGGGTGCCAGCAGGCCATTGATGCTCTGCTTTAACACGACGACAGACGTCGCAACTAGCAATGTATTGAGCAATTTCTCTCTTCATCCTAGTCCACCAAAACCTCTGGCGTAGGTCTTGATACATCTTAGTACTACCGGGATGAATGGTGAGACGGGATTCATGAGCTTCCTTAAGGATCAGCCGCCTCAGGTTTCATTCCTTGGGAACCACAAGGCGGTTTCCAAAGTATACGACACCTTGATCATCAACGGAGAAACAATTCGCGACTCCTTTCTTAATGTTTCTCTTAATACGGGAGATTCCCGGATCTACCTTCTGTGCCTTGATGATCTGATCCGTAAGCGTAGGTTTCGCCACCAGGGTGGATAGGAATCCTCGAGGAACAATGTGAAGATTAAGCTTACGAAATTCCTCATGGAGAAGTGGTTGACTTTGTTGTAACATCAGGTTGTTACAATAGGATTTACGACTTAGTGCATCAGCCATGACATTGGCTTTGCCTGGGGTGTAAGTTATTCCTAAGTCGTAATCCGAGATCAACTCGACCAAACGTCTTTGCCTGAGATTCAAATCTAGTTGGGTGAAGATATATTTCAAACTTTGGTGATCGGTGAAGATCTCGCAACGATTACCGAGGAGGTAATGTCGCCAAGTTTTAAGTGCATGGACTACAGCTGCAAGCTCTAGATCATGTGTGGGATAATTTTCCTCATGTGGGTGTAATTGCCGTGAAGCATAGGCAATTACCTGAAGATCTTGCATGAGTATGCAACCTAGTCCTTGTCGCGAGGCGTCGCAATAGATAAGGAAGTCCTTGGAGAAATCTGGTGGTACCAGTACGGGAGCAGATGTCAGGCGTCTTTTCAGTTCCTGAAAGCTGAACTCGCACTGTGGGGTCCACTCGAACTTTTTATCTTTCTTGAGGAGTTTAGTTAGAGGTTTAGCAACCTTGGAGAAATGCTCGACGAAGCGGCGGCAATAGCTCACTAAGCCAAGGAAGCTCTGAACTTGCTTGACCGTCTCAGGTGGAGTCCAATCAAGGACGGCTTGAACTCGCTCGGGATTGACAGCAATACCCTTACTAGAGATTACATGGCCTATATAGGTCACTTCTGGCAACCAAAATTCACACTTGGAGAATTTGGCATAAAGGCGATGCTCTCGATGTTTCGTCAATACCAGCGTTAGATGTTCGGCATGTTCCCGTTCATTCTTGGAGTAGATGAGTATATCATCAAGGTATACCACGACGAATTTATCCAAATAATCCATGAAGACTGAGTTCATTAACCGAGAGAAAGTGGCTGGGGCATTGGTTAAATCGAAGGACATAACGGTGTACTTGTATTGGCCATAACGAGTAACGAAGGCTGTTTTGGGAATGTCCCCGTTTCTGATTTTTATTTGATGGTAGCCCAACCTCAAATCCATCTTGGAAAAGACTGAGGATCCAGCGAGCTGATCATATAGATCGTTGATCCTGGGAAGCGGATACTTGTTCTTGATAGTGAGCAAGTTGACAGGTCGGTAATCTACAACCATCCGATCTGTTCCATCCTTCTTCTTAACGAAGAGGACGGGGCAAGCCCAAGGGGAGGAACTAGGATGGATGAAACCCTTTTTCAAGGACTCATCGAGTTGGTTCTTAAGCTCGGCTAGTTCTAAGGGTACCATCTTATAGGGTCTCCTAGAAATTGGGACGGTTCCTGGAACAAGGTCGATCACAAACTCGACATCCGTGTTAGGTGGAACACCTGGCAGTTCTTCTGGAAAGACATCCGGAAAGTCTCGGACTACCGGAATATCTTCAAGGTCTGGAAGGGGGTTGGCATTTAGAGAGTAAAGCTGGTGCTTGGCCACTCGAGTTAAGACATTGACTGTCTGGCCCGATGAGTGAGTAAGTTGAATGGTTCTAGTAGCACAATCGATCTTAGCATAATGAGCTGACATCCAGTCCATACCCAAGATGATGTTTATGTCCGAGGACTTGAGAGCTATTAAGGATGCAAGGAAGACAAGTCTATCGACAAGAATTTCATTCCCATGGCTTACTCTAGAAGTTTGCCATTTGGAACTCGGAGTTTGAATTACCATGGAAGTGGGCATGTCACAGAATGTTGTGTTATGCAATCGAGTATAGCTCTCAGATATGAATGAATGAGATGCTCCAATATCGCAAAGAATAGATGCCGGATGGCAATTAACAAGGAGCGTACCAAGGACGATGTTAGGATCCTCATGAGCCTCCTCAGCTGAGACATAGTTGACATGGCCACGTGCAGTGGTGAACGGCTTGACGTAGAATGTCTTTCCCGCTGGCTTACCACGGCCAACGGACTTTCCAGACTGATTGGGATTGTTGTTCTGGGGACACTCTCGACTATAGTGACCCGGCACTCCACACTTGAAACATGTCACAACATTGGGGCGTGGAGCAGCATTAGCAGCGGGGCCACCATAGGGCTTGGACGGTGCAAACTACTAGTTGGGACGAGGCACCTCAAAGGATGGCCTCGAAATGAACCTGGGTGGCAGTGCCGTGCTTGGAATCCACACCCGGCGCTTCTGAGATCCCGAGCCAGATGAAGAACCAAAATCACGAGAGTGCTTGCATGAAGTGTCATAGTCAGACTGGCCTGTCTCAGCACTGATGGCTTTATTGACCAACTTCTGAAAGGAGGTGCACTCGTGCAGACGAAGATCATGGTGAAGCTCAGGGCTAAGTCCCTTGCGGAACCTTGCCTGCTTCTTAGCGTCGGTGGATACCTCTTCAGGAGCATATCGTGCCATATTCCCAAATTCACGACTATATGCATCCACAATCAGTCTTCCTTGGGTGAAATTGCAGAACTCTTCCCTATTGCGATCTATGAGACCTTCCGGGATGTGATGCTCACGGAAAGCCTCACTGAATTCAGCCCAAGTAGTGATTTGGCCGACCGGGTGCATAGCTTCAAAGTTTTCCCACCAAAGGCTAGCAGGGCCTTCGAGGTGATAGGCATCATAGGTAACCTTATCAGCTTCGGCTACGTTGGCAGAACGTAGCTTGTGTGTGATGCTGCGGAGCCAGTCATTCGCGTCGAGGGGTCGACGGAATGATTGAACTTTGGTGGGTACAACTTGATGAAATCATTGATTGACACCAAGTCATTTCGCTGATGGCGTGCAGTGTTCTGCTCAATCCGCTCCAGCAAGCGGTTAGTCTCACGCTTGTTTCTTTCCGCCTCCAGCATAACTTCGGCCAAAGAAGGCGAGTGAGGCAGATTTTCACCCCTAGCTGCACTGGCTTCCCCTTGCTCCGGGGCAGCAGGGTTGCTACGGGTGTTGACCATCCTAGGAGAAAACAAGACAACGGTTTAGATAAGGATGGCACAAACTTAGCAAGGAAGTGCAGGATGTAATGGATAACATGGAATGCTAAGATGTTCATTGCACGACATGGTAATATAGAAACTGCCATATATATACCATTGGTCATACACACCGTACATAGTTTAGTACAAGCCCATGCTAAAGTACAACTACGGTGAAAGACATTACATCTCATCAAAGGCATTCCAAACTCCTATACATTATTTTTCTACACCTCCGGAGCGTGATACACACAAAGTTGTATCCCACGGATCACGCAGGACTGTGGAGAATACAACTATTACAATACTAGTGAAACTACTACTAGCTCAGACGGCTCCGTAGTATTCCTCATAGAAGTCGCCACCAAAGCCTGGAAGTGGAACATGATCATCTGGGAACAGACGGTCCTGCGGAGCCTACGGACCATAGGGACTCGAATGTGGCCTTGGTCCCATAGGTGGTGGCAGACGGGGACCACGAGGAGGGGTGATGCCTCCTACATCGCGCCACTCCATACAATCTGGCAATCCAGACCGTATAGGGTACAGGTCCCTCATGTCCATGTATCCTGCCTGCACCGCAGGTGCAAACCGAGTCAAAGTGGCCCAATGATCAGAACGAGTGTGGAAAAGCTCCATACGCAAGGCCCGATTTTCGCGGTCCTTATCCTCGAGCATCTCGGCAGTGGTGCAGAGTAGTGACTCCTCATGTGAAGAGTCATAGTACAAAGCCTGATAGTACCCCTGTGCTCCAGGAATTGAGGCTGGCATGTGAGGAAATCGTTGTTCTGTAGCAAGGCAGTCCTGGCTCAAATGATAGTCATCATTGAATAGGCTGCATCCTGCACAGACATCTCAATAGTGACCCCAAGTCCATAGGAATAGTGAAGGGGCTCAGTGGCTCCAGGATAAGAGGGATATATCCTGACGGCATAGAGGTACTGGCTCAGGTTGAAGTCTCTGAACTGCTCCTCGACGGTATATTCCGGATACCACCGATAGCCTGACTCGACCATCACTCGAACCAACATGGCCATGTGGCCGGGCACATCGATGCACCGGGTCAGACGAACTTGGTTCTGTGAATGGGTGGCCATCTGAAAGCACAGAATAATGCAAAGGCATTAGAATTTTCTAGGGGAAATCGGACAACATAACGGCTGTAAATGCTCAGAAAAAGAGTTGAGACATCCACAACAGTTTGCAATACCACTCAACAACATCATATCAAGGTTCTGACTCAACTGGCAACATACTAAAAGTAGTGGAAACTGAACTGTGGCTGGTAATAACAATCCTATAAGCTACTACGGATTAGTAACACGTGAACCTGATAGAAGAAGAGAGCCTAGTCCTTAACCCACATTGAATGAGAAGAGAATGACTCAGATCAGAGGGCATAAGGTAAAGGAGTAAAAGAGCCTTACGTTCCCTCCCACAATCAATTCCCCTACATATAACTAAAGCACTTCTAGACTCGACATCGACCAGTTTGGCTCAACGAACCTACAGGCAGTCCAGCTCTGATGCCAACGCTGCCAGGACCCCGATTCCAAGTCACATCGATCTAGCCAGTAACACCTCATATCACATTGCGGCCTCACGCACGGTATACCCATGGGTGTCGCCTTACCATGGCCCGGGACCGTTTGCGCCTTTTGGCTCACGTATATGATAGTGTCGCTAGCATCCATATGACAGTGAACCCGGGCCGACATGGCTAGTCGTGAACCCAAAGCGGCACAGACCTATGGAGACATGCATACATGAATCACATCGAGCATGTCGGTCATCAGCGTGTGAATCCGGGCTGTAGAACTAGGCTAACAGGACTCCGGGGAACCCGGGCTGTAGCAGGCTAGGCAGGACTCCGAAAGTCACCGCGTGACATTTCCCCGAAGGGACAGACATAGGAACAAAGTGAAACACATGCCGGCCAGTCAAGTGTCCTGAGCAGTAGTGCTGGGCTAGCAGGACTCCGGTGAACCGGGCTATAGCGAACTACTATGGCTCAAGGAGCACTAGACTACATTTCCCCATAAGAGAGGCTGCCAAGGATAAACAACTAGATTGTCGGATCCCACACATACCAAGCATTTCAGTCATACACACAATATGCTCGATATGTGTAAATACAACATGGCATCACAACAAAACTCTACAACTCAAGTACTTTATTTAAAGGTTCTAGAGAGCCATACATAACATGTTCATACAGATAGGGTCACATGACCCGACACTCAAGTCATACAAGCATACAAGAACATGCGGAAGCAAATATTCTGAGTACAGACACTAGAAAGAATGAAGGCTTCTCGAAGCCTATCTATCTACATAGGGCCCTCCATGGCCAGGGTCACCACCTGGGTGGCAAGTCACTCATCGACGTCGAGATATACATAAAACCCATCAGAGGGGGCGGTGTTGTCGTCTAAAAACAGTAATTAAGCAAACATGAGTACAAAGGTACTCAGCAAGTCTTAAATCAGAACCTACTATACATGCTCATTCTCAAGAAGGTGGTGGAGTTATTGCAGCAAGCCATCTTTGACTCTTGGCTAAGCTATCCTACGGGACACCACTAGTCAAATAGTTTTCGCACACGAGTCCACTAATCACCAACACAATACTCCACCGGAGATACTCCCTCGTCATCCTACGAGAGAGCCATCCACGGTACTCACACTTATCTTGAGTCTTTTAGTAGTATCCATTAACTTGTCTATGAACTGTATAGGCAACCATGTAGTCCTTTACCGCGGACGCGGCTATTCGAATAAATGATGTTAACCCTGCAGGGGTGTACTTCTTCATATGCGGTCTCACCACTTACCACCGTTTACACGACATGTACTCGGCAACCTTCAAGCGGAAGCCCAACGAGGGTGTCGGCCACGGCCTACCTAAACACTCAAGTCACTAGTCCAGGTTTATCGCCTATCCAGGTTCCATCCGCAGGGAGTCCGACCGAGGTTTCCACATACGGCCCCGAACAATGTGAACAGGGTTCCCGAGACACCAAACGGGTGACTCGGTACACCGTGCCACGGTGTATCTACCGCATCATAGCCCACCCCTAGGGTCAGCGCTACACACGGCCGCCAACACATAACCTACAAACACCAGAAACTAATTGCAACTCCTGGACAGAGTTCTAGGGTGATTAAGAAGCCGAGAGGGTCCATTGGTTTTGGTCCCAATGTATGGTAGTAACTGAATCTTAAATCACACATACAGTTCTCAGTTCTTATGGACGGCCTCAATGAAACAACCCACCATGTACTCCTACATGGCCTCTCTTCGATACCTTTACCAAATCATGTTCAACACATTCCTCACATTACCGACATAATCATTTCACTCTAGCCCATCACCTAGATGAACCAGACCTGACACAACTCTAAGCATAGCAGGCATAGCAAGGTAGGAAACACATACATGGCTCAATCAACTCCTACACATGCTAGTGGGTTTCATCTAGTTACTGTGGCAATGATAGGTCATGTAGAGGATAAGGGTTCAACTACCGTAGCACACAGCAGTTTGAAACGATGTTGTCTTAATGAAGTAAATGAGAGCAGAGGCGAGAACATGGGATTGTATCGATATGATCAATGGGGCTGCTTTCCTGATGGAGTGATAGTAGGGTACTGCCCTTCAGTTGCATACTCGGAGATATCCTCGGAGGCAGGACCTACCACGAAGGACACATAGAGCATAATCAACACATGACAATATGCAACAATATGATGCATGCTATGACATGGCAAAATGATGTGTCCTACGTAATGCAATGTGAAACAAGTTGAAATGGGTCCATTTGAATCAAAGATTCAAATGAGGGTTAAAGTTCTTATGCATAATGAGTGTGTTAGCTTGTTTCACCGAAACAGCAAAGTTAAACTGGTTTGTCATGCATGAAACCATTACAGATGGATAGATTGAATTTTTTTGATCATTTTTCATATATAATTTGTTTGATTTGGAGCTATGGTTGATTTTCTATGATTTTTAGAAGTTTAGGCTATTTTATGGAATTTCCTATATAAAAATAAATCCAGAAAATGAATAATTGCATTAGCACTGCGTCACTATGACGTCAGCGAGTCAAAGGCGCCAGGGCCAATCAAACCTGACTGGTGGGCCCCGTCTGTCAGTGTCTCAGCTAACTAACAGAATTAAGTTAGTACTAACTAACTGTCAGTGGGGCCTGGGCCCACATTTCTGTGACCTAAACTAACTAAAATTAGTTAGCACTAATCCTAAACTAATTAACAGGCCGGCTCCACCTGTCATAGGCTCAGGGGGGAAGTCAACCTGGCCCACCCAGTCAAGTCCACGGGTCAAACCCGCCGGTGTTTAGCCGCCGGCGAGGCCAGACGCGGCGAAGGGGCTCGGGTTTGCGTCTCCGGCGACAAATCGACGGCAGAGAGCAGCTACGTGACGCGGGGAGGGAGCCGCATCGAGTGGTGGCAGTGGGTTGAGCTAGGGTGGCCGGAAACGTTGCCGGCGACGACCTTGGCGGCCGCCGGAGTTTAGGTGAGGTCAAAACTGAGGCTGCGGGGCACGGCGAGGCGCGTGGAAAGGTGCTACGGGCTGCTTGGGCTGTGACGAATGCCATGGCGTGCTCGGAATCGAGCCAGCGTGGCTGTGGCCACAATGGCGACGTGCAGAGGCGGCGGCGCGTGCGGGCGAGCTCGATGTGGTCGCTGTGGTGCACAAGAAGGCAAGCGGGGAGGATGGGGAGGTGCAGCAGCTCACGGCGGTGACATAGGAGCAGACGACGCGGTCGGGGACGAGCTAATGCGGCGGCGACGACGATGGGGATCTGCAGCGGTGCTCGGTGGAGTCGAGCTCGAAGAAGACGAAGCAGGGTGCACGAGTGCTCGGGGCTCGGGCTGCTCGACGGAGAGGATGGTGGCGGAGCTCGTGGACACGGCGGGGCGGTGCGAGGACGACGGTGGACGTGAGAACTACGGTGGCGTGGCTGCGGCAGCGTCGGCCATGGCTTCGGGGGAGCGAGGGAGAGAGCAGGGGGGAGGAATGAGGTGTCCACGGGGTCGGGGCGGCGCCGCGGAGGCGTTTCAAGGCATCGCGCTGGCGCGGGCGATGGCAGGCAGGCAGAGAGGTGGCGTGTCGAGCACCTGCTCGCCTCGCTGGCTAGGTGAAGCAACTGCATGGAGCGGCTGCTGGGCCGGGCCAGCTAGGTGGGCCGGTTGGTGGGCTTCCAGGTAAGTCTCTAGTCCTTTTTGTTTTCTCTTTTTTTATTTCCTGCTCTATGGATAGAAATAGAATAAATACTATTTCATTTCCAAAAACTCTGGAAATATTCAGAGGCACATTTGAGAATATTCTCAACTGCCTAAAAATGCTTCCAAGATTATTTGAGAACTCTAAAATATTTATAGCATTTAAAATGCCCAAATTCAAATACTTATGGCTTGTTCAAAAATCCAGAATGGCTCCACAAATTGCAAGACCATTTTTGGCAGAGATTTTAGTCAAGACCAAAAATGGTGGGCTTTTATGAAGGGCATTTTGGGTTCATTGAAATTCCTATTGTTGGAAATTAGCATTTTCAGGGGGGGTGTTGGGGTTGATTAGGCCCCATTTCAAGTTTAAAAGAAATTTAAACATGATGCAGATGTTCATCCAATCCTAATGCATGACTAAAAGCAGGGATGCGACATGGTGCCCAACACATGTTTTGTTTGAGGAGTTCAAGCCTTCTTCATCTTGCATTCCGAAGTGCAATTCTTTCTACCATATCATTTGAGGTGGTGCTATGTCATTCTTCATACTTTGAGTTCATGTTTCATGATTCAAAAGTTGTCAGGAATGAGATATTATAAATCCACCAATCTCTTCATTCAAGTTATCTTGGTTTATATTACACCTAAAGCCTTCCCTAAAGGATGTTGCTATCTATGGTGCTTATAAATGATCCAAGTTCTTCTTTTATCATTCCAGTGAATAAGATTCCTCGTCTCCTTGTTCATATCAATCCAATTCTTCTTCCCGTGAGTGGAAGGTTGTCACCTCATAATTTGAGATGTATTACATAAGTCCATATCAAGCTTATCCTTTTCATTGTTGATAATCCAACAACTCCATTCCAGAATTTGTGGTAAGCGTGTTCTCTCAAGCCTTGTTTTTCCTTCCGTTTATGCCATTCCATTCTTTCTTTTCTTCCGGAGGCTTTGTGATGCTGCTCTTGAGAAATTTTCGGAATGGTGTGACCACTGAACCTTGAGAAACTTGATGTTATGGCGTCGAGTGGTACGCTCGGCTTGATCAAGGATAAGAACGGGATATTCCCAATATGAGAGGTTATCTTGTAGATCAAGTGTTTCCTGGTCCACTCCATAGATAGGATCCACGAACCAACACCTGAGTTGAGAAACATGGAAGACATCGTGAACTCTGGAAAGATGCGGAGGTAGTTCCAATTGGTAGGCAACTTCTCCTCGTTTGGCAAGAATGCGAAAGGGTCCAATGTAACGAGGAGCCAATTTTCCTTTGATACTGAAGCGATGGGTTCCCTTTAACGGAGTAACCTGAAGGTAAGACTTCTCGCCGACCTCGTAATACATGAGCTTATGTTTACGATCATATTGGCTCTTTTGACGAGATTGGGATGTTTTCAATTTCTCACGAATAAGGCGAACCTGCTCTTCTGCTTCTTGAATCATATCCGGGCCAAAGAGTTGTCTTTCCCCGGTTTCTGACCAGTTAAGAGGCGTTCGACATTTTCGTCCATAGAGAACTTCGAAAAGATCTTTGCCCAAGCTAGCTTGATAACTATTGTTATAAGCAAACTCCGTGAATGGAAGGCATTTCTCCCAACCCATTCCGAATGAGATGACAGAAGCTCGGAGCATATCTTCCAGAATTTGATTGACTCGCTCTACTTGACCACTTGATTGAGGATGGAAGGCGGTGCTAAAAGAGAGATGAGTTCCCATAGCATTTTGGAAACTTTCCCAAAATCAAGAGGTGAAGAGACTCCCATGGTCTGAGTTAATTTCCAATGGGACACCATGAAGAGACACTATTCCGGAGATGTATAAATCAGCTAGCTGGCTAGCGGTGATATTGGAGCATCTCATTCATTCATATCTGAGAGCTATGCTCGATTGCATAACACAACATTCTGTGACATGCCCACTTCCATGGTAATTCAAACTCCGGGTTCCAAATGGCAAACTTCTAGAGTAAGCCATGGGAATGAAATTCTTGTCGATAGACTTGTCTTCCTTGCATCCTTAATAGCTCTCAAGTCCTAGGACATAAACATCATCTTGGGTATGGACTGGATGTCAGCTCATTATGCTAAGATTGATTGTGCTACTAGAACCGTTCAACTTACTCACCCATCGGGCCAGACAGTCAATGTCTTAACTCGAGTGGCCAAGCGCCAGCTTTACTCTCTAAATGCCAACCCCCTTCCAGACCTTGAAGATATTCTGGTAGTCCGAGACTTTCCGGATGTCTTTCCAGAAGAACTGCCAGGTGTTCCACCTAACAGGGATGTCGAGTTTATGATCGACCTTGTTCCAAGAACCGTCCCAATTTCTAGGAGACCCTATAAGATGGCACCCTTAGAACTAGCCGAGCTTAAGAACCAACTCGATGAGTCCTTGAAAAAGGGTTTCATCCGTCCTAGTTCCTCCCCTTGGGCTTGCCCCGTCCTCTTCGTTAAGAAGAAGGATGGAACAGATCGGATGGTTGTAGATTACCGACCTGTCAACTTGCTCACTATCAAGAACAAGTATCGGCTTCCCAGGATCAACGATCTGTATGATCGGCTTGCTGGATCCTCAGTCTTTTCCAAGATGGATTTGAGGTTGGGCTACCATCAAATAAAAATCAGAAACGGGGACATTCCCAAAACGGCCTTCGTTACTCGTTATGGCCAATACGAGTACACCGTTATGTCCTTCGATTTAACAATGCCCCAGCCACTTTCTCTCGGTTAATGAACTCAGTCTTCATGGATTATTTGGATAAATTCGTCGTGGTATACCTCGATGATATACTCATCTACTCCAAGAATGAACGGGAACATGCCGAACATCTAAGGCTGGTATTGACGAAACTTCGAGAGCATCGCCTTTATGCCAAATTCTCCAAGTGTGAATTTTGGTTGCCAGAAGTGACCTATCTAGGCCATGTAATCTCTAGTAAGGGTATTGCTATCAATCCCGAGCGAGTTCAAGCCGTCCTTGATTGGACTCCACCTAAGACGGTCAAGCAAGTTCGGAGCTTCCTTGGCTTAGTGAGCTATTGCCGCCGCTTCGTCGAGCATTTCTCCAAGGTTGCTAAACCTCTAACTGAACTCCTCAAGAAAGATAAAAAGTTCGAGTGGACCCCACAGTGCGAGTTCAGCTTTTAGGAACTGAAAAGACGCCTGACATCTGCTCCCGTACTGGTACCACTAGATTTCTCCAAGGACATCCTTATCTATTGCGACGCCTCGCAACAAGGACTAGGTTGCATACTCATGCAAGATCGTCAGGTAATTGCCTATGCTTCACGGCAATTACACCCACATGAGGAAAATTATCCCACACATGATCTAGAGATTGCAGCTATAGTCCATGCACTTAAAACTTGGCGACATTACCTCGTCGGTAATCGTTGCGAGATCTTCACCGATCACCAAAGTTTGAAATATATCTTCACCCAACTAGATTTGAATCTCAGGCAAAGACGTTTGGTCGAGTTGATCTCGGATTACGACTTAGGAATAACTTACACCCCAGGCAAAGCCAATGTCATGGCTGATGCACTAAGTCGTAAATCCTATTGTAACAACCTGATGTTACAACAAATTCAACCACTTCTCCATGAGGAATTTCATAAGCTTAATCTTCACATTGTTCCTCGAGGATTCCTATCCACCCTGGTGGCGAAACCTACCCTTACAGATCAGATCATCAAGGCACAGAAGGTAGATCCGGGAATCTCCCGTATTAAGAGAAACATTAAGAAAGGAGTCGCAAATTGTTTCTCCGTTGATGATCAAGGTGTCATATACTTTGGAAACCGCCTTGTGGTTCCCAAGGAATGAAACCTGAGGCGGCTGATCCTTAAGGAAGCTCATGAATCCCCTCTCACCATTCATCCCGGTAGTACTAAGATGTATCAAGACCTACGCCAGAGGTTTTGGTGGACTAGGATGAAGAGAGAAATTGCTCAATACATTGCTAGTTGCGACGTCTGTCGTCATGTTAAAGCAGAGCATCAATGGCCTGCTGGCACCCTTTAACCTTTAGCTATTCCTGAGTGGAAATGGGATAAAATCAGTATGGATTTCATTACTGGGTTTCCCAGGACCAAGAGAGGGAATAATGCTATCTTCGTCGTGATCGACCGTCTTTCCAAAGTAGCCCATTTCCTACCTGGTCGTGAGAGTATCACAGCTAGCCAGCTAGCTAATTTATACATCTCCGGAATAGTGTCTCTTCATGGTGTCCCATTGGAAATTAACTCAGACCGTGGGAGTCTCTTCACCTCTTGATTTTGGGAAAGTTTCCAAAATGCTATGGGAACTCGTCTCTCTTTTAGCACCGCTTTCCATCCTCAATCAAGTGGTCAAGTAGAGCGAGTCAATCAAATTCTGAAGATATGCTCCGAGCTTCTGTCATCTCATTCGGAATGGGTTGGGAGAAATGCCTTCCATTCGCGGAGTTTGCTTATAACAATAGTTATCAAGCTAGCTTGGGCAAAGCTCCTTTCGAAGTTCTCTATGGACGAAAATGTCGAACGCCTCTTAACTGGTCAGAAACCGGGGAAAGACAACTCTTTGGCCCGGATATGATTCAAGAAGCAGAAGAGCAGGTTCGCGTTATTCGTGAGAAATTGAAAATACCCCAATCTCGTCAAAAGAGCCAATATGATCGTAAACATAAGCTCATGTCTTACGAGGTCGGCGAGAAGGCTTACCTTCGAGTTACTCCGTTAAAGGGAACCCATCGCTTCGGTATCAAAGGCAAATTGGCTCCTCGTTACATTGGACCCTTTCGCATTCTTGCCAAACAAGGAGAAGTTGCCTACCAATTGGAACTACCTCCGCATCTTTCCAGAGTTCATGATGTCTTCCACGTTTCTCAACTCAGGTGTTGCTTCGCGGATCCTATCTGTGGAGTGGACCACGAAACGCTTGATCTACAAGATAACCTCTCATATTGGGAATATCCCGTTCGTATCCTTGATCAAGCCGAGCATACCACTCGACGCCATAACATCAAGTTTCTCAAGGTTCAGCGATCAAGCCCTGCCACGGGTGCTGCCCCGCCTTCCTCGCTGGAGTTGTTGCTCCGCGCCGCCGCCTCCGAGCGTCATTGTCCGCCCCGACTCCGGCGGCCATGGATCCACCGGGTGGAGCCCGCGCCCCTGATCCGGCGCCCCGGACCTCGCTGGCCTCTTCCTCAGCTCCGACCACCTCCTCACGTCCTTCTTCAGCAAACTTCGATCCACGTGCCCCGAAACCCTAGATCTGTTTTCGGGAGGGGATATTTTCGTCTAAGTCCAAGTAATTTTCTGCATTTTTCATTGCATCATAACTTCATCACCGTTGCTCCGATTCGTGCGTGTAGCATATCAAAATGTTCGCTTCGACGAGTACATCATTTCATCTCATTGCATCATTTTCATTTGAGCTCATCTTGATGCCCGAAATGATGTTCGAAGAGGGCTATGTGAGGAATTTGGTAGATCTGTTTCAGCAAATAGCCTTTTGTCATTTTTGCCATGATTAATGTGTGGATGCTATGATCCTGAGATTTACATGTGTTTTTTTATATGCCATGCCATCTTTAAAGGGGTGCTTGCCATGTATTTTTGCGATATTTGTGGTGACTAGCACGAGCTTGCAAAGTAGCGTAATCGTTGATGCTGATTTCAGGGACTTCGAATTTCACTATGTCCTTGTCCTGTTTTTTGTAGTTATGCCATATGTTCATGTTGTTTCCTAGTGATCCGTGCCTCTTTTGAGGATGATCAGTAAGGATGTTTTGTTAACATTGTGGTGCTCTATCTATCCATGCCTTTGTTTGCAATTATGGAGCACCCTAGCTTGAGTCAACCAAGCTCTACTTTTGCTATAAAATAATCCTGGCAGATTGTTGACATGTTTAGCGATTTTGCCGAGGATGTTGCTATTTATCCGTGCATGCTATGTTGTTGTTCTTACCATGTCTAGATTTTATGCCATGTATTCTTGATGGGTGTATGCTTAGTTTATCATGACATGCTCTGTAGTGAGGGCATCGAGCTCATAAACATGCCTACTTGTCAAATCTGTTTGCATGCTCCTGTTTTTCACTAAGTCTGAATCTGTTTATGTTTTCGCCATGTTCACATGCCTGCAATGGTATTTTCTGATCCTTTTGGCTCAAGGTCATTAAGGGACTTTTGTTAAGTGCTTTTAGTAGCTTCATGCCATGCCTTTTTTTGCCATGTTAAGTTCCTGTAGCATGTAGTTTTCACGCTCTAAAGTTTGCCACCGTTGTTTGGCTATGTTACCGCTTTGCTCAGCCCCTCTTATAGTGTTGCTAGTTGCAGGTGAAGATTCGAGATCGTTCCTTGTTGGAACATTGTTTATTGTTGGGATATCACCTTATTATCTTGTTTATCTTAATGCATCTATATACTTGGTAAAGGGTGTAAGGCTCGGTCTTTTGCCTAGTGTTTTGTTCCACTCTTGCCGCCCTAGTTTCCGTCATATCGGTGTTATGTTCCCGGATTTTGCGTTCCTTACACGGTTGGGTTATAATGGGAACCCCTTGATAGTTCGCCTTGAATAAAACTCCTCCAGCAATGCCCAACCTTGGTTTTACCATTTTCCACCTAGCCTCTTTTTCCCTTGGGTTTCCGGAGCCCAAGGGTCATCTTTATTTAAACCCCCCCCGGCCCAGTGCTCCTCTGAGTGTTCGTCCAAACTAGAGCCCCTTGCAGTGCCACCTCGGGGAAACTCCAGGGCTGGTTTTAGTTGTACAGATTGCTTATCTGAGTGTGCCCTGAGAACGAGATATGTGCAGCTCCTATCGGGATTTGTCAGCACATTCGGGCGGTGTTGTTGGACTTGTTTTACCATTGTCGAGGATGTCTTGTAACAGGGATGCCGAGTCTGATCGGATTGTCTTGGGAGAAGGAATATCCTTCGTTGACCGTGAGAGCTTGTGATGGGCTAAGTTGGGACTCCCTTGCAGGGATTTGAACTTTCGAAAGCCGTGGCCGCGGTTATGGGTAGATGGGAATTTGTTAATGTCCGGTTGTAGATAACCTAAAACTTAACTTAATTAAAATGAACCAACCGCGTGTGTAACCGTGATGGTCTCTTCTCGGCGGAGTCCGGGAAGTGAACACGGTGTTGGAGTAATGCTTGACGTAGGTTGTTCTAGGATCACTTCTTGATCATAGTTGTTCGACCGTGCTTTTTTCCTTCTCTTCTCGCTCTCTTTTGCGAATAGGTTAGCCACCATATATGCTAGTCGCATGCTGCAGCTCCACATCATACCTTGTCTTACCTATAAGCTTAAATAGTCTTGATCGCGAGGGTGTGAGATTGCTGAGTCCCCGTGACTCACAGTTTACTTCCAAAACCAGATGCAAGGACCGATGATACCATTCCAGATGACATAACCGAGCTTAAGTGGGAGTTCGACGAAGACTCTCGCCGTTACTATGTGTCTTTCCTAGATGATCAGTAGTGGTGCCCAGTTGGGGCGATCGGGGACTTTGTCGCATGTGGGGGTTGATCTTTATTTTGGTACCGTAGTCGAACCATGAGTGTATTGGATTAATGTAATGTTATTCATGTATTTGTGTGACGTGGTGAGTGTAAGCCAACTATGTATCCTTTCCCCTTTTATCTATTTACATGGGTTGTTGTGAAGATTACCTTACTTGCGACATTGCTTTCAATGCGGTTATGCCTCTAAGTCGTGCTTCGACACATAGGAGATATAGCCGCATCGAGGGCCTTACACAAGGTAAATCATTATAACTCATAGCTAATCAAGCATGGCACAAGCAACTATGATCTCTAATTGTCATTGCAAACATGTTTATTCATAATAAGCTGAATCAAGAACGAGGGGCTCATCATATTTACAAAAACAAAAGAGGTCGAGTTCATACCAACTTTTTTCATCTCAGTCAGTCCATCATATATCATCATAATTTCCTTTCACTTGCACGACTGAACGGTGTGAATAATAATAAGAGTGTACGTGCATTGGACTAAGCTGGAATCTGCGAGCATTCCATAAACAGGAGAAGACAAGGCAATATGGGCTCTGGGTTAAATCAACAATAATGCATATAAGAGCCACTTCAACAATTTAATCATGGTCTTCTCCTACTGACCCCCAAAGAAAAGAAAAGAAATAAAACTATTTACACGGGAAAGCTCCCAACAAGCAAAAGAAGAACGGGAAATATTTTTGGGTTTTCTTTTTAATTATTACTACTACAACAGAAAAATAAAGTACTACTAATTTTTTGGTTTTTCTTAAGGTTTAACAAACACATAAGAAGAAAGCATGAAAAAGAAAATAAACTAGCATGGATATTATAGTGAAAGAGTATGAGCACCAACATCTAGTAGTGAGTGTGTGTGAGCATAAATGTAATGTCGGTGAGAAATACGTACTCCCGCAAGCTTAGGCTTTTGGCCTAAGTTGGTCTATTGCCAGGGATAGCCTGGCAGGTACCCGTAGGTGTAGCTGGGGTCGTACTGCGACAAAGAATAGTTGGGATCATACTGATGTGCAGCGGTTATCGCCTGCTGAGCTACAGCGTGGAGTCGAGCTGCCTCCACTCTCCTCTCGTACTCTTCTGCCTCCTCTCTGGTAATAACATATCTTCTTTTTGTGTGTGAATCAAAGAAGGCAGGAGCAGGGAGAGTAATACGGAAAACACGTCGTTTATCAAAAATTAAAGGATATAAGAGAGGTGATTCAGGCCTCTCGACAAACTGGTGCGAGTTATAATCTAAATATGCAGGAGGCAACTCCGTATCACCCTCACGAATGTCTATCTCAAGAAAATTAGCTAAGCGGGTTACATAAATTTCTCCAAAGAAATCTCCATTGTGTCTATTATGATGCAACCTACGAGCTACAATGGATCCCATATAATAAGATTGGTCTCCTGACACAGCACTCCTAAGAATGCTCAGGTCAGGGACACACATGTGACATGCTTCATCCTTAGCATTTATGCATCTACCGATGAAGAGAGCAAAATAATGGATAGTAGGAAAGTGAATGCTCCCTATGGTAGCCTGCGTTATATCTCTAGATTCCCCTACAGTTATACTAGCAAGAAAGTTTCTAAATTCAAATTTAGGGGGATCCCTAATACTGCCCCATGATGGAACTTTGCATGCAAGAGTGAAATCCTCTAGGTCCATGGTATAAGATTTGTCATAAAGATCAAACATGACTGAAGGAGAATTACGCGAAGATGAATACTCAAACCTCCTCAGAAATGAACTTGTGAGATCATGATACTGGGGGCATTTGTTAGCCTCAAAATCCTCAAGACCGACATTGCGCAAATATGCTTTGAATTCTTCTTTAATTCCCTCACGGTCCATAAAATTTTCCGACGGCCATTCGCAAGGCCGTACTGGAGCGTCTCTTGGTGGATCCTCGTTAGCATCACACATAGCAATCCTGGGTCTTTGCTTTTTAGAAGAACCACCTTGGAACATCTTCCTAAGCATATTGTTTTTCTCTGAAAAATTCTAAATTTTTTAGTAACTTCAAACAAAAGTGAACCAACTTCAATAAAATTGATAGCAACTACTCCTACAAGTGCCTAGCCTATATCAAGCATTAGAACTACTTGGAACCATATAAATTGGACATGCAAGCTAATAACATGGTCACCTATGCAGCACAAATTTGCAAAGAATAGAGCACTAGAACAAAAACTAATTGGACCAATGGAGGAGTCACATACCAAGGAACAATCTCCCCAAGCAGTTTTGCGAGAGGTGCTTTGAGCAAGGAGATCAAAAATCATAGCAAAAGTGGCTGGAACTCGTGCTTGAGTTGGTTTTTTGGGTTTGTGTGAGACAGAGGAAGAAGATGGGTGCTGGGATAAGTGGAGGAGGGCCACCGTGGGCCCACGAGGCAGGGGGGCGCGCCCTAGAGGGGGGGGGGCGCGCCTGAAGGAAATATGCCCTAGAGGCAATGATAAAGTTATTATTTATTTCCCTATATAATGATAAATGTTTATTATTCATGCTAGAATTGTATTAACTGGAAACATAATACATGTGTGAATACATAGACAAACAGAGTGTCACTAGTATGCCTCTACTTGACTAGCTCGTTAATCAAAGATGGTTATGTTTCCTAACCATAGACATGAGTTGTCATTTGATTAATGAGGTCACATCATTAGGAGAATGATGTGATTGACATGACCCATTCCGTTAGCTTCGCACTTGATCGTTCAGTTTGTTGCTATTGCTTTCTTCATGACTTATACATGTTCCTATGACTATGAGATTATGCAACTCCCGTTTACCAGAGGAACACTTTGTGTGCCACCAAATGTCACAATGTAACTGGGGGATTATAAAGGTGCTCTACAGGTGTCTCCGAAGGTACTTGTTGGGTTGGCGTATTTTGAGATTAGGATTTGTCACTCCAATTGTCGGAGAGGTATCTCTGGGCCCACTCGGTAATGCACATCACTATAAGCCTTGAAAGCATTGCAACTAATGAGTTAGTTGCGGGATGATGTATTACGGAACGAGTACAGAGACTTGTCGGTAACGAGATTGAACTAGGTATTGAGATACCGACGATCAAATCTCGGGCAAGTAACATACCGATGACAAAGGGAACAACGTATGTTGTTAGGCGGTCTGACCGATAAAGATCTTCGTAGAATATGTGGGAGCCAATATGAGCATCCAGGTTCCGCTATTGGTTATTGACCGGAGACGTGTCTCAGTCATGTATACATTGTTCTCGAACCCGTAGGGTCCGCACGCTTAAGGTTTCGATGATAGTTATATTATGAGTTTATGAATTTTGATGTACCGAAGGAGTTCGGAGTCCCGGATGAGATCGGGGACATGACGGGGAGTCTTGAAATGGTCGAGACGTAAATATCGATATATTGGACGACTATATTCGGACATCAGAAAGGTTCCGAGTGATTCGGGTATTTTTCGGAGTACCGGAGAGTTACTGGAATTCGCCGGGGAGTATATGGGCCCTAATGGGCCATACGGGAAAGGAGAGAAAGGCCTCAAAGGGTGGCCGCACCCCTCCCCATGGGCTGGTCCAAATTGGACTAGGGAGGGGGGCGCCCCCTTCCTTCCTTCTCCTTTTCCCTTCCCTTTCCTTCTCTCCTACTCCTACTACTTGAAAGGGATCCTAGTTCTACTAGGAAAGGGGGAATCCTACTCCCGGTGGGAGTAGGACTCCCCTAGGGCGCGCCATAGAGAGGGCCGGCCCTCCCCCTCCTCCACTCCTTTATATACAGGGGCAGGGGGCACCCCAAAGACACAACAATTTGATCTCTTGATCTCTTAGCCGTGTGCGGTGCCCCCCTCCACCATAATCCACCTCGATCATATCGTAGCGGTGTTTAGGCGAAGCCCTGCATCGGTAGAACATCATCATCGTCACCACGCCATCGTGCTGACGAAACTCTCCCTCAACACTCGGCTGGATTGGAGTTCGAGGGACGTCATCGAGTTGAACGTGTGCAGAACTCGGAGGTGCCGTGCGTTCAGTACTTGATCGGTCGGATCGTGAAGACGTACGACTACATCAACCGCGTTGTGCTAACGCTTCCGCTTCTGGTCTACGAGGGTACGTAGACAACACTCTCCCCTCTTGTTTCTATGCATCACTATGATCTTGCGTGTGTGTAGGAATTTTTTTGAAATTATTACGTTCCCCAACAGTGGCATCCGAGCCTGGTTTTATGCGTTGATGTAATATGCACGAGTAGAACACAAGTGAGTTGTGGGCGATATAAGTCATACTGCTTACCAGCATGTCACACTTTGGTTCGGCGGTATTGTTGGATGAAGCGGCCCGGAACGATATTACGCGTACGCTTACGCGAGACTGGTTTTACCGCCGTGCTATGCACACAGGTGACTAGCGGGTGTCAGTTTCTCCAACTTTAGTTGAACCGAGTGTGGCTACGCCCGGTCCTTGAGAAGGTTAAAACAGCACCAACTTGACAAACTATCATTGTGGTTTTGATGCATAGGTAAGAATGGTTCTTGCTAAGCCCGTAGCAGCCACGTAAAACTTGCAACAACAAAGTAGAGGACGTCTAACTTGTTTTTGCAGGGCATGTTGTGATGTGATATGGTCAAGACGTGATGAGATATAAGTTGTTGTATAAGATGGTCATGTTTTGTTGAAGTTACCGGCAACTGGCAGAAGCCTTATGGTTGTCTCTTTATTGCATAAGATGCAAGTGCCAAATAATTGCTTTACTTTATCGCTATGCGATAGCAATAGTTGCAAGAGCAATAGTTGGTGAGACGACCATGTGATGACACATTGATATAGATCAAGATGATAGAGATCATGGTGTCATGCCGGTGACGATGGAAATCATGACGATGCTTTGGAGATGGAGATCAAAGGCACAAGATGATGATGGCCATATCATGTCACATATTTTGATTGCATGTGATGTTTATCTTTTATACATCTTATTTTGCTTAGTTTGACGGTAGCTTTACAAGATGATATCTCACTAATTATCAAGGTACAAGTGTTCTCCCTGAGTATGCACCGTTGCGAAAGTTCTTCGTGCTGAGACACCACGTGATGATCGGGTGTGATAGGCTATACGTTCAAATACAATGGGTGCAAAACAGTTGCACACGCGGAATACTCAGGTTAAACTTGACGAGCCTAGCATATAACAGATATGGCCTCGGAACACGGAGACCGAAAGGTCGAGCGTGAATCATATAGTAGATATGATCAACATAGTGATGTTCACCATTGAAACTACTCCATCTCACGTGATGATCGGACATGGTTTAGTTGACATGGATCACGTGATCACTTAGAAGATTAGAGGGATGTCTGTCTAAGTGGGAGTTCTTAAGTAATATGATTAATTGAACTTTAATTTATCATGAACTTAGTCCTGGTAGTATTAGCATATCTATGTTGTAGATCAATATCTCGCGTTTAGCTCCCCTGTTTTATTTTTGATATGTTCCTAGAGAAAATTAAGTTGAAAGATGTTAGTAGCAATGATGCGGATTGGATCCGTGATCTGAGGATTATCCTCATTGCTGCACAGAAGAATTATGTCCTTAATGCACCACTAGGTGACAGACCTATTGGAGGAGCAGATGCAGACGTTATGAACGTTTGGCTAGCTCAATATGATGACTACTTGATAGTTTAGTGCACCATGCTTAAATGGCTTAGAATCGAGACTTCAAAGACGTTTTGAACGTCATGGACCATATGAGATGTTCCAGGAGTTGAAGTTAATATTTCAAGCAAATACCCGAGTTGAGAGATATGAAGTCTCCAACAAGTTCTATAGCTAAAAGATGGAGGAGAATAGCTCAAGCAGTGAGCATGTGCTCAGATTGTCTGGGTACTACAATTGCTTGAATCAAGTGGGAGTTAATCTTCCAGATAAGATAGTGATTGACAGAATTCTCTAGTCACCATCACCAAGTTAGTAGAACTTCGTGATGAACTATGATATGCAAGGGATAACGGAAACGATTCCCAAGCTCTTCGTAATGCTGAAATCAACGAAGGTAGAAATCAAGAAAAATATCAAGTGTTGATGGTAGACAAGACCACTAGTTTCAAGAAAAGGGCAAAGGGAAGAAGGGGAGCTTCAAGAAGAACGGCAAGCAAGTTGCTGCTCAAGTGAAGAAGCCCAAGTCTGGTCCTAAGCCTGAGACTAAGTGCTGCTACTGAAAAGGGACTGGTCACTGGAAGCGGAACTGCCCCAAGTATTTGGTGGATAAGAAGGATGGCAAAGTGAACAAAGGTATATTTGATATACAGATTATTTATGTGTATTTTACTAGTGTTTGTAACAACCCCTCGGTATTTGATACTAGTTTAGTTGCTAAGAGTAGTAACTCGAAACAGGAGTTGCAGAATGAACATAAACTAGTTAAGGGTGAAGTGACGATGTGTGTTGGAAATAGTTCCAAGATTGATATGATCATCATCGCACACTCCCTATACTTTCGGGATTAGTGCTGAACCTAAATACGTGTTATTTGGTGTTTGCGTTGAGCACGAATATGATTTGATCATGTTTATTGCAGTACGGTTATTCATTTAAGTAAGAGAATAAATTGTTGTTCTGTTTACATGAATAAAACCTTATATGGTTACACACCCAATGAAAATGGTTCGTTGGATCTCGATCGTAGTGATACACATATTCATAATATTGAAACCAAAAGATGCAAAGTTAATAATGATAGTGCAACTTATTTGTGGCACTGCCGTTTAGGTCATATTGGTATAAAGCGCATGAAGAAACTGCATGCTGATGGACTTTTTGAATCACTTGATTATGAATCAGTTGATGCTTGCGAACCATGCCTCTTGTCCAAGATGACTAAGACTCCGTTCTCCGGAACAATGCAGCAAGCAACAGATTTGTTGGAAATCATGCATACTGATGTATGTGGTCCGATGAATATTGAAGCTCGCAACAGGTATCATTATTTTCTGATCTTCACAGATGATTTGAGCAGATATGAGTATATCTACTTGATGAAACACAAGTCTGAAACATTTGAAAAGTTCAAAGAATTTCAGAGTGAAGTGGAGAATCATCGTAACAAAATAAAAGTTTCTACGATATGATCGCAGAAGTAAAATATTTGAGTTACGAGTTTGGCCTTCAGTTAAAACAATGGGAAATAGTTTCACTACTCACGCCACCTGGAACACCACAGTGTAATGGTTTGTCCGTACGTCATAACCGTGCTTTATTAGATATGGTGCAATCTATGACGTCTCTTACTGATTTACCGCTATCATTTTGGGGTTATGCATTAGAGACAGCCACATTCACGTTAAATAGGGTACCACTAAATCTGTTGAGACGACACTATATGAACTATTGTTTGGCAAGAAACCTAAGCTATCGTTTCTTAAAGTTTGGGACTGTGATGCTTATGTGAAAAAGTTTTCAATATGATAAGCTCGAATCCAAATCGGAGAAATAAATCTTCATAGGATACCCAAAGGAAACTGTTGGGTACACCTTCTATCACAGATCCAAAGGCAAGATATTCGTTGCTGAGAATGGATCCTTTCTAGAGAAGGAGTTTCTCTCGAAAGAAGTGAGTGGGAGGAAAATGGAACTTGATAAGGTAATTGTACCTTCTCCCGAATTGGAAAATAGTTCACCACAGAAATCAGTTCCAGTGATGTCTACACCAACAAGAGAGGAAGTTAATGATGATGATCATGAAACTTTAGATCAAGTTACTACAGAACTTCGTAGATCAACCAGAGTGAGATCCGCACCAGAGTGGTACAGTAATCTTGTTATGGAGGTCATGTTACTTGACCATGACGAACTTGCAAACTATGAGGAAGCGATGATGAGCCCAGATTCCACGAAATGGTTTGAGGCCATGAAATCTGAGATGAGATCCATGTATGAGAACAAAGTATGGACTTTGATTGACTTGCCCAATGATCGGTGAGTCATTGAGATTAAATGGATCTTCAAGAGGAAGACGGACGCTGATAGTAGTGTTACTATCTGCAAAGCTAGAATTGTCGCAAAAGGTTTTCGACAAGTTCAAGGTGTTGACTACGATGATAGTTTCTCACTCGCATCTATGCTTAAGTATGTCCGAATAATGTTAGCAATTGCCACATTTTATGAAATCGGGAAAATGGATAAACAAAACTGCATTCCTTAATGGATTTATTAAAGAAGATTTGTATATGATGCAACCAGAAGGTTTTGTCAATCCTAAAGGTACTAACAAAATATGCAAGCTCCAGCGATCCATCTATGGACTGGTGCAAGCATCTTGGAGTTGGAATATACGCTTTGATAAGTTAATCAAAGCATATAGTTTTATACAGACTTGCGGTGAAGCCTGTATTTACAAGAAAGTGAGTGTGAGCACTACAACATTTCTGATAAGTATATGTGTATGACATATTGTTGATCGGAAATAATGTAGAATTATTCTGCAAAGCATAAAGGAGTGTTTGAAAGGAGTTTTTCAAAGAAAGACCTCGGTGAAGCTGCTTACATATTGAGCATTAATATCTATAGAGATAGATCAAGACGCTTGATAAGTTTTCAATGAGTACATACCTTGACAAGTTTTTGAAGTAGTTCAAAATGGAACAGTCAAAGAAAGAGTTCTTGCCTTTGTTCCAAGGTGTGAAATTGAGTAAGACTCAAAGCCTGACCACAGCAGAAGATAGAGAGAGAATGAAAGTCATTCCCTATGCCTCAGCCATAGGTTCTATAAAGTATGCCATGCTATGTACCAGACCTATTGTATACCCTGCCCTGAGTTTGGCAAGGGAGTACAATAGTGATCTAGGAGTAGATCACTGGACATTGGTCAAAATTATCCTTAGTGGAATAAGGATATGTTTCTCGATTATGGAGGTGACAAAAGGTTCGTCGTAAAGGGTTATATCGATGCAAGTTTTGACACTAATCCAGATGACTCTAAGTCTCAATCTGGATACATATTGAAAGTGGGAGCAATTAGCTAGAGTAGCTCCGTGCAGAGCATTGTTGACATAGAAATTTGCAAAATACATACGGATCTGAATATGGCAGACCCGTTGACTAAACTTCTCTCACAAGCAAAACATGATCACACCTTAGTACTCTTTGAGTATTTATCACATAGCGATGTGAACTAGATTATTGACTCTAGTAAACCCTTTGGGTGTTGGTCACATGTCGATGTGAACTATGGGTGTTAATCACATGGTGATGTGAACTATTGGTATTAAATCACATGGTGATGTGAACTAGATTATTGACTCTAGTGCAAGTGGGAGACTGAAGGAAATATGCCCTAGAGGCAATGATAAAGTTATTATTTATTTCCTTATATCATGATAAATGTTTATTATTCATGCTAGAATTGTATTAACTGGAAACATAATACATGTGCGAATACATAGACAAACAGAGTGTCACTAGTATGCCTCTACATGACTAGCTCGTTAATCAATGATGGTTATGTTTCTTAACCATATACATGAGTTGTCATTTGATTAACGGGGTCACATCATTAGGAGAATGATGTGATTGACATGACCCATTCCATTAGCTTAGCACTTGATCGTTTAGTTTGTTGCTATTGCTTTCTTCATGACTTATACATGTTCCTATGACTATGAGATTATGCAACTCCTGTTTACCGGAGGAACACTTTGTGTGCCACCAAACATCACAACGTAACTAGGTGATTATAAAGGTGCTCTACAGGTGTCTCCGAAGGTACTTGTTGGGTTGGCGTATTTCGAGATTAGGATTTGTCATTCCAATTGTCCGAGAGGTATCTCTGGGCCCACTCGGTAATGCACATCACTATAAGCCTTGCAAGCATTGCAACTAATGAGTTAGTTGCGGGCTGATGTATTACGGAACAAGTAAAGAGACGTGCCGGTAAAGAGATTGAACTAGGTATTGAGATACCGACGATCAAATCTCGGGCAAGTAACATACCGATGACAAAGGGAACAACGTATGTTGTTATGCGGTCTGACCGATAAAGATCTTCGTAGAATATGTGGGAGCCAATATGAGCATCCAGGTTCCGCTATTGGTTATTCACCGGAGACGTGTCTCGGTCATGTCTACATTGTTCTCGAGCCCGTAGGGTCCGCACGCTTAAGGATTCGATGACAGTTATATTATGAGTTTATGAATTTTGATGTACCGAAGGAGTTCGGAGTCCAGGATGAGATCGGGGACATGACGAAGAGTCTTGAAATGGTCGAGACATAAAGATCGATATATTGGACGACTATATTCGGACATCGGAAAGGTTCCGAGTGATTCGGGTATTTTTCGAAGTACCAGAGAGTTACGAGAATTCGCCGGGAGTATATGGGCCTTAATGGGCCATACGAGAAAGGAGAGAAAGGCCTGAAAGGGTGGCGCCCCCTTCCTTCCTTCTCCTTTTCCCTTCCCTTTCCTTCTCCCCTACTCCTACTACTTGAAAGGGATCCTAGTTCTACTAGGAAAGGGGGAATCCTACTCCCGGTGGGAGTAGGACTCCCCTAGGGCGCGCCATAGAGAGGGCCGACCCTCCCCCTCCTCCACTCCTTTATATACGGGGGAAGGGGGCACCCCAAAGACACAACAATTTGATCTCTTAATCTCTTAGCCGTGTGCGGTGACCCCCTCCACCATAATCCACCTCGATCATATTGTAGCGGTGCTTAGGCGAAGCCCTGCGTTGGTAGAACATCATCAACGTCACCATGCCATCGTGCTGACGAAACTCTCCCTCAACACTCGGCTGGATCGGAGTTCGAGGGACGTCATCGAGTTGAACGTGTGCAGAACTAATCAACCGCGATACTTGATCGGTCGGATCGTGAAGACGTACGACTACATCAACCGCGTTGTGCTAACGCTTCCGCTTCCGGTCTACGAGGGTACGTAGACAACACTCTCCCCTCTTGTTGCTATGCATCACCATGATCTTGCGTGTGCGTAGGAATTTTTTTGAAATTACTACATTCCCCAACAGCGCCCACCACCCTCGTGGCCAGGTGGCAGGTCCTCCCGCGGTAATTTTTGCATAGTAAATCCTCAAATATTCCCAAAAATCATATTAAATTGGCATGTCATTCTGAGGACTTTTATTTTCGTGATATTTTTATATTGCATGGATAAGTCAGGAAACAGACATAAAATACTATTTTTTACTTTACTTCTACTAATTAACAGAAAATATAGAGAGGGTACAGAAGGTTGTGCTTCTAGTTTCATCCATCTCATGCTCATCAAAAAGAATCCACTAACAAGGTTGATCAAGTCTTGTTAACAAATTCACTCCGATAATCATGAAACTGGAGAAATTTTGAATAACACTAAGTTACCTCAATGGGGATATGCACATCCCCTATAATAAGTATATCATATTTCTTTTTGACAGTAGGAAGAGGAAATTCAAAACCTTCAATTATAATCGATGGAATTTTTCCAATGGAGTTGATACTATGAACTTGAGGTTGTTTCCTCGGAAAGTGCACCGTATGCTCATTACCATTAACATGAAAAGTGACATTTCCTTTGTTGCAATCAATAACAGCCCCTGCAGTATTAAGAAAAGGTCTTCCAAGAATAATAGACATACTATCATCCTCGGGAATATCAAGAATAACAAAGTCCGTTAAAATAGTAACGTTTGCAACCACAACAGGCACATCCTCACGGATACCGACAGGTATAGCAGTTGATTTATCAGCCATTTGCAAAGATATTTCAGTAGGTGTCAACTTATTTAAGTCAAGTCTACGATATAAAGAGAGAGGCGCAACACTAACACCGGCTCCAAGATCACATAAAGCAGTTTTAATATAATTTCTTTTAATGGAGGAAGGTATAGTAGGTACTCCGGGGTCTCCAAGTTCCTTTGGTATTCCAGCCTTAAAAGTATAATTAGCAAGCATGGTGGAAATTTCAGCTTCCGGTATCTTTCTTTTATTAGTAATGATATCCTTCATATATTTAGCATAAGGATTTGTTTTGAGCACATCAGTTAATCGCATACGCAAAAAGATAGGCCTAATCATTTCAGCAAAGCACTCAAAATCCTCATCATCCTTTTTCATGGATGGTTTCGGAGGAAAAGGCATGGGTTTCTGAACCCAAGCTTCCCTTTCTTTACCATGTTTCCTAGCAACAAAGTCTCTTTTATCATAACGTTGATTCTTTGATTGTGGGTTATCAAGATCAACAGCAGGTTCAATTTCTACATCATTGTCATTACTAGGTTGAGCATCATCATGAACATCATCATTAATATTTTCACTAGGTTCATGTTCATTAACAGATTGTGTTTCAGCATCAGACATAGAGATATCATTTGGATTATCAGGTGGTTCAGCAATAGGTTCACTAGAAGTTTGCACAGTTCTATCATTTTTCTTCTTGTTCTTTTTAGAAGAACTAGGAACATCAATATTATTTCTTTGAGAATCTTGCTCGATTCTCTTAGGGTGGCCTTCAGGATACAAAGGTTCCTGAGTCGTTCTACCAGTTCTAATAGCCACTCTAACAGCATAATCATTTTTCTTACTATTCATTTCATCAAGCACTTCTTTTTGAGCCTTAAGTACTTGTTCTACTTGAGTGGTAACCATACAAGCATGTTTGCTAACAAGTTTAAGTTCACCTTTAATATTAGCCATATAATCACCCAAGTGTCTAATCATATAAGCATTTTCTTTTAATTATCTACCAAAATAAGCATTGAAGTCGTCTTGCTTAAACATAAAGTTATCAAATTCATCCAAGCACTGACTAGCAATTTTAGTAGGAGGGACTTCAGATTTATCATATCTATAGAGAGAATTTACCTTTACTACCTGTGTCGGGATATTGGGATCAGGAGGTTCTTCAATAAATAAAGAATTGAGATCATATGTTTCTTCAATAGGCGGTATATTAAGACCGTGTATTTCTTCAATAGGAGGTAAATTTTTAACATCTTCAACTTTAATACCTTTTTCTTTCATAGATTTCTTTGCCTCTTGCATATCTTCGGGACTGAGGAATAGAACACCTCTCTTCTTCGGAGTTGGTTTAGGAATAGACTCAGTAATTGGAGCAGGAGCTGGCTCAGGAGGTGCCCAATTATTTTCATTTGTCAACATATTATTCAATGGAATTTCAGCTTCATCCGGTGTTCTTTCCCTGAATAGAGAACCATCACAACTATCCAGGTAATCTCTGGAAGAATCTGTTAGTCCATTATAAAAGATATCAAGTATTTCAGGTTTCTTAAGAGGATGATCAGGCAAAGTATTAAGTAACTTGAGAAGCCTCCCCCAAGCTTGTGGGAGACTCTCTTGTTTAATTTGCACGAAGTTGTATATTTCCATCAAAGCAGCTTGTTTCTTATGAGCATGGAAATATTTAGCAGAGAAGTAATAAATCATATCCTGGGGACTACGCACACAACCAGGATCGAGATAATTAAACCATATCTTAGCATCACCCTTTAATGAGAACGGAAATATTTTGAGTATATAAAAGTAACGCAATCTCTCGTCATTAGTAAACAGGGCAGCTATATCATTTAGCTTAGTAAGATGTGCCATAACAATTTCAGATTCATAGCCATAAAACGGATCAGATTCAACCAAAGTTATCGTATCAGGATCAACAGAGAATTCATAATCCTTATCAGGAACACAAATAGTTGAAGTAGCAAAAGCAGGGCCGGGTTTCATTTTATCTCTAAGTGATTCTTTGTTCCATTTAACTAATAGCCTCTTAAGCTTATATATATATATATATATATATATATATATATATATATATATATATATATATATATATATATATATATATATATATATATATATATATCCCTGCAAGCTAAAATAGCGGCAGAAGATTCCATATCAAAAAGATAACCCTCAGGGATAACAGGCATATTTTCATCATCACTATCATCATCGTATTCAGATTCAATAATTTATTTTTCTCTAGCCCTAGCAATTTGTTCATCAGGAAATTCACCAAGGGGCACAGTAGTATCAGGCATTAAAGCAGTTTCATCATAAGTATCATGCATAACAGAAGTGGCATCATCAATAACATGCGACATATCGGAACGAATAGCAGAAGCAGGTTTAGGTGTCACTAGCTTACTCATAATAGAAGGTGAATCAAGTGCAGAGCAAAGTTCCTTACCTCCCCTCGTACTTCAGGGATAAATTGCTGTCTTAGCATCTTTCAAGTTCTTCATAGTGTCCAGCAGATATAAATCCCAAGTGACTCAAAGAATAGAGCTATGCTCCCCGGCAACGGTGCCAGAAATTAGTCTTGATAACCCACAAGTATAGGGGATCGCAACATCTTTCAAGGGTAGAGTATTCAACCCAAATTTATTGATTCGACACAAGGGGAGCCAAAGAATATTCTCAAGTATTAGCAGCTGAGTTGTCAATTCAACCACACCTGGAAACTTAGTATCTGCAGCAAAGTGTTTAGTAGCAAAGTAATATGATAGTGGTGGTAGCTGTTGGAAATATGCCCTAGAGGCAATAATAAATTAGTTGTTATTATATTATATTTCATTGTTCATGATAATCGTTTATTATCCATGCTAGAATTGTATTGATAGGAAACTCAGATACATGTGTGGATACATAAACAACACCATGTCCCTAGTAAGCCTCTAGTTGACTAGCTCGTTGATCAATAGATGGTCACGGTTTCCTAACCATGGACATTGGATGTCGTTGATAACAGGATCACATCATTAGGAGAATGATGTGATGGACAAGACCCAATCCTAAGCCTAGCACAAGATCGTGTAGTTCGTATGCTAAAGCTTTTCTAATGTCAAGTATCATTTCCTTAGACCATGGGATTGTGCAACTCCCGGATACCGTAGGAGTGCTTTGGGTGTGCCAAACGTCACAACATAACTGGGTGGCTATAAAGGTGCACTACGGGTATCTCCGAAAGTCTCTGTTGGGTTGGCACGAATCGAGACTGGGATTTGTCACTCCATGTAAACGGAGAGGTATCTCTGGGCCCACTCGGTAGGACATCATCATAATGTGCACAATGTGACCAAGGACTTGATCACGGGATGATGTGTTACGTAACGAGTAAACAGACTTGCCGGTAATGAGATTGAACAAGGTATCGGGATACCGATGATCGAATCTCGGGCAAGTATCATACCGATAGACAAAGGGAATTGTATACGGGATTGATTGAATCCTTGACATCGTGGTTCATCCGATGAGATCATCATGGAGCATGTGGGAGCCAACATGGGTATTCAGATCCCGCTGTTGGTTATTGACCGGAGAGTTGTCTCGGCCATGTCTGCATGACTCCCGAGCCCGTAGGGTCTACACACTTAAGGTTCGATGACGCTAGGGTTATAGGGAAAGTATGTATGCGGTTACCGAATGTTGTTTGGAGTCCCGGATGAGATCCCGAATGGTCCGGAGGTAAAGATCGATATATAGGAAGTATGGTTTTGGCCACCAGAAGTGTTCCGGGCATCATCGGTAGTGTACTGGGACCACCGGAGGAGTCATGAGGTCCACCGAGAGGGGCCACGGGCCCCGGAGGCATACATGGGCCAAGTGTGAGAAGGGACCAGCCCCTAGGTGGGCTGGGGCGCCTCCTCACCAAGGCCCATGCGCCTAGAGAGAAGAGGAGGCAAACCCTAAGGGCAGATGGGCCCTAAGGCCCATGCCTGGTGCGCCTCCCTCTCCCCCCCACTTGGCCGCCACCCTAGATGGGGATTGGGGCTGCCGCCACCCCTAGGGTGGAAACCCTAGGTGGGGGCGCAGCCCTCCCTCTCCCCCTATATATAGTGGAGGCAAAGGGGCAGCCCAACACACGAAGTTCTTCCCCTGTTGGCGCAGCCCTACACCTCTCCCTCCTCGTCTCTCGTAGTGCTTGGCGAAGCCCTGCTGGAGTTCCGCGCTCCTCGACCACCACCACGCCGTCGTGCTGCTGCTGGACGGAGTCTTCCCAACCTCTCCTTCCCCCCTTGCTGGATCAAGGCATGGGAGATGTCACCGGGCAGCACGTGTGTTGAACACGGAGGCGTCGTGGTTCGGCGCATAGATCAGAATCAACCGCGATCTGAATCGCTGCGAGTACGACTCCTTCATCCGCGTTCTTGCAACACTTCCGCTTAGCGATCTACAAGGGTATGTAGATGCACTCCCCTTCCCGTCATTGCTAGATTACTCCATAGATTGATCTTGGTGATGCGTAGACAATTTTAAATTTCTGCTACGATCCCCAACACTAGCGGCAACAAAAGTAAAGACAGCAAAAGTAATGTTTTTGGTATTTTGTAGTGATTGTAAGAGTAGCAGCGGGAAAGTAAATAAGCGTAAACCAGTATATGGAAAACTCGTAGGCACCGGATTGGTGATGGATAATTATGCCGGATGCGGTTCATCATGTAACAGTCATAACATAGGGTGACACAGAACTAGCTCCAATTCATCAATGTAATGTACGCATGTATTCCGTATATAGTCATACGTGCTAATGGAAAAGAACTTGCATGACATCTTTTGTCCTACCCTCCCGTGGCAGCGGGGTCCTCTCGGAAACTAAGGGATATTAAGGCCTCCTTTTAATAGAGAACTGGAACAAAGCATTAGCACATAGTGAATACATGAACTCCTCAAACTATGGTCATCACCGGGAGTGGTCCCGATTATTGTCACTTCGGGGTTGCCGGATCATAGCACATAGTAGGTGACTATAGAGTTGCAAGATAGGATCAAGAACTCATATATATTCATGAAAACATAATAGGTTCAGATCTGAAATCATGGCACTCGGGCCCTAGTGACAAGCATTAAGCATAGCAAAGTCATAGCAACATCAATCTCAGAACATAGTGGATACTAGGGATCAAACCCTAACAAAACTAACTCAATCACATGATAAATCTCATCCAACCCATCACCGTCCAGCAAGCCTATGATGGAATTACTCACGCACGGTGGTGAGCATCATGAAATTGGTGGTGGAGGATGGTTGATGATGACGACGGCGACGAATCCCCCTCTCCGGAGCCCCGAACGGACTCCAGATCAGCCCTCCCGAGAGGTTTTAGGGCTTGGAGGCGGCTCTGTATCGTAAAACACGATGATTTCTTCTCTCTGATTTTTTTCTATCCGAAAGAAAATATATAGAGTTGGAGTTGGTGTCGGAGGGCATCCAGGGGGCCCATGAGGTAGGGGGCGCGCCCCCACCCTCGTCGACAGGGGTGTGGCCCCCCTGGTCTTCCTCTTTGTTGAGGATTTTTTATTATTTTTTCTAAGATGTTCCGTGGAGTTTCAGGTCATTTCGAGAATATTTGTTTTCTACACATAAAACAACACCATGGCAATTCTGCTGAAAACAGCGTCAGTCCGGGTTAGTTCCATTCAAATCATACAAGTTAGAGTCCAAAATAAGGGCAAAAGTGTTTGGAAAAGTAGATACGACGGAGACGTATCAGTTGGGAGGCTTACCTATGGGCCTACTAAGTTGACGCGTACGCAGGGCTTGTCAACTTAGTGAACAAACGATTCTAGTAGTAGTGATCGTTGCATTCGAATCGAACGGTCTTGCTGCTTCTTCAATCGTTGCTCTTCTTGCACCAGCCGCCCAAACGAGTGTCGGCGAGACCGCCTGCTCCTGCCTCCCGTGGCCGGCTGTGCTGCCGTGGAAGCCTCACTGCCCCTACTACTCCCACCGCTGGCCAGGCCCTGCGGTGACGGCAGCCTCACACCGCAACCGAACCAGTGAACCCTCGTACTCCTCTCCGCGTGGGCAACCACTTCCGCGTCTTCCCCGACTCCGCGTCGTCCCCTTCCTAGGCCTCGCCGTCGTCCACCGCCTTGGTGCTCTCGGCGCGGAGTGGTCAATGTGGTCACTGAACGACTTCCGTCGGAAGAGTACTGTATGTGGAGATGCTGACAGCTGGGTCCACGGCCGCAGCAAGGAAGTTCCTCTTATTACGTGCAAAATAATTATTCATCCACCTAACAGCAGGGACCCACCGGACGGGCCACCGTATTTCGCAAAAAAGCGTTTCCCCCTGACTACTGGGACCCACCAGCTACATCTTTGCACGCAAGGAAGTGCGTCCATATTACGGGCTAAAATAATGATTCGTCCCGTGACTGCTGGCACCCACCAGCTACATCTTTGCATGCAAGGATGTGCCTAACAGTCGGGACCCACCTGGTCGAAGCGTATGTTGCTTTGCCATTCTGCTCGCGAACGTGTAAGTAAATACTGGTCGATGTAGAGGCGCGCACGTCTCGTAGTAGAGGCATGCACGTGTCGTAGTAGAGGCGCACACGTAGCATGTACGCGTACGTATAGCGGCCAGGGTGCAAGAAAGAAAATATGGCCAAGTACGTACATACTGGTGGGGTCTCAAACGCCTACTCGCGCATATGTACGACCAGCGCTCATGTACATCAATGGGTCTGAACGGAGAAGCTGCGTTGTCATCATGTTCATCGGGAGGCAACAAAATGCGTCGTGTTCCTTGGGAGGCAACGGAACGCGTGCCGTTCATCGGGAGCCAACCGGCTTAGACGGAACCGGCGATGGAAACGAGGCCTGGCATACCGCAGAACGGAGGAAACGGCCTTGTGTTCGACCGACCACGATGGAAACGGGATCCTGTTCATTGGGAGGGGTTAGGCGTACCACAAAACAGAGGAAACAGACTTCTCTTGGACCTCCTACGGTCGAAATGGGGTCCTTTTGATCGGGAGGGGTGTGGCGTACCGCAAAACGGAGGAAATAGACTTGTGTTGGAGCGCTACGGTCGAAACTGGGGTCCTGTTCATCGGGAGGGGTGTGGCGTACCGCAAAACAGGACTCCATGGGATACTGTTCATCTCCACCATCGACCTCCTCCAGTCTCCACGGGAGACTGTTCATCCACCATCAACCTCCTCCAGCCTCCACCTGTGACTGTTCATCCACGGGCTCCTGTTCATCCAGCCTCCACCGGCTACTGTTCAACCAGCCCTCTCCACGGGGTCCTGTTCAACCACCCCTACACGGGCTACTGTTCATCGAGCCCTCCACCGACTACTGTTCAACCAGCCCTCCACCGGCTACTATTCAACCAGCCCTCCACGGGGTCCTGTTCATCCACCTGCTCGATCGATCGGGGTACTGTTCATCCAGGGGCAACGACCTCTACTACCACGGCTTCATGTTCATCCAACCCCCACCGGGAATTGTTCATCCAAATCCCCCAACAACACTCACTGTTCATCCAGAGGCAGCATCGATCGGCTTCAGTTAGCAGCAGTAGCGAAGGAATCGCTCTATCGGGTTCAGTTAATAGCCATCAATTGATCACTCGGGTTCAGTAACACGTAGCCTGCAGTGCAATTCCTCGGGTTCAGTTAGAGCCCAATGCCTCGCTCGGGTTCAGTTAGAGCCCAACGCCTCACACACACACACGCGTACGTACGTGAGAAACGCGCATCCCTTGGCCCCCGACCACCCACCGTAACCGGGAACTCCCCGATATTTTCCTCGCCCTTGCTTCTAACACGGTTTTTTCCATCATGGACGGCCCAAAGAATGTCATGCAGCTGCGTCTCCGGCCCGCCCAGGATGAAAAGCCCATTTTCTGTCATGATTTTTTGTCATAGAAGTAGGACCCCACCACATCTATGATGATACCCGGTTTTGTCACAATTATCGTCACAGAAGTGTCATAAGTATGACAAGAAATTTTTTCATTCGGCCCAAAATATCATGGATGTGTCTTTTTTTGTAGTGAGAGTCATCGAAATTGTGTGTGTGCAAGTCAAAGATATAGGGCGACTGACCTACCAGAACGTCGGAGGGCGCAGGGCAAGTTTGTGTGTGGCGGGGAGACATGACTAGAGCGCTCGATGTATCGGTGTGTGTGGGGGGAGGAGGGGGAGGCAGAGGCCTAACTAGAGAGTTAGAATTGACTCGTATGTGTGTTAAGAAGGAGAGACCCAGCTATGTCTTGAGGGAGATCAGTCGACATCCATATATAACTGAAGGACGGGAAATAGGTTGGGATAGAGAGAGAGAGAGAGAGGAGACAGAGAGGGGGAGGGGGAGGGGTAGAGTGCTGGATGGGTGATGGAGTTGCTTCTTGAAGATGGTGGGAGAGGCCTACTAGAAAAACTGAGGGTAGAACTGCAATATTATCAATAAGAGTGGGGACGTGTTTCTGTGTGTGCCTGTGCGTGATAGATGTGTTGGGACGCATGCATGGATGATGAAGGGGAACCATGTGTTTGGTAAGCAAACCTAACTAGATCGGTAGATCAATTGTTGTTTGTCGGAGGAAAGGAGAGACATAACTAATGATGTAGATCGATCGACGCATGGGGAAAACGAGTTATAAGGACCTAGCTAGCTATATGTATAGCGGGAGATCGGTCGGTGTACATCCATTTGTTGGAGGCAAATAAGGCCCAGCAAGACTGATAGACAGAGAGAATAGAGCTAGGAGGTGGTGCGAGATGGCGAGCTACTAGCTAGATAGGGGAAGGAGTGTGCGATTGTGAGATCGATGAAAAGAGGGGCGAGAGTTTACATGTGTGTGGGACCATATGAGAGACACGGGGCATGGACACAAAAAGGAGGAGATGGAAGGTGCGTGTGTATGTTGTAGGAAGACATCGCTGGAGAGGTTTATCATTCGGTGTGTGTCGGAAAGTTGTTGTGGAGACTGTGGGACAATGACCTAAAAAAAGAATGTGCGATTGATAGAATGCTGAGGGAGGGGGAGGGTGAGGAGGGCATGTGCATGCACGAGTGAAAGTTAGTGCTAGCTACAAAGTTTAGAGGATTGTGTGGGTGTAAGAGACTAACAAAGATGATAATTTGATATGAAAGTGGATTCATATATTTGAATAGGAGATCATAGTGTTATAAACAAATGCATGCATGAATATAGTAGATCACGCGTGTTGTGGGTTTGCACATGTTATACCATAATGTGATAATCATGGCATTTGCAACTCATAGCTAAATGTCGAACAATCTAAACCATACTGTACATCAAACAATCTGACATTTTATTTGAGTTTGTGATAACGTGAGGCGTTTGCAGCTTACAACTAAATATTGAACAATCTAAACAATACTATATATCGAACAATCTCACATTTTATTTGAATTTGTGGTAATGTGTGGCGTTTGCAACTTGCATCTAAATACTTGCAGGAGTAGGGGGCGGGGCACCATACATTATGTGATAAACACATTACACATATGAGACATGGTTTAGATTATGAAGATCTAGCTAGAGCTTGAAATGTACTGTGATTTGAAATCAACATAAAGTGGATTCAAAAAATCGAGTTCGAGTTAATATAGTACACATAGTTCATATCTAACTCAACAGTAATCATGTGGTGTGCTGTGAAGATAATACACAAATGATGGTTTAACTTGACAATAATGATGATTGTAAATCTTATTAAAATAGAGAAACAAATTCAAATGGTTTGACTTCACAACAATCATTATTGCAGATCTTATTCAAATTGAGAAACGAATTCAAATTTAGTTCATATTGAAGCGGTAGTACATATATGTTTGGAATGCACAAAAACATCCATTTGAGTAGCAGGTTGCACGCATTATACACGTAGAGAAATATTTTGAGTGAACATAACATGAATTCAAAGTTTTGAATGGCATTTGTAGTGCGAATTGATTTGGTACAGTACACAGGACTAGACTCTCTCGTGTGGTGCAAATTGATTTCTTTTTGTTTTTTCGTCGACGGAAGTGCGAATTGATTTGGTACAGTACACGTTAGGCTTGTCCAGAAATTTCAACCCGCGCCTTGTTACCCCGAAATATTTAAGATACGTCTTTGTCTCGTTGTGCTCCGAAAACTCCCACCATCTCAACTAGCGCCTTGCTATCCCAAAATTACTACGCACGTGAAAACTCCCACCTCCTGCGAAATCCCAACACGCGAAATGCCCGTGATACCCTTGAACCGAAAGAACTGCCTAGCACAAATCGGTGGGGGTACTTCCGTAACTTACCCCACATTTTGGACAAGCGCGTCCCTAAGCCATGGTTCCCCACTCCCATCCCATCAGCCCATCCATTCGTACACCGAGGCCACAAAAACCCGCGAAGCCCCACACCTCCTCCGTCCGCCACTCAACCGGAGCCTCTTCCACGACGACGTCGTCCACAGCAACACCTCAACGTCCCTCATCCACCGTACTGGATGAGGATCCGCCATTGATCTTGTCATCCCGCCGGTTCAGCCACCCCGTCCACCACCTCCAAGGAGCTGCCCCAACGTTCCCCTCATCTTTTACGCCACCTCCATTCCCACACCGCCGTCTTCACCTGCACCACCGAAAGAGCAACATCATCACCGCTTCCTCGGATGAAGCTGAGGCCTAATCGGTGCCTCCAAAGAGGTTGTACACTAATCGCCTCATTTTCTTCTTGATTCGATCTCACGGTGCTGCCAACACTTGGTCCCGAGCCGACATGGTGAAGCTCCATCCATGGTGGCGTCACCAGCCACTTCCTCCACGGCGTCGCTCCCTCGGCGGTGAGGTCCACATCAGTAGGAGCTGTTGCTGCTTTAGCTCTCGCTCGCCCTGCTGATCTGCTCTTGCTCTCAGTCCCCTGCCTGGTCTGCTCTTGCTATTGCGCTTGCTCTTGCTCGTGCTGCTGCTCTAGCTCTTGCTCTTGCTTGCGATGCTGCTCCGATTTGGTTACACTATAG
>NC_041382.1:485538963-485566562 GCF_002162155.2 Triticum dicoccoides | reverse complement strand
TAAGGAAGAACCAGCCGCGGCAGGGAGGGGGGCTCGCCGGAGAAGTACCCCACTATCTATCTTAGGGTTCAAGGTGGGGGCGGTGGTCATCGGCGATGGTGGGGCGGTGGCGTGGGGATTGCCGGAGAAAAAGCTCGGCACGGGGCCCTAGAGGGATGGCCGGGGCGGCGGCGGACTGGTAGGGGGGTGCGATTCCGGGGCAGGCGGGGCGGCGCACCGCCGGCCGCGGGCGGCGGGGGTCGGCGGTTTGGCCGGTGGTGTTAGTCGACTGATGTTGCTATACGACCAGCTTCTCCGGCTCTCGCACGCGCTGTCGCTACTACTTTTCTACTACTAGTGCGTTCAGTTTCGACAGTAAAATTTTGTTACGATAGCAAAATTCAGTTTCGACAGTTAAGTTCAGTTTTGACAGTTAAATTCAGTTTCACAGTTAAGTTAAGAGATGAGCGGTTGATGTATTTTACATCTAGCACTTTGTGGTTATGTATTTTGCGTCATCTATTGGAGATGCTATTACAATTCCACTTAGGTTGACGTTGTATCTCTTGTCCTGCTTCAGCCTCGGCGTCGTAGAACTCACCAGGGCTGCTCCAACGATGAAACCCTCCATCACCGGAGTAGAACCCCGGGCTCCATCTCAAGATGCCTAAGATGTTCTTCCCCTCCTTCGACAGCCAAGTCAGATGGATCATCCTCACCGACCAACCCAATCATGCTGAGATCGACATGGCTTCGCCAAAGAGGTTGTACACTTGTTGCATCTCTTTTTTACTCTACATGTTATATATATTGTCCACTGAGCACACGTAGTAACGTGAAATACGATTAGTTTCTCCTACTATATGACAAGTAGTGAGGTACCAGGCAACTTAGCTATCCGTGATGTACTCTCTTAAACGCCATCATTATTTATCTCTACGCGTTTGAGCTGTGCATTTGTCGATGCGCCTGGGAGTTGAGCTACCAGGGTAGTGGCCAGGGTCCAAAGTAGTAGAAGTAGCACAAAACCATTTTTTGAGTGTAGGCTTTTCCTTGCTCAAGCCTGCCTACTAGAATCGCCAGTGCTTGAAAGGAAAAGTAAAGGAAAAACATAGGAATTGGAAAGTTTCCTATGGTACTACTATTAATGCATTTGGTTCAAAGGAATGGAGCAAAGGAAAATTGTAGGATTTGTTCCTTTAGTGTCTCTTTGAAAGAAAAACTGTAGGAATTTTAATATCCACTTGTCCTCCTTTTCAAATTCCTATTCATGAAGCACAATACTAAGAGATAGTAGCATAATAGCATTATAACCGTACATTTTCTTATGGTTTGACTTAATCTCACTATGCTTCTTTGCATCCTATGATCATCCAATTCTTGTGAACCAAACACCAAGATTGGTAGAAATCATGTGTTTTTAAATTCTCTGTTTTGCACGTCCATTCCTATCCTATTACTGTGTATTTCCTACCCTTGCGTTGTTAGAATCCTCCAATTCAAACGAGCCCTTACAGAATTACTTCTCTTACAGATAGTTGTCAAATAAAACCTTGTGTGGTTTGTCCCGCTCCTACTGCGCCGTTGTCCACCCCAGCTCACCTTCTCCAACGATGGAAGGGTCCAGCATAGCAGGGAGCCGACCTCCAGACTGTCTTTCGCCGCCTCAGATCTTCTTCCCCGCCGCGGGCATCCATGACAACTGCATTACCATCATCAACCGAGAAGATGACCTCAAGGACAACACGGGTCCGCAAGAGAGGCCGCACTCTTTTGTGTCTACTTACGTTATGCATCGCTTAATATTACATGCTACTTTATCGTCCCGTTCACCGATTAGACTCTGAGTTAGCTCCAAATTAATGGTCAAACTTGAGTTTTTAAGTGGTTGTGGGGTACATATTGGGGCTGCAATCAATAGTATCTATCTACTATCTGGTTAATCTCTGGTGTCTACTATGAGTTTCATGTTGGGTGGGAAACAAATAGTAAAGAAGCCATTATCTGTATTTTTTAACTAGACATTATCTGCCTGCTATCATTGATTTTGGGTCTATCCGCAGATTGCTACCATCACTCTGGATTTCTGCATGCACTCCTTACATAATCTCACTATGTTTTATTCCTATGCATGTCAGTTATTGTACACAATGGAACTGAACATGTAGAGCAAAAGAGGTGAGCCTTGCGTGCCAATAAAATTTCATGCAGACGTCGCTCCATGGTAGGCGCAAAGGCAGCCCCCTCCACCCATTTCGGATTGTAATCAAGAGGAAGATATCTGTTCTGAGGGGGACTCAGAAGGAGAATACCACTCCTATATACCCCCTGAGGTCTTCGCTCTAACTTGGCCTGCTCATGTTGGTTATCTCATGCATATGGTGCCTTCCATTGCATACTTTATACATCAAATATGTCATCTGCTTAGTTTAGACATGCTTTGTGTGAATGCCATCTGTTCAGTTTATTCATCGTTTATGTGAATTATGCAACGCCATCTTGTTTAGCCAGGCATCATATATGTGAATTTTGCAATGCCATCCTGCTTATCCAGTCATCTTATATGTGAATTATATCAATCCATCCTTTTTTTCATTACGTATTGCATTTTTCAACAATGTTAGTACATTCAACTACTCTTCGTGTGCATTAGCCATTTGATACGGTGATGGAAAATTCTGGAGTGAAAACAAGGTCTTCAGAGCAGACTCATTACGTATCTGATGAAGCGCATATCTCGCTGGTTACGGATAGCTCCTTAGAGGAGGATTCAGAGACAGATGACTAGTCCTATTTCCCCTGAGGTGTATGCTCTAACTTGGCAGGGTTATGTTGCTCATATCATGCATATGGTGTCTTGCATTGCTATGCCATTTTATTAGTTTATACATGCTTTGTGTGAATGCCACCTGTTTAGTGTCTAATTACCATATATGTGAATTATGCATTGTCATCTTATTACAAGACATTATATATGTGAATTATGCAATGATATCTTGTTGCAAAGGCATTATATATGTGAATTATGCAATGCCATGCTGTTTAGTCAATCATCATGTATGGGAATTGTACCATGCTATCATTTTTTTTGTATTATGTGTTCCATTTGTCGACAACGGTTGTATATTCAACTACTCTTCCTGTGCATCAGCCATTTAAAGCGGCGATGGAACTATCTGGAGTGAAAAAAAGGTATTCAGAGCAGACAATGCTACCTGCTGAAGCAGACATCTTGCTGGTTACAAAGAGCTCCTTAGAGGAGGATTCAGAGACCGATGACCAGTCCTATTTCCCCCCTGAGGTCTATGCTCAAACTTGGCAGGGTTATATTACCCATGTCATGCATGGTGTCTTGCATTGCTTAGTTTTTACATCATATATGGATTGCCATCTTCTTACTTGATTACTATATAAATCATATCTTTGAATTATATCATGCCATCATGTTTACATACACAACATCTATCTGAATTATGGCATGGCAACCCATTTAATAAAGACATCATATAGTTATATCATCTCATCCTGTTTAGTGTTTATAGTCATCATATTTTGAATTATGTCATTCTATCCATGAATTATATCATGCTATCATGTTTCCAAAAGCAGCATGTATGTGAATTATGGCATGCCAACCTATTTAATAAACACATTATATAGTTATATCATGTCATCATGTTTACATAGTCATCATATTTTGAACTATGTCTTTTCATCTTTTTTAGTTAGCCATCATAATGTGAAATTGTGTCATGCTATCCTGTTTAGTTAGCCATCATATATGTGAAATCGTGTCATGCTATCCTGTTTGGTTAGATGATAACCCACAAGTATAGGGGATCGCAACAGTTTTCGAGGGTAGAGTATTCAACCCAATTTTATTGATTCTACACAAGGGAGCCAAAGAGTATTCTCAAGTATTAGCAGCTGAGTTGTCAATTCAACCACACCTGGAAACTTCATATCTGTAGCAAAGTATTTAGTAGCAATGTAAATATGATAGTAGTGGTAACGATAGCAAAAGGTAACGATAGCAAAAGTGATGTTTTCGGTATTTTGTAGTGATTGTAACAATAGCAACGGAAAAGTAAATAAGCGAAGAACAATATATGGAAAGCTGGTAGGCAATGGATCGGTGATAGAGAATTATGCCGGATGCGGCTCATCATGTAACAGTCATAACCTAGGGTGACACAGAACTAGCTCCAATTCATCAATGTAATGTAGGCATGTATTCCGAATATAGTCATACGTGCTTATGGAAAAGAACTTGCATGACATCTTTTGTCCTACCCTCCCATGGCAGCGGGGTCCCAGCGAAAACTAAGGTATATTAAGGCCTCCTTTTAATAGAGTACCGGACCAAAGCATTAACGCATAGTGAATACAAGAACTCCTCAAACTACGGTCATCACCGGAAGTGGTCCCGATTATTGTCACTTCGGGGTTGCCGGATCATAACACATAGTAGGCGACTATAGACTTGCAAGATAGGATCAAGAACTCTCATATATTCATGAAAACAAGGTTCAGATCTGAAATCATGGCACTCGGGCCCTAGTGACAAGCATTAAGCGTAGCAAAGTCATAGCAACATTAATCTCAGAACATAGTGGATACTAGGGATAAAACCCTAACAAAACTAACTCGATTACATGATAAATCTCATCCAACCCATCACCGTCTAGCAAGCCTACGATGGAATTACTCACGCACAGCGGTGAGCGTCATGAAACTGGTGATGGGGGATGGTTGATGATGACGATGGCGACGGATTCCCCTCTCCTAAGCCCCGAACGTACTCCAGATCAGCCCTCCCGAGAGAGTTTAGGGCTTGGCGGCGGCTCCGTATCGTAAAACGCGATGAATCTGTCTATCTGATTTATTTCTCTCCGAACACGAATATATAGAGTTGGAGTTGAGGTCGGAGGAGCTCCAGGGGTCCCACGAGGTAGGGGGCGTGCCCAGGGGGCAGGCGCGCCCCCCACCCTCGTGGCTAGGGTGTGGGCCCCCTGGTCTTGATATTTTGCCAGTATTTTTTATTATTTCCAAAAATAATCTCCGTGAAGTTTCAGGTCATTCCGAGAACTTTTGTTTCTGCACATAAATAACACCATGTCAATTCTGCTGAAAACAACGTCAGTCCAGGTTAGTTCCATTCAAATCATGCAAGTTAGAGTCCAAAACAAGGGCAAAAGTGTTTGGAAAAGTAGATACGACGGAGACGTATCAACTCCGCCAAGCTTAAACCTTTGCTTGTCCTCAAGCAATTCAGTTGACAAACTGAAAGTGATAAAGAAAATTTTTTACAAACATTGTTTGCTCTTATTGTTGTAAATATGTAAAGCCAGCATACAAGTTTTCAGCAAAGATTATAAACTAACCATATTCACAATAACGCTTAGGTCTCATGTTTACTCATGTCAATGGCATAATCAACTAGCGAACAATAATAATAAATCTCGGATGACAACACTTTCTCAAAACAATCATAACATGATATAACAAGATGGTGTCTCGTTAGCCCTTTCTGAGACCGCAAAACATAAATGCAGAGCACCTTTAAAGATCAAGGACTGACTAGACATTGTAATTTACGGTAAAAGAGATCCAGTCAAGTCATACTCAATGTAAACTAAGAGTAATGAATGCAAATGACAGTGGTGCTCTCCAACTGGTGCTTTTTAATAAAGAGGATGATGACTCAACATGAAAGTAAATAGATAGGCCCTTCGCAGAGGGAAGCAGGGATTTGTAGAGGTGCCAAAGCTCGGTTTTGAAATAGAGATGAATAATATTTTGAGCGGTATACTTTCATTGTCAACATAACAACGAAGAGATGGCGATATCTTCCATGCTACACACATTATAGGCGGTTCCCAAACAGAATGGTAAAGATTATACTCCCCCTCCACCAACAAGCATCAATCCATGGCTTGCTCGAAACAACGAGTGCCTCCAACTAACAAGAGTCCCAGGGGGAGTTTTGTTTGCAATTATTTTCATTTGATTTGCATAAAGCATGCGACTGGGCATCCCGGTGACCAGCCATTTTCTCGTGAGTTAGGAGCGGAGTCCATTCTTCTTGAGAATAACCCGCCTAAAATGGAACGTACGGACAACCCAAGTTGATACATGAGCTATTCGAGCATACTAAACATGATAATTATTTGAAGGTTTAGAGTTTGGCACATACAAATTTACTTGGAACGCCAGGTAGATACCGTATATAGGTAGGTATGGTGGACTCATATGGAACAACTTTGGGGTTTATGGGATTGGATGCACAAGCAGTATTCCCGCTCAGTACAGGTGAAGGCTAGAAAAAGACTGGGAAGCAACCAGCTAGAGAGCGACAACAGTCATGAACATGCATTAAAATTAATCAACACCGAATGCAAGCATGAGTAAGATATAATGGACCATGAACATAAATATCGTAGAGGCTATGTTGATTTTGTTTCAACTACATGCGTGAACATGTGCCAAGTCAAGCCACTCGAATCGTTCAAAAGAGGACACCACCCTATCATACCACATCACAACCATTTTAATAGCATGTTGGCACGCAAGGTAAACCATTATAAGCTCCTAGCTAATTAAGCATGGCATAAGAAACTATGATCTCTAATTGTCAACGCAAACATGTTTATTCATAATAGGCTGAATCAGGAACGATGAACTAATCATATTTACAAAAACAAGAGAGGTCGAGTTCATACCAACTTCTCCCATCTCAATCAGTTCATCATATATCGTCATAATTGCCTTTCACTTGCACGACCGAATGATGTGGATAATAATAATAGTGCACGTGCATTGGACTAAGCTGGAATTTGCAAGCATTCAATAAACAGGAGAAGACAAGGCAATATGGGCTCTTTTGTCAGATCAACAATAATGCATATAAGAGCCACTTCAACAATTTAATATAGGTCTTCTCCTATCGACCCCCAAAGAAAAGAAAAGAAATAGAACTATTTACACGGGAAAGCTCCCAACAAGCAAAAAGACGAACATGAAATGTTTTGGGTTTTCTTTTTAATTACTATTACAAGCATGGATATTAAAACTAGCTAAAAGCTACAACTAATTTTTTTTCTTAATGTTTATTAAACACACAAGAAGAAAGCATAAAAAGAGAAAATAAACTAGCATGGATATTACAATGAAAAAGTATGAGCACCAGCATCTAGCAATGAGTGTGTGAACATAAATGTAATGTCGGTGAGAAATACGTACTCCCCCAGCTTAGGCTTTTACCCTAAGTTGGTCTAATGCCACGGATGGCCTGGCGGATAGCCAAAGTAATACTTGGGGTCGTACTGCGAAGAAGAAGACTCTGATTTCCACTGGTTGGCAATCATCTCCGGATCCCACTGGTAATTAGACTATCGTGGAGGATCAACTTGTGGTTCCGACTCTGGCTCTGTGGCTGATGTAGGGTTCCGGTAGGCATGAATAGCCTCCAACGGAACAAGGTACTTGGCTGCAGATAAATCAAACAAGGAAGGAGCAGGCAGGGTAATAGTCTCAGGATGATGTTTATCAAAGAACAATTTGTATTTGAGCTCATTTTCCCTATTCTTAATAATAAAATCGTGTGCTATCATACTCTTATAATCTAAATAAACAGGAGGCAACAATTTTTCTTCCTTCTCATAATGCCTAATAGGTATGTTAAAATGTGCAGCTAGGCGCGAGGCGAAGATGCCTCCAAAGACGTGGCCATTAGTACGGTCAAGATTTAACCGCTTTGCAATAATAGCACCCATGCTGAATGTATCATCACGAAATAAGGCGTGGCACAAAATAACAATATCGAGGGCACTCAGGTTTCCACAGTTTCCACGCCCAATTAAGCATCTACTAGCAAATATAGCAAAGTAATGTAGAACAGGAAAGTGTATGCTAGTAGTTCGTGCATCGGAAACCTTCCTCGTTTCCCCTACAGTGATGGTATCAATAAACCCATCCACATCGTCGCGATGTGGTTCCTCTATGATGCCCTCGAAAGGGATCAAACAAACCCGACAAAAATCATGAAGTGACATCTCCTTATGCTCATCATATAAATAAAACTCCACCGTAGGTGGTGAGCTACTAACATGGAAATGAAAGTTTTGCACAAAGATATTGGTGAGTAAGAGATACTGTTCGCGCTGGTCGTGGAGGAAGGCGGTGAGGCCTGCATTCTCAGCCAATTCATAGAAATCATCATAAATCCCGGCTGCTCTCAAGAAATCATGACAAGGCCATTCACACGGTCGAACCTCCACGATGCGAGGTAGATTATATTTGGGCCTCTTTGCTTCTTCATTTTGCTTTTCCTTTGAGCTTCGGCTCGATGAGCCCCTCAAAAATCTCTTCATTATTTTTTGAAAAATTCTGAATTTTTTAGTAACTTCAAATAAAAGTGAACCAAACTCAACAAAATTGATAGAAACTACTCCTACAAGTGCATAGAGCCTATATCATGCATCAAAACTACTTGGAACCACATAAATTTGACATGCAAGCTCAAGAGCAGGGTCACCTAAGCAGCAAAAATATGCAATGAATAAAGCACTAGAACAAAAACTAATTGGACCATTGGAGGAGTCACATACCAAGGAACAATCCCCAAAGCAGTTTTGTGAGAGTTGCTTTGAGCAAGGAGATTGAAAATCACAACAAAGTGAGCTAGAACTCGTGCTTGAGCTGGATAATGGTGTTTGTGAGAGGAAGAAGGAGTGTGTGGGTGCAGGAATAAGTGGAGGAGGGCCACCATGGGCCCACGAGGCAGGGGGCGCGCCAAGGGGGGTAGGGCACGCCCTCCACCCTCGTGGCCAGTTGATGCCCCCCTGCCATGTTCTCAGTGCCAAATATTCTATTCCAGAAAAAATCATATTTAAATTTCAGGGCATTCGGAGAACTTTTATTTTCGGGGTACTTTTATATTGCACGGATAATCAGAAAACAGACAGAAATTACTATTTTTTCTTTATTTGATAAATAATAGAAAGTAGAAAGAGGGTACATAAAGTTGTGTTTTCTAAATTCATCCATCTCATGATCATCAAAAGGAATCCATTAACAAGGTTGATCAAGTCTTGTTAACAAACTCATTCCGAATAACATGGAACCAGAGAATTTTTGAATAACACTAGGTTACCTCAACGGGGATATGCACATCCCCAACAATAAGAATATCATATTTCTTCTTGATAGTAGGAAGAGGAAATTCAAAACCTCCAAAAATAATTGATGAAATTTTCCAATAGAATTGATACTGTGGACTTGAGGTTGTTTCCTCAGAAAGTGTACCGTATGCTCATTACCATTAACATGAAAAGTGACATTGCCTTTGGTGCAATCAATAACAGCCCCTGCAGTATTCAAAAAGGGTCTTCCAAGAATAATAGACATACTATCGTCCTCGGGAATATCAAGAATAACAAAGTCCGTTAAAATAGTAACGTTAGCAACCACAACAGGCACATCCTCACAAATACCGACAGGTATAGCAGTTGATTTATCAGCCATTTGCAAAGATATTTTAGTAGGTGTCAACTTATTCAAATCAAGTCTATGATATAAAGAGAGAGGCATAACACTAACACCGGCTCCAAGATCACATAAAGTAGTTTTAACATAGTTTCTTTTAATGGAGCATGGTATAGTGGGTACTCCTAGATCTCCAAGTTTCTTTGGTATTCCACCTTTAAAAGTATAATTAGCAAGCATGGTGGAAATTTCAGCTTCTGGTATCTTTCTTTTATTAGTAACAATATCTTTCATATACTTAGCATAAGGATTCATTTTGAGCATATCAGTTAATCACATACACAAAAAGATAGGTCTAATCATTTCAGCAAAGCGCTCAAAATCCTCATCATCCTTTTTCTTGGATGGTTTGGGAGGAAAAGGCATGGGTTTTTGAACCCAAGGCTTTCTTTCCTTACCATGTTTCCTAGCAACAAAGTATTTCTTATCATAACGTTGATTCTTTGATTGTGGGTTATCAAGATCAACAACAGGTTCAATTTCTATATCATTATCATTACTAGGTTGAGCATCAACATGAACATTATCACTTACATTATCACTAGTTTCATGTTCATTACCAGACTATGTTTCAGCATCAGAAATAGAAATATCATTTGGATTCTCAGGTGTTTCAGCAATAGGTTCACTAGAAGCATGCAAAGTCCTATCATTTTTCTTTTTCTTCCTTTTGGAAGGACTAGGTGCATCTATATTATTTCTCTGAGAATCTTGCTCAATTCTCTTAGGGTGACCTTCAGGATACAAAGGTTCCTGAGTCATTGTACCAGTTCTAGTAGACGCTCTAACAGCATAGTCCTTATTCTTACTATTCAATTCATTGAGCAAATCATTTTGAGCTTTCAGTACTTGTTCTACTTGAGTGGTAATCATAGAAGCATGTTTACAAATAAGTTTAAGTTCACCTTTGACATTAGCCATATAATCACCCAAGTGTTCAAGCACATCAGCACTACATTTTAATTCTCTACCAAAATAAGCATTGAAGTCTTCTTGCTTAACCATAACTTTATCAAACTCATCTAAGCATGGGATAGCAAACTTAGTAAATGGGATTTAAGCTTTGTCATATCTATAGAGAGAATTTACCTTTACTACCTATGTCGGGTTATCAAGACCATGTGTTTTTTCAATAGGTGATGGATTAAAACCCTATATTTCTTCAACAGGTGGTAAATTAAGACCATGTATTTCTTCAATAGGAGGTAAATTCTTAACATCTTCAGCTTTAATACCCTTTTCTTTCATGGATTTCTTTGCCTCTTGCATATCTTCAGGACTGAGAAATAGAACACCCCTTTTCTTCGGAGTTGGTTTAGGAATAGGCTCAGGAAGTGTCCAATTATTTTCATTTGTCAACATATTATCCAATAGAATTTTAGCTTCACCCGGTGTTCTTTCCCTGAAAACAGAAGGAGCACAACTATCCAGGTAATCTCTGGAAGCATCGATTAGTCCATTATAAAAGATATCAAGTATTTCATTTTTCTTAAGAGGGTGATCAAGCAAAGCATTAAGTAATTGGAGAAGCCTCCCCCAAGCTTGTGGGAGACTCTCTTCTTCAATTTGCACAAAATTATATATATCCCTTATGGCAGCTTGTTTCTTATGAGTGGGGAAATATTTAGCAGAGAAGTAATAAATCATATCCTGGGGACTACGCACACAACAAGGATCAAGAGAATTAAACAATATCTTAGCATCACTCTTTAATGAGAACGGGAATATTTTAAGGATATAAAAGTAGCGAGTTCTCTCATCATTAGTGAACAGGGTAGCTATATCATTTAATTTAGTAAGATGTGCCACAATAGTTTCAGATTCATAGCCATAACAAGGATCATATTCAACCAAAGTAATTATATCAGGATCAATAGATAATTCATAATCCTTATCAATAACGAAGATAGGTGAAGTAGCATAAGCAGGATCATATTTCATTCTATCATACAGAGTTTTTTGTTTAAGCTTAGCTAATAATTTCTTAAGATCACTTCTATCATTGCAAGCAAAAAAGTCTCTCTTAGTTTCTTCATCCATAACATAGCCCTCAGGCACAATAGGTAATTAATATTTATTAGGAGAGCCTTCATAATCACTTTCATCAGTATTATCAGTTTCAATAATTTCATTCCCTCTAGCCCTAGGAAGTTGTTCATCAAGAAATACACCAAGTGGCACAGTTGTATCAAGCATAGAAGTAGTTTCATCATAAGTATCATGCATAGCAGAAGTAGCATCATCAATAATATGCGACATATCAGAATCAATAGCAGAAGCAGGTTTAGGTGTCGCAAGCTTACTCAAAACAGAAGGTGAATCAAGTGCAGAGCTAGACGACAGTTCCTTACCTCCCCTCGTAGTTGAGGGATAAATCTTGGTTTTTGGATCTCTCAAGTTCGTCATAATGATAAGAAGATATAAATCCCGAGTCACTCAAAGAATAGAGCTATGCTCCCCGGCAACAGCGCCAGAAAATAGTCTTTATAACCCACAAGTATAGGGGATCGAGGGTAGAGTACACAAGGGGAGCCAAAGAATATTCTCAAGTATTAGCAGCTGAGTTGTCAATTCAACCACACCTGGAAACTTAATATCTGCAACAAAGTATTTAGTAGCAAAGTAATATGATAGTAGTGGTAATGATAGCAAAAGGTAATTATAGCAAAAGTAACGTTTTTGGTATTTTGTAGTGATTGTAACAATAGCAACGGAAAAGTAAATAAGCGAAGAACAATATTTGGAAAGCTCGTAGGCAATGGATTGGTGATAGAGAATTATGCCGGATGCGGTTCATCATGTAACAGTCATAACCTAGGGTGACACAGAACTAGCTCCAATTCATCAATGTAACGTAGGCATGTATACCCTCCCGTGGCAGCAGGGTCCTAGCGTACCAGACCAAAGAATTAACACATAGTGAATACATGAACTCTCAAACTGCGGTCATCACCGGAAGTGGTCCCGATTATTGTCACTTCGGGGTTGCCGGATCATAACACATAGTAGGTGACTATAGACTTGCAAGATAGGATCAAGAACTCTCATATATTCATGAAAACATAATAGGTTCAGATCTGAAATCATGGCACTCGGGCCCTAGTGACAAGCATTAAGCATAGCAAAGTCATAGCAACATCAATATCAGAACATAGTGGATATTAGGGATCAAACCCTAACAAAACTAACTTGATTACATGATAAATCTCATCCAACCCATCATAATCCTGCAAGCCTACGATGGAATTACTCACGCACGATGGTGAGCATCATGAAATTTGTGATGGAGGATGGTTGATGATGACGATGGCGACGGATTCCCCTCTCCGGACCCCCGAACGGACTCCAGATCAGCCCTCCTGAGAGAGTTTAAGGCTTGGCGGTGGTTTCGTATCGTAAAACGTGATGAATCTTTCTCTCTGATATTTTTGCTCTCTGAACACGAAGATATAGAGTCAGAGTTGAGGTCGGAGGAGCTCCAGGGGGCCCACGAGGTAGGGGGCGCGCCCCCACCCTCATGTCTAGGGTGTGGGCCCCCTGGTCTTGATATTTTGCCAGTATTTCTTATTATTTCCAAAAATAATCTCCGTGAAGTTTTAGGTCATTCCGAGAACTTTGTTTCTGCACATAAATAACACCATGGCAATTCTGCTGAAAACAGCGTCAGTCCGGGTTAGTTCCATTCAAATCATGCAAGTTAGAGTCCAAAACAAGGGAAAAAGTGTTTGGAAAAGTTGATACGACGAAGACATATCATTAGACAACATAAATGTGAATTATTTCATGCCCTCCTTTATTCCCCACTATTCATTGCACCTATATATCATACAATGTCTGTACATTCAATTACTTTTCTTGTTTATTAGCCATTTGAATTGGAGAGGGTGATGGCAGTATCTAAGGGAGTAACAACACAGATAGTGTTACCAGTTGATGCAGATAGAACCACGGTTGTACTTTCCCAAGAACCAGCTCACCATACATAACCCAGACTCTCGCAGATTGTACCCCTACCCAGTTGGACAGTGAACTAGCTACACCCCTTCTAACCCCAACCCCAGCAGATAGTAACCCAGTTCCAGTTGACATAGCACCGTCTCCACCACAGAGCACCCAAACACGAGTAGTTAGTAAGGGAACTGTAGTGCCCAAAGCACCAGGACCACCACTCTAAATCCCAACTCAACGCTTGAAGGAGCAGAAGAATTGTTCTCAGGTCAGGTTCTCTAACTATGGTTCATACTCCTTTGCTCTTGCATCACTGTATTTACTCATACCAACTATTTTCAAATTTGAAGGATGTAATTGAAACTCCAATGGCGCAACAGGTATGTTTTAAACCTATTTCTCTATGTTCTCATGTCATGCACATTACAAGTGTTGTTATTGCTCTATAGTTCCCCACACTTATATTCTGTCTATTCTCCTTTGTATTGAACAAAGATTATTTGAACTGTGTCTCTATCTTGATTTGGCAACAAAAACTAGAATGATATAGACCATAAAGTGACCATGGTACATCGATATATGTTTGTTTCATGTTGTTATCCTACTACTGAACTGATTTACCAAAATGAGTTTCATATACAACATGGTAAACCTGTGATGTGTCTTCTTGTTTCTCATTTAGAGTGCGGACAAAATATTGGAGAACAGTACCCCGTTATGCAATGGTAAAGGAAGTAATGCAGATAAGGTTCTAGATAGTGAGACATCCCTGTCGGTCTCCAAGAAAGCTGATAAAAACTATCTTGACGACAATGAGAGAACCCAAAAGTCATGTCTTGATGTAGTGTTTGAGTTACCGTATGATCGATAGGCCAAACATGGGACAATAACATACAGCATTATGGGCCGTAAACGGGCTAGATTTGGAATCATCCATTCATGGGCCGACAATAACGAGTCGTCGTTAATCAGCCGTTGTTGATGACGCTATGAAAACGGCCAAACGAATTAACGGGGCGCAAACGGGCCGAGTGTAACCACAGACTGAATTTGGCCCACAAGTAGAGAAGGCCAGTAACGGGCCGTAAGTAACTGAATGCTGGAAATGAGCCCAAGAATAAATGGGCCCTGAGAAGGCCGAAAGATAACATGGGTTGGACACGGCCCAATGGAATAATGGGTCGTTGATGGGTATAAAGAGGTACACTGTTCATTGCGGGCCAGATTCACCACGGGCTGTTATTGGGACAAGAGTTACAAATGGCCTCGTATGGGCCGAAAGACATCATGGGTCATACATGGGCTAGAATCATATTGGACGGCCCAAATGAAGCTACTCGGCTTAATTTCGATAGGCTATAATGGGCCGTGAGTTAGCGGGCCATAAATGGGCTATATATGAATAGGCCGTTAACAGGCTTTCCATGGGCCGGCCCGTTACCTTTTGACCAAGTCAAACAGGTCGGACTTTTCACTAGAATGGGCCTCTGTTGGGCCGTGCCACATTGATGACCCACAAGTATAGGGGATCTATCATAGTCCTTTCGATAAGTAAGAGTGTCGAACCCAACAACGAGAAAAAGGAAATGATAAGAAGTTTCCAGCAAGGTATTCTCTGCAAGTACTAAAATAAGAGGTAACATATAGTTTTGTGATAAGATAATTTGTAACGAGCAACAAGTAACAAAAGTAAATAAGGTGCAGCAAGGTGGACCAATCCTTTTTGTAGGAAAGGACAAGCCTGGACAAACTCTTATATGATGTAAAGCGCTCCCGAGGACACATGGGAATATCGTCAAGCTAGTTTTCATCACGTTCATATGATTCGCGTTCGGTACTTTGATAATTTGGTATGTGGGTGGACCGATGCTTGGGTACTGCCCTTACTTGGACAAGCATTCCACTTATGATTAAGCTCTATTGCAAGCATCCGCAACTAAAACAAAAGTATTAAGGTAAACCTAACCATAGCATAAACATATGGATCCAAATCAGCCCCTTAAGAAGCAACACATAAACTAGGGTTTAAGCTTCTGTCACTCTAGCAACCCATCATCTACTTATTACTCTGCAATGCCTTCCTCTAGGCCCAAATAATGGTGAAGTGTCATGTAGTCGACGTTCACATAACACCACTAGAGGAGAGACAACATACATCTCATCAAAATATCGAACGAATACCAAACTCACATGACCACTAATAGCAAGACTTCTCCCATGTCCTCAGGAACAAAAGTAACTACTCACAAAGCATAAACATGTTCATAATCAGAGGGGTATTAATATGCATATAGGATCTGAACATATGATCTTCCACCAATTAAACCGACTAGCATCAACTACAAGGAGTAATTAACACTACTAGCAACCTACTAGCACCAATCCCGGACTTGGAGACAAGAATTGGATACAAGAGATGAACTAGGGTTTTGAGATGAGATGGTGCTGATGAAGATTTTCATGGAGATTGCCCTCTCCCGAAGAGACGAGCGTTGATGATGATGATGGCGATGATTTCCCCCTTCGGGAGGGAAGTTTCCCCGGTAGAACAGCTCCACCAGAGCCCTAGATTGGTTCCGCCAAGGTTCCGCCTCGTGGCGGCGGAGTTTCATCCGAGAAGATGGCTTATGATTTTTTGCCCATCGAAAGACTCCATATAGCAGAAGATGGCCACCGGAGGGCCACCAGGGGGCCCACGAGGTAGGGGCGCGCCCAGGGGGTACGACGCGCCCCCCACCCTCGTGGGCAGGGTGTGGCCCCCCTGGTGAAGTTCTTGCTCTCGATATTTTTTATATATTTGGAAAACGTCTTCCGTGGAATTTCAGGACTTTTGGAGCTGTGCAGAATAGGTCTCTAATATTTGCTCCTTTTGCAGCCCAGAATCACAGCTGCCGGCATTCTCCCTCTTTATGTAAACCTTGTAAAATAAGAGAGAATAGGCATAAGTATTGTGACATAATGTGTAATAACAGCCCATAATGCAATAAATATTTATATAAAAGCATGATGCAAAATGGACGTATCAACTCCCCAAAGCTTAGACATCGCTTGTCCTCAAGGGAAAAGCCGAAATCGAAAAATATGTCCACATGTTTAGAGATACAGGTGTCGATAAAAATAAAATATGGACATGAGGGCATCATGATCATTCTTAGAACAACAACTTATATAATTCTTGTCATATAATCTCTAATGCTAGAGTAATAATTCAATCACAATATCAAGTATGAATCTTAAACTTCATTGAAAACTAACAAACTATAATCTCAGTCATTGAAGCAATTGCAATTTATCATAACATAGGAAAGAGTCAATGTATAAGAGCTTTTCAGCAAGTCCACATACTCAACTATCATATAATCTTTCACAATTGCTAACACTCATGCAATACTTATGGGTATGGAGTTTTAATCGGACACAAAGAAAGATAGGGGCTTATAGTTTTGCCTCCCAACGTTTTACCTCAAGGGTAATGTCAACAGTAATAGTTCATGAAAACTCACATCCAATTAGCCATATATACCAGGATCTTTCCATCATATTGTTCTTGCCAAAGGATAAAGTGTAAAAAGGAAGGGTGAAAATCACCATGACTCTTATGAAATATAGGAGATAAAAGTAAAAGATAGGCCCTTCGTAGAGGGAAGCAGAGGTTGTCATGCGCATTTATGGTTGGATGCACAAAATCTTAATGTGAAAGAATGTCACTTTATATTGCCACTTGTGATATGGACCTTTATTATGCAGTCTGTCGCTTTTATTATTTCCATATCACACGATCGTATAAAGCTTATTTCCTCCACACCAATCAATCATACATATTTAGAGAGCAATTTTTATTGCTTGCACCGATGACAACTTACTTGATGGATCTTACTCAATCCATAGGTAGATATGGTGGACTCTATGGCAAGACTGGTTTAAGGGTATTTGGAAGCACAAGTAGTATCTCTACATGGTGCATTGAATTTGGCTAGCATGAGGGGGAAAGGCAAGCTCATCATGTTGGAAGATCCAAGACAATATAATTCATCTCAGATGTAAGAAAACATAACCCATTACGTTGTCTTCCTTGTCCAATGTCAACTCTTTATCATGTCATATTTTAATGAGTGCTCACAATCATAAAAGATGTCCAAGATAGTATATTTATATGTGAAGACCTCTCTTTCTTTATTACTTCCTATTAATTGCAACGATGACCAAAACTATGCTTGTCAACTCTCAACAACTTTTATTCATCATACTTTTCTATGTGAGCTCATTACTCTCCATAAGACTCACATGATCTCTCTGTTTCTTTTTATTTCTTTCTCTTTTCTTTTATTCACTTAGGATCATGGCAAAATAATCAAGCCCTTGACTCAACACTAATCTTTATTATATAGCTCACAGACTCGATTACATAGAAGGATAATAAAGCAAAACTCACAACTAGATCACACTAAGAACTTTTATTCTACTAGATCAAGATATTACCAAAAGGACCGAACTAAGAAAAACGGTAAAGATAAAGTGATGGTGATATGATACCGGGGCACTCGCCCAAGCTTGGCAATTGCCAAGTGGAGTGCCCATACCAGATACTCAATTCTTCTTTGTTGCTGGAGACGGTGGTGATTTTGTTGATGGCGTAGGCTTGTCGTCCTTCTTCCAGGGCATAGGCTCACCATCATAGAAGGATGATCGAGTCTCCTAAAACCTTAAATTTGCAGCCAAACTCATCCTCTTGAATCTATATTCATACTCACAGTTTTGGTTTTATAGGTCATAAATTTGGGCTTGGAGGTGCTCGATTTTCTCATGAAGCTTGAAGATGGCCTCCCCAATGTCCTTGACGTCCAGCTTGTGGTTGTTGGTGAACTCCGTGATCATAATGTGATTGGAATCAAGTCCATGCTTATGACGCCCCGAGACTGACGCGTCAGTTGCCCTTACATTTATTTTAATTGTTGTCGTGTGTTTATTATGTTTGTTGTATTGTCATAATTGTTTTGCTTATTTAATTCTTATATGTTTATGCCATGATCATGTTCCTGACGTCTAGGGATATTTTGTTCTTAGCCTAATTCTTCTCAAACTCCATGGCCTTTTCTCTTTTGCATCTTTGGTTTGATTTAGCCAGAGGGTTTGTTTAAAAGGAAAAGGGCCTTAGCCGGGGCGCTGCACTTGGGCCTCCTCCTTCCCAGAGCCTAGCCAGCGCCAGAGTGCCCCTTCTCTCCCTCTCGCTGGTAAATTCTACAGGATCACCTAGGCGGCCCCACCTGTCATCCCCTCACTCCTCACCTTTTCTTCCTCCTCCCGCAACTCTCTCTCTCACAGTAAAAGGATGGGGCACATGGCCACCGCGGCGCCCTCACCCGCGTGCCCCTCTATAAAGCCGCCCCTGGCCTCGCCATAGGGTTTCCTTCTCCCTCCTTTTTCCCTCCTCGCGCCGCCATCTCTCTTCCTCCCCTCTGTTTTTCCTTCTTCAAGATCAGAGAGCACCACCGAGAGCAAAGAAATAAACAGTCGGTGGCCATCGTCGTTCTCGCGTCCGGAGGGCCTCAAGCTCGTCTTCGACATGTCGTCCTACACCCCGTCACCCTCCTCGACCGATCCCCGCAGTTAGTTGGGCAGGAGCCTCCCCAACGTGCCTCCCTGTCGCCGTCGCCATGGCCGGTCGAGCCAAGCCGAGCTGGAGCCCAGTGTTGATAACGTCGTGGGGGCCTTCTTCTTCCTCTGGATCAACCCTTCGCACGACCTCCCTGAGCTGGATCTCCAAGTCCAGTGCCCGATCGCCTCCCCTGCTTCCTTTGCTTCATGGTCCGAGCACCATCACCCGATCAGATCCTCGCCATGCCTCGGATCGGCCTCCTCGCACCCAACCGAGCTCACCTTCCGCAACCCCTCGGTGAGCCGCATCGAGGGGGTTACAAGTTGGTATCAGAGCCTTCCCCGACCTTAGGAGCCCCCTGCTTGATCGAATCATTGGCGTTGTTGAGTCTAGAATAATGTTTTGAGTCTTTTAGGATTATATATATCGGAGAGTTAGGAATTCTTTTTACTCCCCGGTCCCTTCGTCGCTCTGGTGAGGCATCCTGACGTAGAGTTTTGACTCTTCTCTTCTCAAATTTCACTAAAAAAATTTTAGGATCACGCGAGTATCTTGGAATCGTTTCGATGGTTTTATGACGAGAACATTGTTCTTGGTGCCTCCTGTCATTTAGGGGTTGTGGAAGTGTCCCGGGAAGTTGAGCTCCGAGGTGTTGTCGTCACAATTTTATCGTTGCAGTTCTGGAATACCTGAGTTTAGTTTCACAGACATCGAAAATCTCTTTTATGCAATTGTTGGTGAGATAACCTCGACGCCACCTAGTACTGGGGCGGGAGTTCGGGAGTATTGCCATAACTCGTATAACGGATGCTTTTCGAAGGTTGAGGTAGACGATTTCCGAAGGTTTCTTGGTTATGTGTTGAAGGATGGATACAGCTGGATGTAGGATTTGCTACTTTTGGGTGAGATATTATGCTTCCCTTGTATCCCCAACACCTGATTGCATAACCAGAAAGTTTCGGGAGTTTATAAGTGGGAATTCAAGTAGCTCTTAGGATATCTTTCCGACAGATATATGATATGAAATTGGGGTTCGACGTCTAGTGGTCCGGCTATCCACGGTTGGTTTTACAGTGGTCTCATTGTGTCTTAAAGAGTCCTTGGCTATGCCGACTCGGGGATGCTTCGTATGTCATGTGCACTGCCTTGTACATGATGGTGCTGTAGGATCGAGCCCGTGTAGGCCCCACCACGAAAACTTGGGACGAAATCTCTATCATATGTTTGTTCCGGCTTATTCTGCAAGCCAATCCTTTGTTTTGTTTTTGAGTTGTGGTATTCGAGTTGCTTCGAAGTCAAATGTTGATTCCATCCCTTGTCTAAGTGGTGTTCTCATATTCCTATGTGAATACTAATCCTTCTTGACAATCGAGATTGTCATGGCAATCCTTTTCAACCATTGCGTCTCTCTTCAAGTGGATCCATTCAATTTCAACATTTGCAAGATTCAATCTCAGCTTTCTCAACGGTGTTCGTTTCATCCATCCCAAATTGTCTTTGTTTTCCTGCCCACCCACCCATTTTTCTTCAAGGGTTCATATTTATTAATCACTATCCATTTTATTGATGGAAGTATCTCCATTCTTTTTCCTTCATGTTTTTATCCAGTGATTCTCAGGAAGATACTAACGGAGCTTCAAGTTATCATTACTCGTTCTTTTTCATCTACGGTGGATCCAATTCAAGCTTTTGGTGTTGATCATATCCCTTTCCTCGTTTTCAATGCTTCCTCACGCCGGTGCAATTCTTAATCTTTCACCTCTCGCTATTCAATTGTTCCGGAGTGCTGAAGATATCTCAGAAGGCTCGTCTTGTCATTCAAGATCCGTTCAACCTATCTTGAGGTTGTTATCTCATTCAAGTCTTTTAATTCAATCGGTGCAATCTCTCTTTTCAACTAATCGTTCAATGGTGTTTCTTTTGAGTGGCCCCTAACCCACAGGTCTTTTTCCAGGATCTTACCTGACTCTTCTCTTTTCCCGGAGCTATCCTAAATTCTTTTTAAAGTTTGACGTAAGAATGATTCATCATCAGTCATATGTGTTTCTCCAAGATCTCTCAATTTCTTTTCTTCGTTGGCTCAACTTTTCCATTTTTCATTCCGGAGTGCCTCTACAATTATTGTTGGTGTTTCTCGTCGTCTTTCTCATCATTTGAAGACCGAAGAAGAGACTTTCTCTCAATGTTGTTCCATTCCCTTCAAGATTCATGATTCTAGCTTGTTACCATCCTCTCATAATTCTCTTCGGTTGTGAGATTTCTTTTCACCTATCCGGAGCAATTCAGGAGTCTTTTCAGTTTGATCATCCAGAGTCCATCATCTCAGATTTATTCATTCTCAGCTTTCAGCTCTCTTTCTCTAAATCTTATCGGTGCTTCATTCAAGTGTTTTCTAATCATCTCGGAATCTCTTCGTTCACTTGTATCTAAATTCTCTCAAGTATCCTCGTTCATTTCATAATTCTAACCGGTGTACCTTTATCTTCCTTTTGGTCATTTTAATTCTTACGGTGGTTCGTGCAAGATTCCTCTTCTTTCATTATCATATCAATTCATTCGTTGTTTCGATTCCACCGATGTTTCGTTGAAGGCATTCTCAAGTTGGTGCGATATCTATATTTAATCCTTTCTACGAGAATAAGTAGTATGCCAAATCCGTTGCTTGTCATCAATCTAAATTGGTGAAGGTTACGCATAACATAATTCTTATTTTTGTTTCGTCGAGTAAATTCAATTCCTTATTCTAGAGATTCATCTAAATCATTACAAGGATTCACCTTGTGTTTTCAACTTCTCTTTCCTTTTGTTGGATCATTCCTTTTGTTTACCAGATTCTTCATGAAGGTTCTACATGATAGTTCATCTATGAATTAATTCATTCTCGAAGTGTTCATTGAGATTCTTTTCAGAGAAGCTCAAGTGTTCTTCATCTTGCAATCCGGAGTGCAATTCTTTCTCGCATATCTTTTGAGGTGGTGTTATGTCATTCTTGATAATTTCCCTTCGTGCTTTGTGTTTCACAAGTTATCAAGATGAGGTATTTTATATCCACCAATCTCTTCATCGGAGTTATCTTGGGCTATATTTCACATAAAGCTTTCCTGTAAGGATTGTCGCTCTTATGATATTTATCATTGATCCAAGTTCTTCGTTTATCCTCCCGGTGAAATAAGTTTCTCGTCTCTTTGTTCTTATCAATCCAATTCTTTTCCCGTGAGTGGCAGGTTGTCACCTCATAATTTGAGATGTATTCCATAAGACCATATCAAGCTTATTCTTTTCAATGTTGGTTTTCCAACAACTCCGTTCTAGCATTTGTTGTAAGCGTGCTCTCTCAAGATCTTGTTTCTCGTTGTTCATTCCATTCCATTCTCACTTCTGTTCCGGAGGCATTGTGATATTGCTTTCTTCAACCATCATCCCGTTGTCAAAGTTCATATTCTTTTCCTCGCTTATCCCATTTATCCGGAGTGTTGTGCCTTTTGCTCAAGTTCTTTTTCATCTTATCAAGTCTTTCATATCTTTCCAACCGGAGTGCTGTTCGAATTTGTTCTTCCTTGTTTCCTTTTACTAACGGAGTGTTTTCTACTTCGTTCATCTCCGTTGTATTCTTTTCGCGAAATGGCTTAACCTTTTCAAGGTTCTTTGGTTTCACTCGTTTGTCAAAGAAGCAACTTAGTTTTACCTCTTCTCTTTCTCTTCCGTTTTCCCTCCGGTGCCATTCTAGATCTCGGGATGAAATCCTCTCGTAGTGGTGGATTGTTGTGACGCCCCGAGACTGACGCGTCAGTTGCCCTTCCATTTATTTTAATTGTTGTCGTGTGTTTATTATGTTTGTTGTATTTTCATAATTGTTTTGCTTATTTAATTCTTATATGTTTATGCCATGATCATGTTGAGTGCCTTGTCTTTTTGCTTCTTGCATCATGTTCATCTTATATTATATTGCATTGCACCATCCTTGCTTTGTTCTATGCTTCATGATGTGATATGCCTCTTGTCATTCTATTGCATTCCACCATGATCATCATGCCATGTTTTGCATAAGTAAGTGTTGTTGTGTGTTCTTGTGTGAACCCCTCTTATTCTTATCTCCACCTCATTTTTTTTGTTCTATGCGCATACCAGCAACAATTCATCAAGTTCACCCAAGTTTCTATCCCATCCAAACTTCTCCTTTTCCCTTTCTTTCAATTATTTCTCTAGTGACATTTTCTGCTCCAGATTAATGTTCACTATATTTCTTTATTCCCTACACCATGCCAAGACCACCTCCTCCAGTTTTCAAGTCTTTTGGAAGTGTTTTGGTTGGGCTAAGGATTTATTCAAGCTTGAATTATTTTCAAGCTTGTTTGAATTTGCAGTCTCTAAAAAAATTGCCAGAGCATTTTATTCAAATGCTGCATAATTCCTGACGTCCAGGGATATTTTGTTCTTAGCCTAATTCTTCTCAAACTCCATGGCCTTTTCTCTTTTGCATCTTTGGTTTGATTTAGCCAGAGGGTTTGTTTAAAAGGAAAAGGGCCTTATCCGGGGCGCTGCACTTGGGCCTCCTCCTTCCTAGAGCCCAGCCAGCGCCAGCGTGCCCCTTCTCTCCCTCTCGCTGGTAAATTCTACAGGATCACCTAGGCGACCCCACCTGTCAACCCCTCACTCCTCACCTTTTCTTCCTCCTCCCGCAACTCTCTCTCTCACAGTAAAAGGATGGGGCACATGGCCACCGCGGCGCCCTTGCCCGTGTGCTCCTCTATAAAGCCGCCCCGAGCCTCACCCTAGGGTTTCCTTCTCCCTCCTTTTTCCCTCCTCGCGCCGCCATCTCTCTTCCTCCCCTCTGTTTTTCCTTCTTCTTCAAGATCAAAGAGCACCACCGAGAGCAGAGAAACAAACCGTCAATGGCCATCGTCGTTCTCGTGGCCGGCGGGCCTCAAGATAGTCTTCGACATGTCTTCCTGCACCCCGTCACCCTCCTCGACCGATCCCCACAGTTAGTTGGGCAGGAGCCTCCCCAATGCGCCTCCCTGCTGTCGCCGTCGCCATGGCCGGTCGAGCCAAGCCGAGCTCGAGCCCGGTGTCGATAACGTCGTGGAGGCCTTCTTCTTCCGCCGGATCGACCCTTCGCACGACCTCCCTGAGCCGGATCGCCAAGTCCAGTGCCCGGTCGCCTCCGTTGCTTCCTCTGCTTCATGGTCCGAGCACCATCACCCGATCAGATCCTCGCCACGCCTCGAATCGGCCTCCTCACACCCAACCGAGCTCACCTTCCGCAACCCCTCGGTGAGCCGCATCGAGGGTGTTACAACACTCCACCATCTCCTGACACTTGAAAACTTCTTGCTCCAATGCCTCGAGCCTGGCCTCCGTGCTTCCGGTCTTCCTTGGTCCCTCAGCATCGCGGATGTGCAACAACCCCTCACGCATCTCTATGGTTTGAGGGTGTTGCAGCACTTCTGCGAGGTAGGGGTTGATGACCTTCTCAAAGAACCGGTCCTTGGGGGCACTTGAAGACGACATGACGACCTGGATCTGCCAGAAAAATAGCTCGAAAACAAAGAGATTTTTGCGTGATACGGGAGTCAAAACCCCCGGGAGATTATATAATGAATTTTTACCGACCAAAATATGTGTCGTGTATGAAAATGCAGTCCGGAGAGCACACGAGGTGCCCACGAGATAGGGGGGCACGCCCAGTAGGGTAGGGTGTGCCCTCCACCCTCGTGGAGCCCTCGTGTCCTTCCCGGACTGCTGCTTATTTTTCTATTTTTCTAAATATTCCAAAACGAAGAAATATTGCCTTAAAAACTGTTTTGGAGTCGGTTTACTTACCGTATCACATACCTATTCCTTTTCGGAGTCCGAAACGTTCCGGGAAGTGTACCTTATGTATTCCTCCGGGGTTACGGTTTCAATAACATTGGTTTCAACATTTATGGGATTACCTGAAATATAGTGTTTGATTCTTTGACCGTTCACCACCTTCGGATTTGTGCCTTCGAAGTTGTTGATTTTTATGGCACCGGAACGGAAGATCTCCTCAATAACGTAAGGACCTTCCCATTTAGAGAGAAGTTTGCCAGCAAAAAATCATAAACGAGAGTTGTATAGCAATACATAATCACCTACATTAAACTCACGCTTGTGTATCCTTTTGTCATGCCATCTTTTAACTTTTTCTTTAAACAACTTGGCATTTTCGTAGGCTTGGGTTTTCCATTCATCAAGTGAGCTAATATCAAATAACCTCTTCTCACCGGCAAGTTTAAAATCATAAATAAGTTCTTTAATAGCCCAATAAGCCTTGTGTTCTAGTTCGAGAGGTAAGTGACATGCTTTTCCATAGACCATTTTATACGGAGACATACCCATAGGATTTTTATATGCAGTTCTATAGGCCCATAATGCATCATCAAGTTTCTTGGACCAATTCTTTCTAGATCTATTAACAGTCTTTTGCAAAATTAATTTGAGTTCTCTATTGCTCAATTCTACTTGACCACTAGACTGAGGGTGATAAGGAGATGCAATTCTATGATTAACATCATATTTAGCAAGCATTTTACGGAAAGCACCATGAATAAAATGCGAACCACCATCAGTCATTAAATATCTAGGGACTCCAAATCTTGGAAAAATAACTTCTTTAAGCATTTTAATAGAAGTGTTATGATCAACACTACTAGTTGGAATAGCTTCTACCCACTTAGTAACGTAATCAACAACAACTAAAATATGTGTATAACCATTAGAGGAAGGAAAAGGTTCCATATAGTCAAAGCCCCAAACATCAAATGGTTCAATAACAAGTGAATAATTCATAGGCATTTCTTGACTTCTACTAACATTGCCAATTCTTTGACATTCATCACCAAATAAGACAAACTTACGGGCATCCTTGAAGAGATTCGGCCAATAAAAACCAGATTACAGTACCTTATGTGCAGTTCTATCTCCAACATGGTGTCCTCCATAAGCTTCGGAGTGACACTTGCGTAGGATCTGTTCATGTTCATGCTCAGGTACACAAGGTCTAATAACACCATCTACTCCTTCTTTATAAAGATGTGGGTCATCCCAAAAGTAATGCCTCAAATCATAGAAGAACTTTTTCTTTTGCTGGTATGTGAAACTAGGTGGTATAAACTTAGCAACAATGTAATTAGCATAATCAGCATACCATGGAGCGGTATGAGAAGCATTTATGACATTTAATTGCTCATCAGGAAAGCTATCATCAATAGGTAGTGGGTCATCAAGAACATTTTATAACCTAGACAAGTTGTCTGCAACGGGGTTCTCAGCTCCTTTTCTATCAACAATGTTCAAATCAAATTCTTGTAGCAAGAGAACCCATCTAATAAGTCTAGGTTTAGCATCTTTCTTTTCCATAAGATATTTAATAGCAGCATGATCAGTGTGAATAGTTACTTTAGAATCAACAATATAAGGTCTAAACTTATCACAGCAAATACAACTGCTAAGAATTCTTTTTCAGTAGTAGCATAATTTCTCTAAGCATTGTCTAGAGTTTTACTAGCATATTGAATAACATTTAATTTCTTATCAACTCTGTAATGCCCATGATGCGGCTATATCTCCCACGTGTCGAAGCACGAGTTAGAGGCATAACCACATTGTAAGCAATGTCGCAAGTGGGGTAATCTTCACACAACCCATGTAATGAATAAGCAAAAAAGGTTCATAGTTGGCTTACAATCGCAACTTCACACAATACATGAATAAAGCATTACAACATCCAGATACAATCAAGGTCCGACTATGGAACCAAAATAAAGAAGAAAACCCCTAATGCTACATATCCCCGATCACCCCAACTGGGCTCCACTACTGATCAACTGAAACGAAACAACACAATGAACAAGGTCTTCATCGAGCTCCTCCTTGAGCTGGGTTGACTCAGCAAACTAGTTTTGGAAATATCTGTGAGTCACGGGGACTCAGCAATCTCACACCCTCGCGATCAAGACTATTTAAGCTTATGGGTAGGGAAAAGGTATAAGGTGGAGCTGCAGCAAGCACTAGCATATATGGTGGCTAACTTACGGAAAAGAGAGCGAGAAGAGGAGGCAAAGCACGGTCGAGAATCTATGATCAAGAAGTGATCCTAGAACAACCTATGTTCAAGCATAACCCGAGACCGTGTTCTCTTCCCGGACTCCTCCGAAAAGAGACCATCACGGCTACACACGCTTTCATGCATTTTAATTAAGATAAGTTTTAGGTTTTCTACAACTGGACATTAACAAATTCCCATCTGCCCATATCCGTGGGCACGGCTTTCAAAAGTTCAAATCCCTGCAGGGGTGTCCCGACTTAGCCCATCACAAGCTCTCGCGGTCAACGAAGGATATTCCTTCTCCCAAGACAACCCGATCAGACTCGGAATCCTGGTTACAAGACATCTCGACAACGGTAAAACAAGTCCAGCAAGACCACCCACTGTGCCGACAAATCCCGATAGGAGCTGCACATATCTCGTTCTCAGGGCACACCGGATAAGCAATCCGTACAACTA
>NC_041382.1:485515662-485538551 GCF_002162155.2 Triticum dicoccoides | reverse complement strand
GACCCTTGGGTTGGCCAAACCAAGGGAAAAAGGCTAGGTGGCAAATGGTAAAACCAAGGTTGGGCCTTGCTGGAGGAGTTTTATTCAAGGCGAACTGTCAAGGGGTTCCCATTATAACCCAACCGCGTAAGGAACACAAAATCAAGGAACATAACACCGGTATGACGGAAACTAGGGCGGCAAGAGTGGAACAAAACACCAGGAATAAGGCCAGGCCTTCCACCCTTTACCAAGTGTATAGATGCATTAATTAGAATAAGAGATATTGTGATATCCCAAAAAATATCCATGTTCCAACATGGAACAAACTCCAATCTTCACCTGCAACTAGCAATGCTATAGGAGGGGCTGAGCAAAGCGGCAACATAGCCAAACAACGGTTTGCTAGGACAAGGTGGGTTAGAGGCTTGGCTTAGCAACATGGGAGGCATGATAAGCAAGTGGTAGGTATCGTAGTATAGGCATAGCAAAAGAGCGAGCATCTAGCAAGCAAAGATAGAAGTGATTTCGAGGGTATGGTCATCTTCCCTGAAATCCCGCTAGGAAGAAGAACGAGTCCATGAAGAAGATGAACCAACATAGTCGTACGGATCCTCACAATCGCAAAGTTACCGGAACTATCAAGAAGAAGCAATACCGGGAAAAGCAAACAACATAGTAAACAAACAAGCATAACATGACATGATGCACAACCAAGTATGATGCATGTCAATATTAAATGTTGTTAACATGGTAAGAGGTGAAGCATATGCAAACTACCTATTTAGGCAAGTTCAAATGAGGCCGGAAACACAAACAACAATTCCGGAAAATCCCCATATGCATATCTCAAATTTGGTACTGTTTTGCCTAAACCATATTTTAGAGTTGTTAAACAGCAAAAGTAAGTGCATCATGTTAATCTATGCATTTTTCTGGACAAGTTACATATATAATTTACTAAATTCGGAACTATGTTTATTTAGTTATGAAATAAACCATTTTAACATGTCATTTATACACATTAATGCAAACAACAATTGAAACATTTTTAAACATGGAAGAATCAGCATATTATGAAAGTACATGAAATCCTAAGCATTTTACGTATATTACATGCTTTATTATGATGCATGGATATTTTGATATGAGCAAAGCAAATTAATGGCAGTGCTGAAAATATGCATCCACTGGAAATATGCCAAAATCACAGAGTGGGAAAAAAACATGCACGGGCCGGATTGCAGCGCAGTGCAGCGGCTCAGAAGAGGATTCGATCCAAGTGGCTGAGCAGAAAAGGAAAAGAAACAAGGAAACCTAAAAATCAAAGGATCTGGGATTCGAACCCGAGATCTCCAAGATGCATACAAGCGGGTTGACCACTACGCTGGCTGCATATTACTGAATATAATAGGGCTACTAGACCCTCTTGAAGGGGTTTAGAAAGGTCCGAGATTGGAGGCTTGGATGCTCACGATGGTTGCCGGCGATGCAGGCTGACAGAACAACGGCAACCACGATTGCAAAGGGCCGGTGGGGGTGCAGAAGACGGTGAGGGTGCAACTACAGAATGCGCACATACAGTGGCTCGACCTCGAGCTCGCGCTCGACTCGGGCACGACACGGCGAATGACGACAGCAGCTTGGCAGCCATGGGTGGGAAGCAGGGTAAGCAGCGGGTTGTAAGCGATGCGCTGCATGTGTAGCGTGGCGTGTGCAGGAGTTGCAGGCGCAAGTACAAGCAGGGGGCGTCTGTGTGCATGGAGCTGGAGCTCCTTGCCCATGGCGAAACGGGGCGAGGCAGCGAGGAAGCAGGGTGTGCATGCGTGAGGTTGCTCGAGCAGGAGATCCTCCTACGTGCTTGAAACGGATGGAACAGGAGCATACAGGGCGATGGATTGTGATGTGTGTACGTGCGAAGGATGCAAGGCATGGGCTTAAGCTCGCTGCCACGGTCGTCTAAACGAACAAGAGAGGGGTCGGGAGGAGCAGCTGCTCACCGAGGGGATGCTGATGAAGTCGTACGAGGTCGACCGAGATCAAAGACGGTGGGAGGATGCACTGATCGAGGCGGTGCTCGGCTCCGTGAAGAAGAGGAAGCATGGGAAGAAGATCATGACGGGGCGCTGGAGTTGGCGATCCGGCTCGTGGAGGTCGCTCCAGAGGAAGAAGGCCACCACGATGTGGACAACACCGGGCTCGAGCTCGGCTTGGCTCGACCGTCCATGGCGACGGCGACGGCAGGGAGGAGCGTTGGGGAGGCTCCCGCCCAACTAACCGCGGGTATCGGTCGAGGACGGTGACGGGCTGCAGGACGACATGTCGAAGACGAGCTTGAGGCCCTCCGGCCACGAGAACGACGACGGGCATCTACGGTTTATTTCTCTGCTCTCGGTGGTGCTCTCTGGTCTTGAAGAAGAATGGAAAACAGAGGGGAGGAAGAGAGATGGCGGCGCGAGGAGGGAAGGAGGAGGCAGGAGGAAACCCTTGGGGTCGCTGCGGGGCTTTATAGGGGCGCAGGCAGGCGCTAGCCTCGACGTTCGTGAGCCTCCTACTCACGGCGCTGCTGCTGCTATACTCTGGAGGAAGGAGATGCCGTGAGGGAGCAGGTGGCCGTTCGGCTCGGCTGGGCCGGGGAAAGAAAGGCCCAGGTGGGCTTCGGCTGGGATTGAGGCCTTCCTTCCTTCCTTATATTCTGCCTAAAATAATTAGACACCTCCAAGATTGAAAAGGGCAGGAGTTTTGGGAAGGAAAGGCTCAGAGACAGAAATACATATGGAGTCCTGGATTTATACAGGATTTGAATAAATTGACTTGGCAATTTTTTAGAGGTAGAAAAATAATCCAAATTTGAATTAAATTCAAACTTGAGCCATTTTTGAACCCAACCAAAAGAAGTCCAAAATGGATGAAATTTGACAGAGAGGTATAAGGCATGGAGCAAGATTGACAGAAAATAAGTGAACATTTTACTGGGACAGGAAAATGCCACTTGCAATAAATGTGTGAGAATTGAAAAGAAGAAGCTAGTCATGCGGTGTTGCACTTGGTGATGGTTTAGATGGAAGGGCAAGATGGAACAGTAAACAAGAAGAGGAGAAGGAGTTCATAAATATAACAAGCCCACCACAAATATACACACGATAAATATCCAAACTACAATGATGATCATGATGCAAATGCAACATAAATGACAAAGGCAACATCACATCATGAAGCATATAAAAAAGGCAAGGATGGCACAATGTAATATACTAAAAGATGAACATGAAGCAAGAAGCAAGACGACAAAGGCACTCATCATGAACATGGAAACAACATAGGAAAAAGAAATATGCAAAACAATTATGATAATGCACAAACATAAAAAACACACGTCAACAAGTAAAATAAAAGGAAGGGCAGCTAAAGCGTCGGTATCGGGGCGTCACAACACTCCACCACTATGAGAGGATCTCATCCCGAGATCTAGAATGGCACCGGAGGGAAAAAGAAGGGGAAGATGAGAGGTAAAACTAAGTTGCTTCTTGACAAAAGAGTGAAACCAAGGAACCTTGAGAGGTTGAACAACTTGAAATAAGGAAAACAACAAAGATGAACAAAGTTGAAAGCACTCTGGTTGAAAAGAGATGCAAGACTAGATAAGTAGAAAAGAACTTGAGCAAAAGGGCACAACACTCTGATTAAATGGATGAGAAAAGGAAAGAACATGATCTTGACAAAACAAGATGATGGGTCGACGAGAGCAACATCACAATGCCTCTGGAACAAAAGAAGAAGAAAATAGAATGGAATGAACGGAGGAGAAAACAATATCTTCTACCTCGAATGAACTTGAAAGCATCTTTAGGAGAAGGGTCGAACGGAGTAGTTGGAAAACCAACAACGAAAAGAATGAGCTTGATATGGTCTTGTGGAATACATCTCAAAAAAATGAGGTGACAACCTGCCACTCACGAAAAAAAAATTGGATTGATATGAACAAGAGGACGAAAAACTTATTCACCGGGAGGATAAATGAAGAACTTGGATCATATATGAGCACCATAAATAGCAACACTCCTTAGGGAAGGCTTAAGGTGAAATATAACCCAAGATAATTCCAATGAAGAGATTGGTGGATTTAAAATACCTCATTCTTAACAACATGTGAATCATGAAACATGAGCTCAAATTATCAGGAATGACATAATACCACCTCCAATGATACGGTAGAAAGAATTGCACTCCGGATTGCAAGAAGAAGATAGCTTGAGCTCCTCTGAAAGAATCTTGATGAACACTTTGAGAGGGAAAATAAATCCTTGCTGAACCATCACATAGAACATCCATGAAGAACTCCCGTAACAAAAGGATGATCAAACGAAAAGAAGGATGAAAAGAATAAGATTGAAGCCTTGCAATGATTAGATGAAGCTTTGCGACGAGATAAAGTGGAAGCTTGGAACTCCGGAATGAAAGATAAAGCATCTCGAACCCAAGAATTTGATGAGCCTCCGGAATAAGGAATTAATCACTTGGATGAACAAGAATAAGAATTATGTTATGCGTATCCTTCACCAATTAAATTGATGACAAGCAACGAATTTGGCATACTACTTATTCTCGTAGAAATGATTAAGAGAGATATAGCGCAAACTTGAGAAGGTCTTCGATGATCCACCGGTAGGATGAAAGAACGAATGAATCTGTATGATAACGAAGGAGAAGAACTCTTGAACGAACCCAGTAAGAATTAGAAATGAATGAAGTAAAGGGATGAATCACCGGTAAGAATTAGCAAATGAACGAAGATACATGAGAGAGTTTAGGTACAAGTGAAACAAAGAGATCATGATCTAATAAAAGAATACTTGAATGAAGCACCCGTAAGATTTAGAGAAAGAAAGCTGAAAGCTGATAATGAATAATTCTTCTGAAATGATGGGCTCCGGAGGAAAGAAATTAAAACAACTCATGAAATGCTCCGGATGGATGAAAAGAATTCTCACAATCAAAACAATTATGAGAGGATGGCATAAAGCTAGAACCATGAATCTTCGAGAGAACGGATAAGATTGAAGAGAAACTCTTCTTCGGTCTTCAAAATTAGAGAATGATGACGAGAAACACCACCATGAATTGTTGAAATACTCCGAGATGAAAATTAGAAAGGTTGAACCAATGATGAAAAGAATTTGAAAGATCTTGGAGAAACACATATGACTGATGATTATTCATTCTTTTGTCAAACTTTGAAAGAATTTAGGCTAGCTCCGGGAAAATAGAAGAGTCAGGTAAGATCCTGGGAACAAACCTGTTGGTTAGGGCCCACTCAAAAGAAACACCGTTGAACAATTTAAAAGGAAGATTATGCTAGTTGAATTAGATGGATCCAAAGGGATAACATCCTTGAAAGAGCTTGAATGAAAGCAGAGTGGAAACATGAATGTTCGAGATATCTTCAGCACTCTGGAATAATTGAATAGTAAGAGGGAAATAATTATGAGGTGCACCGGCATGGGAAAGCATTTGAAACGAGGAAAAGGGGTATGATCAACACCAAAAGCTTGAATTGGATCCACTGGAGAAAAAAATGAGTGAAGAGTGACGAACTTGAAGCTCCGTTAGAATCTTCCTGAGAATCACCGGATAAAACATTGAACGAAAAGAACGAAGAGACTTCACATCAATAAGATGGATACTTGATTAAGAAATCTTAGTCCTTGCAGGAAACAAGGGTGGGTGGACGGGAAAACAAAGGCAGCTTGGGACGAATGAAATGAACACCGTTGAGAAGAACTGAGATTGGATCTTGCAAATGTTGAAATGACCGGATCCACTTGAAGAGAAACAAGCCGGTTAACAAGGATTGACAAGACAAACTCGATGATCGAGAAAGATTGGTATTCACATTGGAGTATGAGAACACCGCTTAGGAAAGGTATGGAATCAACATTTGACTTTGAAGCAACTCGAATACCACAACTCAAAACAAAACAAAGGATTGGCTTGAAGAATAAGCCAGAACAAACATATGATAGAGATTTCGTCCGAAGTTTTCGTGGTGGGGCCTACACGGGCTCGATCATACAACACCATCATGTACAAGGCAGTGCACATGACATACGAAGCATCCCTGAGTCAGCATAGCCAAGGACTCTTTAAGACACAACGAGACCACTGTAAAACCAACTGTGGATAGGCAGACCACTAGAGGTTGAACCCCAATTTCATATCATGCATTTGTCGGAAAGATATCCTAAGAGCTACTAGAATTCCCACTTATAAACTCCCGAAACTTTCTGGTTATGCAATCAGGTGTTGGGGTTACAGGGGAAGCATAATATCTCACCCAAAACTAGCAAATCCTATATCCAGCTGTATCCATCCTTCAACACATAACCAAGAAATCTTTGGAAATCATTTACCTCAACCTTCAAAAAGCATCCGTTATACGAGTTATGGCAATACTCTTGAACTCCGGCCCCAGTACTGGGTGGCATCGAGGTTATCTCACCAACAACTGAATAAAAGAGATTTTCGATGTCGAGGAAACTAAACTCAGGTATTCCAGAACTGCAACGATAAAATTGTGACGACAACACCTCGGAGCTCAACTCCCCGGGACACTGCCACAACCCCTAAATGTCAGGAGGCACCAAGAACAATGTTCTCGTCAAAAAACCATCGGAACGATTCCAAGATACCCGCGTGATCCTAAATTTTTTTTAGTGAAATTTGAGAAGAGAAGAGTCAAAACTCTACGTCAGGATGCCTCACCAGAGCGACGAAGGGACTGAGGAGTAAAAAGAATCCTACTATCCGATATGTATAATCCTAAGACTCAAAACATTTTTATAGACTCAACAACACAAGCGATTCGATCAAGAAGGGGGCTCCTAAGTCGGGGAAGGCTCTGATACCAACTTGTAATGCCCACGATGCGACTATATCTCCCACGTGTCGAAGCACGACTTAGAGGCATAACCACATTGTAAGCAATGTCGCAAGTGGGGTAATCTTCACACAACCCATGTAATGAATAAGGAAAAAAGGTTCATAGTTGGCTTACAATCGCCACTTCACACAATACATGAATAAAGCATTACAACATCCAGATACAATCAAGGTCCGACTACGGAACCAAAATAAAGAAGAAAACCCCTAATGCTACAGATCCCCAATCGCCCCAACTGGGCTCCACTACTGATCAACTGAAACGAAACAACACAATGAACAAGATCTTCATCGAGCTCCTCCTTGAGCTGGGTTGCGTCACCTGCACGGTATCATCGGCACCCGCAAACTGGTATTGGAAGTATCTGTGAGTCATGGGGACTCAGCAATCTCACACCCTCACGATCAAAACTATTTAAGCTTATGGGTAGGGAAAAGGTATAAGGTGGAGCTGCAGCAAGCACTAGCATATATGGTGGCTAACTTACGGAAAAGAGAGCGAGAAGAGGAGGCAAAGCACGGTCGAGAATCTATGATCAAGAAGTGATCCTAGAACAACCTACGTTCAGGCATAACGCGAGACCGTGTTCTCTTCCCGGACTCCGCCAAAAAGAGACCATCACGGCTACATACGCTGTTGATGCATTTTAATTATGATAAGTTTCAGGTTTTCTACAACTGGACATTAACAAATTCCCATATGCCCATATCCGTGGGCGCGGCTTTCGAAAGTTCATATCCCTGCAGGGGTGTCCCAACTTAGCCCATCACAAGCTCTCATGGTCAACGAAGGATATTCCTTCTCCCAAGACAACCCGATCAGACTCAGAATCCCGGTTACAAGACATCTCGACAATGGTAAAACAAGTCCAGCAACACCACCCGCTGTGCCGACAAATCCCGATAGGAGCTGCACATATCTCGTTCTCAGGGCACACCGGATAAGCAATCCGTACAACTAAAACCATCCCTCGAGTTTCCCCGAGGTGGCGCTGCAAGGGGCTCTAGTTTGGACCAACACTCAGAGGAGCACTGGCCCGGGGGGGGGGGTTAAATAAAGATGACCCTTCGGTTGGCCGACCCAAGGGAAAAAGGCTAGGTGGCAAATGGTAAAACCAAGGTTGGGCCTTATTGGAGGAGTTTTATTCAAGGCGAACTGTCAAGGGGTTCCCATTATAACCCAACCGCGTAAGGAATGCAAAATCAAGGAACATAACACCGGTATGACGAAACTAGGGCGGCAAGGGTGGAACAAAACACCAGGCATAAGGCCGGGCCTTCCACCCTTTACCAAGTGTATAGATGCATTAATTAGAATAAGAGATATTGTGATATCCCAACAAATATCCATGTTCCAACATGGAACAAAATCCAATCTTCACCTGCAACTAGCAACGCTATAAGAGGGGCTGAGCAAAGCGGTAACATAGCCAAACAACGGTTTGCTAGGACAAGGTGGGTTAGAGGCTTGGCTTAACAATATGGGAGGCATGATAAGCAAGTGGTAGGTATCGTAGTATAGGCATAGCAAAAGAGCGAGCATCTAGCAAGCAAAGATAGAAGTGATTTCGAGGGTATGGTCATCTTGCCTGAAATCCCGCTAGGAAGCAGAACGAGTCCATGAAGAAGATTAACCAACATAGTCGTACGGATCCTTACAATCGCAACGTTACCAGAACTATCAAGAAGAAGCAATACCAGAAAAAGCAAACAACATACTAAACAAACAAGCATAACATGACATGATGCACAATCAAGTATGATGCATGTCAAGATTAAGTGTTGTTAACATGGCAAGAGGTGAAGCATATGAAAACTACCTATTTAGGCAAGTTTAAATGAGGCCGGAAACACAAACAACAATTCCGGAAAATCCCCATATGCATATTTCAAATTTGTTACTGTTCTGCCTAAACCATTTTTTAGAGTTGTTAAACAGCAAAAGTAAGTGCATCATGTTAATCTATGCATTTTTCTGGACAAGTTACATATATAATTTACTAAATTCGGAACTATAGTTATTTAGTTATGAAATAAACCATTTTAACATGTCATTTATACACATTAATGCAAACAACAATTTAAACATTTTTAAACATGGAAGAATCAGCATATTATGAAAGTACATGAAATCCTAAGCATTTAACATATATTACATGCTTTATTAGGATGCATGGATATTTAGATATGAGCAAAGCAAATTAATGGCAGTGCTGAAAATATGCATGCACTGGAAATATGCCAAAATCACAGAGTGGAAAAAAACGTGCACAGGCCGGATTGCAGTGCAGTGCAGCGCCAGAGGATTCGATCCAAGTGGCTGAGCAGAAAAGGAAAAGAAACAGGGAAACCTAAAAATCAAAGGATCTGGGATTCGAACCCGAGATCTCCAGGATGCATACAAGCGGGTTGACCACTACGCTGCCTGCATATTACTGAATATAATAGGGCTACTAGACCCTCTTGAAGGGGTTCAGAAAGGTCCGAGATTGGAGGCATGGATGCTCATGATGGTTGCTGGTGATGCAGGCGGACAGAACAACGGCAACCGCGGCTGCAAAGGGCTGGCGGGGGTGCAGAAGACGGTGAGGGTGCAGCTACAGAATGCGCACATACAGTGGCTCAACCTCGAGCTCGCGCTCGACTCGGGCACGACACGGTGAATGACGACAGCAGCTTGGCGGCCACGGGTGGGAAGCAGGGCAAGCAGCAGGCTGTAGGCGATGCACTGCGTGTGTAGCGTGGCGTGTGCGGGAGTTGCAGGAGCAAGTGCAAGCAGGGAGCGTCCGTGTGCATGGAGCTGGAGCTCCTTGGCCATGGCGAGATGCGGCGAGGCAGCGAGCAAGCAGGGTGCGCGTGCGTGAGGTTGCTCGAGCAGGAGATCCTCCTGCGTGCACGAAACGGATGGAACAGGAGCATACATGGCGATGGATTGTGATGTGTATATGTGCGAAGTATTCAAGGCACGGGCTTGAGCTCGCTGCCACGGTCGTCTAAACGAACAAGAGAGGGGCCGAGAGGAGCGGCTGCTCACCGAGGGGATGCTGATGGAGTCATACGAGGTCGACGGAGATCGAAGACGATGGGAGGATGCGCTGATCGAGGCGGTGCTCGCCTCTGTGAAGAAGAGGAAGCAGGGGAAGAAGACCGCAACGGGGCGCTGGACTTGGCGATCCAGCTCATGGAGGTCGGTCCAGCGGAAGAAGAAGGCCACCACGACGTGGACGACACGGGGCTCGAGCTCGACTTGGCTCGACCGGCCATGGCGATGGCGACGGCAGGGAGGCGCGTTGGGGAGGCTCCCGCCCAACTAACTGCGGGGATCGGTCGAGGAGGGTGACGGGGTGCAGGACGACATGTCAAAGACGAGCTTGAGGCCCTCCGGCCGCGAGAACAACGACGGGCATCGACGGTATATTTCTCTACTCTCGGTGGTGCCCTCTGGTCTTGAAGAAGAAGGGAAAACATAGGGGAGGAAGAGAGATGGCGGCGCGAGGAGGGAAGGACGAGGGAGGAGGAAACCCTAGGGGTCGCTGCGGGGCTTTATAGGGGCATAGGCAGGCGCTAGCCTCGACGTTCGTGAGCCTCCTGCTCACGGCGCTGCTGCTGCTATACTCTGGAGGAAGGAGACACCGTGAGGGAGGGAGCAGGTGGCCGTTCGGCTCGGCTGGGCCGGGGAAAGAAAGGCCGAGGTGGGCTTCGGCTGGGATTGAGGCCTTCCTTCCTTCCTTCCTTCCTTATATTCTGCCTAAAATAATTAGACACCTCCAAGATTGAAAAGGGCAGGAGTTTTGGGAAGGAAAGGCTCAGAGATAGAAATATATATGGAGTCCTGGATTTATACAGGATTTGAATAAATTGACATGGCAATTTTTTAGAGGTATAAAAATAATCCAAGTTTGAATTAAATTCAAACTTGAGCCATTTTTGAACCCAGCCAAAACAACTCCAAAATGAATGAAATTTGACAGAGAAGTATAAGGCATGGAGCAAGATTTACGGAAAATAAGTGAACATTTTACTGGGACAGGAAAATGCCACTTGCAATAAATGTGTGAGAATTGAAAAGAAGAAGCTAGTCATGCGGTGTTACACTTGATGATGGTTTAGATGGAAGGGCAAGATGGAATAGTAAAGAAGATGAGGAGAAGGATTTCATAAATATAACAAGCCCACCACAAATATACACACGATAAATATCCAAACTACAATGATGATCATGATGCAAATGCAACATAAATGACAAAGGCAACATCACATCATGAAGCATATAAAAAAGGCAAGGATGGCACAATGTAATATACTAAAATATGAACATGAAGCAAGAAGCAAGATGACAAAGGCATTCATCATGAACATGGCAACAACATATGAAAAAGAAATATGCAAAACAATTATGATAATGCACAAACATAAAAAACACACGTCAACAACTAAAATAAAAGGAAGGGCAACTGAAGCGTCGGTCTCGGGGTGTCACAAACTCTTTGCCCTAGAACAGCACCTACAGCATAATCACTAGCATCACACATAATTTCAAAGGGTAAATTCCAATCAGATGGCTGAACAATACGTGCAATCAATGCTTTCTTAAGTATTTCAAATGCTTCTACACAATCATCGTCAAAGACAAATGGTATATCTTTTTGTAATAAATTAGTCAGAGGCCGAGAGATTTTTGAGAAGTCCTTAATGAACCTCCTATAAAAACTGGCATGACCAAGGAAACTTCTTATACCTTTGATGTCCTTGGGACATGGCATCTTTTCAATAGCATCAACCTTGGCTTTATCAACTTCAATACCTCTTTCAGAAACTTTATGCCCCAAGACACTACCTTCATTAACCATAAATTGGCACTTTTGCCAATTCAAGACAAGATTAGTTTCTTCACATCTCTGCAAAACTCGATCAAGATTGCTCAAGGAATCATCAAAAGAAGATCCATAGATGGAAATGTCGTCCATGAAAACCTCACAAATCTTTTCACAAATGTCAGAGAATATAGCCATCATGCATCTTTGAAAGGTAGCAGGTGCATTACATAAACCAAAAGGCATATGCCTATAAGCAAAAGTACCAAAAGGGCATGCAAAAGTAGTCTTTGATTGATCTTTGGCTGACACAGGTATTTGAGAGAAACCAGAATAACCATCTAGAAAACAAAATGTGTATGTTTGGATAATCTTTCTAGCATTTGATCGATAAAAGGTAAGGGGTAATGATCCTTTTTAGTAGCCATATTTAATTTACGGAAATCAATTACCATCCTATAACCTGTAATAATTCTTTGAGGAATCAATTCATCTTTATCATTAGGAACAACAGTAATACCTCCCTTTTTAGGGACACAATGGACAGGGCTTACCGACTGACTATCAGCAACGGGATAAATTATACCTGTCTCAAGGAGCTTTTGTATCTCCTTTCTAACCACTTCTTTGATTTTAGGATTCAACCGTTGTTGATGATCACGAACTGGTTTAACATATTCATCCAAATTAATTTTATGTTGACATAGAGTGGGACTAATGCCCTTAATATCATCAAGAGTATACCCAATAGCAGCACGGTGCTTCTTCAAAGTTTTCAATAATCTCTCTTCCTCATGCTCTGAAAGGTTAGCATTAATAATAAGAGGATATATCTTTTTCTCATCAAGATAAGCATATTTAAGAGTATCAGGTAACGGTTTAAGCTCAAACACGGGATCACCCTTGGGTGGAGGAGGATCCCCTAGGATTTCAACAGGCAAATAGTTTTTCAGAATAGATTCCTATTTAAAGAATACTTCATCTAATTCCCTTCTTTCATTCATAAACATATCTTTTTCATGGTCTAGCAAGTATTGTTCTAAAGGATCACTAGGAGGTACGGCAATAGAAGCAAGACCAATAATTTCATCCTTACTAGGTAGTTCTTCTTCACGGTGTTGTCTACTAAATTTAGAAAAAATAAATTCATGAGTCATATCATCTAAACCGATAGTAACAACATCTCTTTTGCAATCTATGGTAGTATTAACAGTATTTGAGAAGGGTCTACCGAATATAATGGGACAAAAGCTATTTTGTGGGGAACCAAGAACAAGAAAATCAGCAGGATATTTAGTTTTCCCACACAAGACTTCAACATCTCTAACAATTCCCATCGGTGAAATAGTATCTCTATTGGCAAGTTTAATTGTAACATCAATTTCTTCTAACTCAACAGGCACAATATCATGCATAACTTCTTTGTATAAGGAATAAGGTATTGCACTAGCACTAGCACCCATATCACATAAGCCATGATAACAATGATCTCCTATTTTAACAGAAATAACATGCATGCCTACCACAGGTCTAGGTTTATCTTTATCACGGGGTTTAGCAATTCTAGCAGTTTCATCACAGAAATAAATAACATGCCCATCAATATTATCAGACAAGAGATCTTTAACAATAGCAATATTAGGTTCAACTTTAACTTGCTCAGGAGGTGTATATGTTTTAATATTGCTTTTATGAACCACGGTTGAAGCTTTAGCATGATCCTTTATCCTAACAGGGAAAGGTGGTTTCTCAACATAAGAAGTAGGAACAATAGGATCATTATAAGTGATAGTCATTTCTTCAACATTAATAGGTGCAGCTACTTTTACTTCTATGGGAGGATGATATTTAAACCACTTCTCCTTGGGGAGATCAACATAGGCAGCAAAAGATTCACAGAAAGAAGCTACTATCTCAGAGTGAAGTCCATATTTAGTGCTAAATTTACGAAAAATATCGGTATCCATAAAAGATTTAACACAATCAAAACTAGGTGTCATACCTGACTCCTTACCATTGTTGAGTTCCAATCTTTAGAGTTGCATTTAATCCTTTCCAATAAATCCCATTTGAATTCAATAGTCTTCATCATAAAAGAGCCAGCACAAGAAGTATCAGGCATGGTGCGATTGTTACCAGAAAGCCGAGCATAAATTTTTTGAATAATCATTTCTCTTGAGAGCTCATGATTGGGGCATGAATATAACATTGATTTAAGCCTCCCCAAGCTTGAGCGATGCTTTCTCCTTCGCGAGGCCAAAAATTATATATATAATTGCGATCACGATGAGCAAGATGCATAGGATAAAACTTCTGATGAAATTCCAATTTAAATCGTTTGTAATTCCAAGACCCCATATCATCACATAGCCTATACCATGTCGATGCATCTCCCCTCAAAGGGAAGACCTTCTTCTTAACAACATCTCCGAGTACACCTGCAAGCTTAAATAATCCGCAAACTTCATCCACATATATCAGATGTTCATCAGGATGTTTTGTTCCATCTCCTAAAAAAGGATTAGCTAGCAGTGTTTCTATCATACCCGAAGGAACTTCAAAGCAAGCATTTTCATTTTCATTTTCATTTTCACTAGGTTCAGTAGGTTGAGGAGCAACTCTTTGCTCTACTGGTCGGGGTGAAGATACCCCGAACAAGCCCCACGGAGGATTACTTTCCATAGTAACAAGTGACAGTAAATTTCAGCACACTATATAAATTTTTCCTTACCAAAGGTGCTTCACTCCCCGGCAACGGCGCCAGAAAAGAGTCTTGATGACCCACAAGTATAGGGGATCTATCGTAGTCCTTTCGATAAGTAAGAGTGTCGAACCCAACGAGGAGCAGAAGGAAATGATAAGCAGTTTCCAGCAAGGTATTCTCTGCAAGTACTAAAATAAGTGGTAACAGATAGTTTTGTGATAAGATAATTTGTAACGAGCAACAAGTAACAAAAGTAAATAAGGTGCAGCAAGGTGGCCCAATCCTTTTTGTAGTGAAGGACAAGACTGGACAAACTCTTATATGCAGTAAACGCTCCCGAGGACACCTGGGAATATCGTCAAGCTAGTTTTCATCACGTTCATATGATTCGCGTTCGGTACTTTGATAATTTGGTATGTGGGTGGACCGGTGCTTGGGTACTCCCCTTACTTGGACAAGCATCCCACTTATGATTAACCTCTATTGCAAGCATCCTCAACTAGAAAAAAAGTATTAAGGTAAACCTAACCATAGCATGAAACATATGGATCCAAATCAGCCCCTTACGAAGCAACGCATAAACTAGGGTTTAAGCATCTGTCACTCTAGCAACCCATCATCTACTTATTACTTCCCAATGCCTTCCTCTAGGCCCAAATAATGGTGAAGTGTCATGTAGTCGACGTTTACATAACACCACTAGAGGAGAGACAACATACATCTCATCAAAATATCGAACGCATACCAAATTCACATGACTACTAATAGCAAGACTTCTCCCATGTCCTCAGAAACAAAAGTAACTACTCACAAAGCATAAACATGTTCATAATCAGAGGGGTATTAATATGCATATAGGATCTGAACATATGATCTTCCACCAATTAAACCAACTAGCATCAACTACAAGGAGTAATTAACACTACTAGCAACCTACTAGCACCAATCCTGGACTTGGAGAAAAGAACTGGATAGAGATGAACTAGGGTTTTGAGATGTGATGGTGCTGATGAAGATGTTGATGGAGATTGCCCTCTCCCGATGAGAGGAGCATTGGTGATGACGATGGCAATGATTTCCCCCTCGAGGAGGGATGTTTCCCTGGCAGAACAGCTCCGCCAGAGCCCTAGATTGGTTCCGCCAAGGTTCCGCCTCGTGGCGGCGGAGTTTTGTCCGAGAAGATGGCTTATGATTTTTCTCCCATTGAAAGACTCCATATAGCAGAAGATGGCCACCATGGGGCCCACGAGGTAGGGGCGCGCCCCCACCCTCGTGGGCAGGGTGTGGCCCCTTGGTGAAGTTCTTGCTCTCAGTATTTTTTATATATTTGGAAAACGTCTTCCGTGGAGTTTCAGGACTTTTGGAGCTGTGCATAATAGGTCTCTAATATTTTCTCCTTTTCCAGCCCAGAATCCCAGCTGCCGGCATTCTCCCTCTTTATGTAAACCTTGTAAAATAAGAGAGAATAGGCATAAGTATTGTGATATAATGTGTAATAATAGCCCATAATGCAATAAATATTGATATAAAAGCATGATGCAAAATGGACGTATCACACGTGTCGACGTATCATAGGCGCCTCCTGTCCAATGAATGGATGACATCTGTCCCAATGGTGAGCCAACACATGTTTGCTCCGGCCAATGAGAATTTTACATGTGGAAAATCCTCATTGGTCCGGGCTGTTAGCGGGTTATCGGATCCAAAACCGGACCCGATAGCTTAACGACGACCCGTTATGGTGGATGCCACGTGTCGGTCACCCTTGACGAAAGAACTTCCATGACGCGCCTTTTATCGTCATGGAAGTGGACACTTCCATGATGATAATTCTGGTAATGTCATGGAACACTTCTACAATAGCACATGTCTGACTATCTTGATTCTGTCATAAAGTCGTCATGGATGTACACGCATGACAGAAAATGTAACCTACTGTGACAAACACGTATCATCACGGAAGTGTATTGTTTTGTAGTGCATGCAACTAGTTTTGCATAAAGGTGGTTGGTGAGTGTCTATTTCTCCTACTTTAGTTGAATCCAATTTGACTGCGCCGGTCCTTGAAGAAGGTTAAAATAGCAAACTTGATGAATCACCGTTGTGGTTTTATGCGTAGGTAAGAGGTGTTCTGGCTAGAAGCCCGTAGCAGCCACGTAAAACTTGCAACAACAAAGTAGAGGACGTCTAACTTGTTTTTCAGGTCATGTTGTGATGTGATATGGTCAAGATATGATGTGATATATGTTGATGTATGAGATGATCATTTTTTGTAATATCGAAAACCAGCAGGAGCCTTAGGGTTGTCTCTTTATCGTATGAAGTGCAAGCGCCATGTAATTGCTTTACTTTATCACTATGCGTTAGCGATAGGTGTAGAAGAAATAGTTGGCTTGATGACCTCGATGCAACGACACAACAATGGAGATCAAGGTGTCGAGCTTCGTGATGAACAATAGTAGCAAGGAGTGACTAAAACGATTTCGGAGCTCTTCGCGATACTAAAATTCGTGGAGGTAGAAATCAAGAAAGATCATCAAGTGTTGATGGTTAACAAGACCACCAGTTTTAAGAAAAGGGTAAGGGAAAGAATGGGAACTTCAAGAAGAACAGCAAGCAAGTTGCTTCTCTCATGAAGAAACCCAAACCTGGACCCAAGCCTGAAACTGAGTGCTTCTACTACAAAGGAAATGGTCACTAGAAGCGGAACTGCCCCAAATACTTGGCGGATGCTACTTCTTGAGCTTGTGTTGGTTTTTACCTTGAAGAGGAAAGGGTGATTCAGCAAAGTAGAGATAAGTATTTCCTTCAGTTTGAGAACCAAGGTATCAATCCAGTAGGAGACAACACACAAGTCACCGAATACCTGCACAAACAAACAACAACTTGCACCCAACGCGATAAAGGGGTTGTCAATCCCTTCACGATTACTTGTAAAAGTGAGATCTGATAGAGATAGATAAACGGTAAAGTAAATTTTTTTGGTTTATAGATCTGAAATTAAAAGATTGCAAAATAGTAGATCGAAACTAATATGATGGAAAATAGAAACTTGTATGATGGAAAATAGACCCTGGGGCCATAGGTTTCACTAGAGGCTTCTCTCAAGATAGTGATGACCAACAAGTATAGGGGATAAATTGTAGCTCTTTTCGATAAGTAAGAGTGTCAAACCCAACGAGGAGCAGAAGGAAATAACAAGTGATTTTCAACAAGGTAATGTGTGCAAATGCTGAAATTGTAAGCAGCGGAGTAGTTTGATAGCAATGTAATTTGTAATGAGCAAGTAACGATAGTAGTAAAAAAAGTGCAGCAAGGTAGACCAATCCTTTTGAGGCAAGGGACATGCCAAAACTGTCTCTTATGATAAGCAAAGCATTCTTGACGGTACACGGGAATTTCATCTAGTCACTTTCACCATGTTGGTTTGATTTGTGTTCGCTACTTTGATAATTTGATATGTGTGTGGACCGGTGCTTAGGTGTTGTTCTTACTTGAACAAACCTCCTACTTATGATTAACCCTCCTGCAAGCATCCGCAACTACAAGAAAACTATTAATAATAAATTATAACCATAGCATTAAACTTTTGGATCCAATCGGTCCCTTACGGAATAGCGCATAAACTGGGGTTTAAGCTTCTGTCACTCTCGCAACACATCTAATTGCTACTCCGCAATGCATTCCCTTAGGCCCAAATATGGTGAAGTGCCATGTAGTCGATGTTCAGATGACACCACTAAGGGAATCACAACATACATACTATCAAAATATCGAACACATATCAAGTTCACATGATTACATGCGACATGATTTCTCCCATGACCTCGAGAACAAAAGTAACTACTCACAAATGATAATCATGCTCAAGATCAGAGGGGTATTAAATAGCATATTGGATCTGAACATATAATCTTCCGCCAAATAAACCATATAGTAATCAACTACAAGATGTAATCGACACTACTAGTCACCCACAAGCACCAATCTATAGTTCCGGTAACAAGATTGAACACAAGAGATAAACTAGGGTTTGAGATGAGATGGTGCTGTTGAATATGTTGATGGAGATCGCCCTCCCCAAGATGGGAGAGTTGTTGGTGATGATGATGATGATGATTTCCCCCTTCAGGAGGGAAGTTCCCCCGGCGGAATCGCTCTGCCGGAGGGAAAAAGTGCTCCTGCCAAGTTCCGCCTCGATATGGCAGCGCTTCGTCCCGAAAGTCCTCTCCTTATTTTTCTCTAGGTCAAATTGACTAATATACCAGAAGATGGGCACCGGAGGTGGGCCTCGGTGAGCACAATCCACTAGGGCGCACCTGGGCTCCCAGGCGCGCCCAAGTGGGTTGTGTCCACCTGGTGGGCCCACTCTGGTAGTTATTTGCTTCAATATTCATCATATATTTGATCAAAAATCTCCGTGAAGTTTCAGCTTGTTTGGAGTTGTGTAGAATAGGTGTCCTGCCGTAGCTTCTCCAGGTCTAGATTTTTCAGCTGCCGGAATTCTCCCTCTTTGTGTATATCTTGCATATTATGAGAGAAAAGGCATTAGAATTACTCCAAAAAGCATTATTATGGATAAAAACATCATAAATAACAGTAAGAAAACATGATGCAAAATGGACGTATCAACTCCCAAGATTAGACCTCGCTTGTCCTCAAGCGAAAACCAAATCAAAAAACATGTCCACACGCTTAGAGAGAGAGAGAGAGAGGTGTCGATAAAAACATAATACAGACATAGAAGCATCATGTTCATTATTATAACAGCAACAAACTTAAACATAAATTTTTTATCAAAGAACTTTTATCGTAGGCTTCTCATGAATAAGTGATAATTCATCACACTATTGAAGTATAAAGCAAAAACTCTATTAGGAACCAACAAACTATGTTCTCAGTCAACTTTGCAACTACAATTCATCATCTTTTCAGGAAGGGTCACGTATCGGAGCCTTTAGGCAAGTTCACATACTCAACCATCATATTGTCTTCCATGATTGGTAACACTCACCGCGTACACATGAGCAAAATGTTTCAACCAGACACATAGAAAGATAGGGGCTTATAGTTTCGCATCCCAACGTATTCACCTCAAGGGTGATGTCAACAATAATAACTCATGCTATCTATATTCAACTCGACATATGTTCCTAGATCTTTCCTCACCACATGATGCTTGCCAAAGGAGAAAAATAAAAAGTAATAGAAGGAAAACTTTGACTCTTTGCATAAAAGTAAATACATAAAAGTAAAAGTTAGGCCCTTTGTAGAGTGAAGCAGAGGTTTCCATGTACTTATTTGTTTGTATGCTCAAACCCTTAGTGAAGAATAATGTCACGTTGTATTGCCCCTTCTGATAGTGACCTTTATTATGCACTCTGTCGCTTTTATTCTTCACCATCACAAGTTTGTACAACGCTCAATTTTCTCTTACACTAAATGATCTCACACTTTTAGAAGCAATTTTTATTGCCTTTTTGCACCGATGGCAACTTACTTAAGGGATCTTGCTCAATCCCTAGGTAGGTATGCTGGACACTTGAAAATAAGATTTGGGTTTTAGGGCTTTTGGATGCACAAGTAGTATCTCTACTTAGTGCGGATTTTTTGGCTAGCAAAGATAGGGGCAAACACCACATGTTAAAGGATCCATGAAAATATGACTTCTATGTGAATATAAACAAACATAAACCATTAAGTTGTCTTCCTTGTCCAACGTTAACAATTTTGGCATATAATATTTTGATGAGGGCTCACAATCACAAAAGATTTCAAGGATAGTATATTTATATGTGAATCTTCTCTTCGCTTATTAATTCTTTCATGAGTTGCATCATTGACTAATGCTATGTTTGTCAATATCTAATAAAATTTTCTACTTATACTTTCCTTATGTGGTGTCATCACCTACCATAAGATTAGTATATGATCTTTTTGATTTATTTCCTTTCTTTTATTTATTTCCTTTCTCTTTTTATTTTATTTGCAACATGAAAGTAAAGAAAGCAAAAATTCAAACTAAACTTTATTATATATCTTGCACATGATTACAAGGATAGATCACTAAGCAAACTCTCGAAAAGAAAGGATCAAACTAAACTTTTATTCATCCAAAGCAAAAGATCGAACTAAAATAAGTAAAGGAAAGAAGATAGTGGGATGATACGATATCGTGGCACCTCCCCCAAGCTTGGCAGAAGCCAAGGGGAGTGCCCATTCCCGATAATAAATTCTCTTTTGGTGGTGAAGATGATGGTAGTGATGGAAATTGTGCCTTAAACTTTTTCATATTGTAGTTAAGGAGAGAAATGTAGCGACCCGACCCGAATGGATGAAGTGCTCTGTGCTCAGGTGTCATCCCTGGATCAGTAATGCTGACACCACACAGTACATCGAAGGATTTATAGCAGAGTGGCAATCACACACTTATTACAGTGTTGTCTCAAAAGAGAACCTATTACAATAAATATGGCTTAAGGCCATCTAGTGTCGATAACAGCGGAAGACTCAGAAGATAAATGGGTCCATCAACTCCAACGGCATCACTGAGTATAGAACCACGACCTAAAAGCACCTTACTCGTCGTCTGAAAAGTATGCAACATGAAAGTTGCAGCCCGAAAACGGGTCAGCACATGGAATATGCTGGCAATGTAACACATAGAGAGTAATGGAATGAAATAGCTATACTATATGCATATATGGCTGGTGGAAAGCTCTATGGTTACAGTTTTGCGTAAAGCCAATTTTTCCCTACTACAAAGGAATAAATTTATTTAACTATCATGGTAGTTCTTAAACATCGAGAATGGTCGACAGCATTCCGATCCCAATTAAGTGAACAATTAAACCCAACAATATTAATTAGAAGTAACATGATGAGATTCACATGATATTCAAGTACTAGATACTCAAGTTGTCCATAACCAGGGACACGGCTAATCATGATTAGTTTGTACACTCTGCAGAGGTTTGCGCACTTTTCCCCACAAGACTCGATCGCCTCCATTTGGTTTCTCGCACTGCAGGGTGTTTGAGAAGACGGATGACCGAGACATAGTCTTTCAGAAGCGCTAGCACCTTACATGGGGGTAGACCGGTACACCTACTTTCCCCTACATCTGCTAGTCTACCCGTAAGAGTTCGCACAACTTAGTCAACTATGCCAGAGCCCATAATGGCTTGTGGCTACACACGGAAGTTTCTAGCATGAAAGATCTTATGATCCCTTTGAGCTTGGGTGGCGGTCCAAAAAAAAACAGGCAAGTCCTGATAGACAACAGGTGCCTCAATCCACCCAGATGTGTGTTTAATTTGCCACCTTAGATAAACCATTAAAATTATCAACTCACATCTGTCATGGATATCACTCACCCAATCCACGTCTACTAGCATAGCAGGGCATAAATAGCAAGCGTAGAAGTAACTCCCAAAGGTTTCATAATAATACAGGTGATAGGTACTACCTCATCTACTTCCCATCCCACAATTTAATTAGATCCTAATCATGCAAGGTGAGAGGATTGATCTAATGCAATAAAACATGGGTTGTAGAAAAGGTATGATCAAAGTGTTACTTGCCTTGCTGATGATCCGCGAGACCTAGGGTTTTGAAGTAACAGGCGGCGCAATCCGGGTGATCTATCACAGACAAACAACAAGAACACAATAAGTACTCATCTAATGCACAGGTAAAACTAGAACAAGAGATCGAACCAGAGAGTTCAACTTAAGAACTCCGGTTGTAAAGAAAGAACAAACCGAACAGACGACGGAAAACCAACGGCGGAAGAAAACAACTCGGTTCTAGCAAGTTGAAACTAGGTCAAATTTTACCGGGGCAAAAACTTTTTTAAGTTGATTAGACGGAACGGCGGTTTCGAAACAAAACTCCAGGCGCTTGAATCACCTGATTCCGATAAACAAGCGAGAAGAAAGACTAGAACGAAGATCGGATCTGAGATCACGATCGCGGAATAAATCCGACGAAAAGAAAGAGACAAACGGTTAAACGAACAGGCGTCGTTAACCGGGAAAAATTGGTGATCACGTTCGTTGAGATGAACGGTCCGAAAGAAGAACAAAAACTGATCTAGGGTTTTCGGAAAAGAAACCGAAAAAGAAACGAAAAACCGATCTAGGGTTTCGGAAAAGAAACCGAAAAGAAACGGAAAACCGATCTAGGGTTTCGGAACAAAACCAAAACAAAAACCGGAAGAAAAGAAAAGAACCGGAATGGTTTCAAAAATAAAAACCGAACCGAGGCGAGGAAAAAGAGAGAGGCGCGGCTACCTCGACGAGGCTCCGTCGAAGGGCTCCGGCGGCGGCGGCGGCTAGGCGGCGGCGGTAGCTAGGGCGGTGGCGGCGGCGGTGGCTGCTGCTGCTGCTGCTGCTTGCTGCGGGTTGATGTGAGGAGAGGGGCTTGGGGTTTTGATGTGTGGAGAGGGGGGG
>NC_041382.1:485493941-485515198 GCF_002162155.2 Triticum dicoccoides | reverse complement strand
TGGGGGTATTTATATTGGTGAGGGGAGGGGGTTTCTTGGGGTAGGGGACAAGAAATAGAGTAGGAAAAGGAAAGAAAAAGAGGAAACGGAGTAGGACTAAAGTCCTACTAGGAATCAAAAAGGGGCGGCGGCGGCTCCTGCCTCTGGCGCCTGGCGCGCGCGATGGCCTGGCGCGGCCGGCTGCCTGCGCTCGGGAGGCGGTGGCTGGCCTGGGCCTTGGCCCGGCTGGCCTGCGAAGTTTTTTTTTAAACGGTTTCGCGCGCAGAAAAACACAGAAAAGAAAATCTAAACGGGCTCCAAAATTCTAAAGTAAATTTTCCCCGACTCCTAAAAATGAGTCGAACAAAATGAACTTTACTCCGGACCTAAAATACATTTTTTGAAAACACGCATTTTTCCCTATCCAAATAAAAAGCAAACAAACTCCGGCAAAACTAAAATTTGATCTATTTATTAAATCTTCATTTTTCCTCAATTTTGGGAAAGTCATATTATTCCCTCTCTTATTTTTTTGATATTGGAAAAATAATTGAAGATGAAACAAAATAAATAAAATGATCCTCTTTTCAAAATTTGAGAAAACTCAAATATGAAAATAACGAAATCTCCAACTCTCTCCGAAGGTCCTGGAGTTGCGTGAAATTTCTAGGATCAACCAAAATGCTTGAAAATATGATATGCATGATGATCTAGTGTATAACATTCCAAATTGTAAATTTGGGATGTTACAAACCTACCCCCCTTAAGATGAATCTCGCCCTCGAGATTCGGGTTGGCTAGAAAATAGGTGAGGGTGGTCCTTGAGCAAATCTTCTTCTCTCTCCCAGGTGGCTTCATCCTCTGAGTGGTGGTTCCACTGAACTTTGCAAAACTTGATAACCTTGCTGCGAGTAACTCTGCTGGCATAATCGAGAATCTTTACTGGCTTCTCCTCATACGTTAAGTCATCCTTCAACTGAATCGCTTCGAGTGGCACGGTATCTCTTAGTGGTACCTCCGCCATCTCGGCGTGACACTTCTTCAGCTGAGAAACATGAAATACATCATGAACTCCTGACAGTCCCTCTGGTAATTCCAACTTATAAGCGATTTCTCCCATACGTTGCAAGATCTTATACGGTCCAACGAAACGCGGTGCTAATTTCCCCTTAACTCCAAAGCGCTTAACTCCTCGAAGTGGGGATACTCAAAGATAAACTCTGTCTCCGGTTTCGTAAACTGTCTCCTTGCGTTTAGAATCTGCGTAGCTCTTCTGCCTGGACTGGGCTACCTTGAGCCTATCACGAATCAACTTAACTTTCCGTTCAGACTCCTTAATCAAATCTGGTCCAAAGAATTGACGGTCTCCAACTTCGTCCCATGACAACGGTGTCCTACACCTCCTTCCGTATAAAGCTTCAAAAGGTGCCATCTTCAAACTGGTTTGGTAACTGTTGTTATAAGAAAACACCGCATATTGCAAGTTATCGTCCCAGCTAGATCCATAATCTAGTGCACAAGCTCTCAGCATATCTTCCAAAATCTGATTGACTCTCTCGATCTGTCCATCTGTCTGCGGATGAAAAGCTGTGCTGAACTCTAGTCTGGTTCCTAAAGTCTCGTGCAACTGATTCCAAAACTTTGAGGTAAATTGGGTTCCTCTATCTGATACAATACTCCTCGGAACTCCATGCAAACAAATGATTCTAGTCATGTATATCTTTGCCAATTTAGTACTGGTGTAAGTGGTCTTAACTGGAATGAAATGTGCTACCTTCGTCAAACGATCAACTACTACCCATATCGAGTCGTAGCCTACCTTTGTCCTGGGTAGTCCCGTGATAAAATCCATGCCTATCTTATCCCACTTCCATTCGGGTATCGGCAATGGTTGTAACAATCCTGCTGGCTTCTGATGCTCTGCCTTTACTCTCTGACATACGTCACAAACTGCTACATATGCTGCAATATCCTTCTTCATTCCGGTCCACCAGAATGTTTCCTTTAAATCCAAATACATCTTGGTATTCCCTGGGTGAATCGAATACGGTGAATCATGTGCCTCTTGCAAAATCAACTTCCTGATCTCCGGGTCATTTGGCACATAAACACAGTCTTCAAACCATAGGGTGTCGTGCTCATCCTCATGAAATCCCTTTGCTTTTACTTTGCTCAATTTCTCTTTTATAGCAGCAATCTCCTTGTCAGATTTCTGAGCTTCTCTGATCTTATCCATCAATGTTGACAGAATCTCCAATGCTGCTACATAGCCTCTCGGAACTGTTTCCAAACATAGCTCACGAAGGTTTTCTGCTAACTCCTTGGGTATTTTCCCCGTCATTAGAGTATTGACATGGCTCTTATGGCTCAATGCATCATCTACTACATTAGCTTTTCCGGGGTGGTAATGTAATCTCATATCATAATCCTTGATGAGCTCCAACCATCTCCTTTGTCTGAGGTTCAACTCCTTCTGCGTGAAAATGTACTTCAAGCTCTTGTGATCCGTGTACACCTCACAATGATTTCCAATGAGGAAATGTCTCCATGTTTTCAATGCATGCACTACGGCTGCTAACTCCAAATCATGCGTGGCATAATTCAACTCATGAGGCTTCAGTTGCCGTGAAGCATACAAAACAAGTCTTCCTTCCTGCATAAGCACTATTCCAAGTCCTCAACGTGAAGCGTCGCAATACACCTCATAATCCTTGGTCTGATCTGGCAAAATCAATACTGGTGAGGTGACCAAACGTTTCTTCAACTCCTGGAAACTAGCCTCGCACTCCTCAGTCCATTTGAACTTAGTATCCTTCTTCAACAACTCCGTCATAGGCTTCGCAATCTTTGAGAAATTCTCAATGAATCTCCGGTAGTATCCTGCGAGTCCAAGAAAACTCCGGATCTCTCCAACTGTTGTTGGTGCTTCCCATCCGGTTACGGTCTCAACCTTTGTGGGGTCAACTGCTATACCTTCTCCGGATATAACGTGTCCGAGGAATCCAACTTCCTTCAACCAAAACTCACATTTGCTGAATTTGGCGTATAACTGATGTTCCCTTAGTTTCTCCAAAACCAAACGCAAATGTTCCTTATGCTCCTCTTCATTCTTTGAATAAACTAGGATGTCATCAATGAACACTACGACGAACTTATCCAAAAACTCCATAAACACTTTGTTCATCAGGTTCATAAAATAGGCAGGTGCATTAGTCAATCCAAACGACATAACGGTATACTCATACAGTCCATATCTTGTGGTGAATGCTGTCTTAGGTATGTCCTGCTCCCGAATGTTCAATTGATGGTACCCTGATCACAAATCGATCTTGGAAAACACTTTAGCTCCTTGCAACCGATCAAACAGATCGTTGATCATTGGCAGTGGGTACTTGTTCTTGATGGTTACTTCATTCAATCCCCGATAATCTACAACCATCCTTAATGATCCATCCTTCTTTTCCACTAGAAGTATGGGTGATCCCCACGGTGAAGAACTTGGGCGAATGTAACCTTTATCCAATAACTCCTTAATCTGATTCTTAATTTCCACCAAATCCTTTGCTGGCATCCGGTATGGTCGCTTCGATATTGGGCCTGTACCTGGCAATAACTCAATCAAAAACTCAATGTCTCTATCTGGTGGCATGCCTGGTAATTCCTCAGGAAATACATCAGGAAAATCCTTTACCACTGGTACTTCCTCTTGCACAACTCCTATTAAGTAGTTCACTTGTGTCCTGTTTGGCACATGTCGGTATACATACTTGATCCTTCGTCCTTCTGGTGTGGTAAGAAAAATTGACTTACTAGCGCAGTCGATGTTTCCTCCATACATCGACAACCAATCCATACCAAGAATCACATCCAGACCTTGGGATTCCAGAATAATTAAATCTGTTGGGGAAACATGCCTTCCTATACTTAATGGTACTTGGAAACATCCTTGTCTGGCCATGTACTCTGCTCCGGCGAGCTTACTAGCATAGGTGTTTTAAGAATCCTAGTGGGCAGGCTATACTTTTCCACAAATCCCCTTGATATGTATGAATGCGATGCACCAGTATCAAAAAGAACGAGTGCGGTAAATGACCTAACCAAAAACTTACCGATTACTGCATCGGGCTGATCTTCAACCTCCTCCACATTAACGTGGTTCACCTGTCCTCTATTGAAAGGGTTCGGCTTCTTCCCAGAGCTTCCATTGCCATTTCCATTCTGGCCTTCGGGACATTCATTGGCATAATGTCCGGTCTTGGAACACTTGAAACAGGTGACTTGACTCAGATCTCTCTTCGTTGGGGTCGATGGGGTGGTCCGGTTCTGGTCGTTGCTTCCTCCATTCCCATTACCATTCTTGTGGCCATTATGGTTGTGCGAACTACCTCCTCCATGGGTATGCTGAAACTGAAATCCCGGTTTAGGGGCAAAATGGGCCTTCTGCTGGGCTGCAGAGTTATACTTCCCTTGTCCATACTTCCTCTTACGATTTTGAATCTGCTGTTGCTTTCCTTCAATCATGATGGCACGATCTACCAACTCCTGGTAGTTGTTGAAACTTGCTACCATCAATTTCATGCTTAGTTCATCATTCAGTCCTTCCAGAAACTTCTCCTATTTAACTGCATCCGTAGCAACATCATCTGGGGCATAACGTGCTAACTTGCTGAAATCGTCAATGTACTGGCCAACTGTCCTTCCTCCTTGGCGTAAGTTGCGAAACTCACGCTTCTTCAGGGCCATAGCTCCTGCTGAAACATGGGCAGTGCGGAAAGCTTGCTGAAACTGATCCCATGTGACAGTGTCAACTGGGTAAGTGGCTGTGAAATTCTCCCACCATGCTGCCGCGGGTCCGTCAAGCTGGTGAGCGGCAAACTTTACTTCATCACCATCCGTGCATCCTGCAGTGGTCAACTCCCTTCCTATCTTGCGGAGCCAATCGTCTGCTACTATCAGCTCGGTGCTACTGGAAAACACCGGCGGATTCAGCCTAAGGAAACGGGCTAAGTGGTCAACAGGTGGTGGTGGTGGTGGTGGGTTGTTGTTGTTCTGCTGGTTCTGGACTAACATCTGCATCAATTGATTCTGCTGCTGGATCAACTGAGTGAGCTCCGGTGGAAATCCATTTTCACGTCTCGGAGGCATCTGAGGGTTTAGAAAAGACGAGAATTAAGAATAGAGTGAGGTCTAAAGGGAAAACACTACCCCAATGCACATCAGCAAATGCACACAAAATCACTTCAATCAATCAAACAAGGGCTTACAAATGATCTAAAACTATCGCAAAAGTGCTCGAACTATTGTGTTTACATGGGGGAATACTACTACTATCTGGTGGTCATCTAGAAATTTGAACCGGTGGAAGACTCCATGATATCTGCTCCAGCTTCGTCTTCAAAGTCGGGTTCACTTGGATCCGAATCGGTGTCGTTGATGATGATGTAGTTGTCCGGACATACGACGTACATGTCTTCCTTCCTGGATGCTAACTTCCCCTTGAGTTCTTCAATCTCCTGCTTAAGATCGCCATTGTGTCTTGCTAGAGCTACGATCTCGTCCATGTAGTCCTTGCGTGTAGACTACAGTTCTCCTTCTAGCTCAATGATCCTTGCCTTTGCATTCTTCAACTCTATCATATCATTGCACATCTGGTTCTCGTGGCGTCGAATGTGCTGGTTTAACTCCTGGATGAAAGAGCAATGGATCTATCCTTCTTGGTGCTAACTAACTCCCATTGTTCATCTCGGCATCCGCAAATCTAGTAGATAGTGTCCTTGAGGTCTTCTTGACAAACTTCTCCAATGCGTCCTATGGTGATATGAGCTGCCATGCTCCTTCCCAGACTCCAGGTTGGTGCATTGAAAACACTATCTATGGGCTTCGTGATTGGCGCGAATGTTCTTCCCGGAACGTGAGCTTGAATCTTCCAGCGCTCCTCTTCAGGCAGAGTGGCGTTAAAGGTGCCGGTGAAGCTTGGTAGTCCTATGTTCAGATACTTGGTGACTTCCTTCAGGTGAAATCAAAATGGTGTGCCTTCATCCAGTTGAGCGTACTTAATCTTCACGTTCATCATCCTAAAAGAGTAGAAAAGATGAGGAGTTAGAAAATGAGAAGAGAATGGTGATCTATGGCTTTAACTTAGTGGTCGTGTCCTACAGTCAGCGTGTGCTCTAATACCATCTCTGTAGCGACCCGACCCGAATGGATCAAGTGCTCTGTGCTCAGGTGTAATCCCTGGATCAGTAATGCTGACACCACATAGTACATCGAAGGATTTATAGCAGAGTGGCAATCACACACTTATTACAGCGTTGTCTCAAAAGAGAACTTATTACAATAAATATGGCTTAAAGCCATCTAGTGTCGATAACAGCGGAAGACTCGGAAGATAAATGGGTCCATCAACTCCAATAGCATCACTGAGTATAGAACCACGACCTAAAAGCACCTTACTCATCGTCTGAAAAGTCTGCAACATGAAAGTTGCAGCCCGAAAACGGGTCAGCACATGGAATATGCTGGGAATGTAACACATAGAGAGTAATGGAATGAAACAGCTATACTATATGCATATATGGCTGGTGGAAAGCTCTATGGTTACAGTTTTGCGTAAAGCCAATTTTTCCCTACTGCAAAGGAATAAATTTATTTAACTATCATGGTAGTTGTTAAACATCGAGAATGGTTGACAGCATTCCGATCCCAATTAAGTGAACAATTAAACCCAACAATATTAATTAGAAGTAACATGATGAGATTCACATGATATTCAAGTACTAGATACTCAAGTTGTCCATAACCGGGGACACGGCTAATCATGATTAGTTTGTACACTCTGCAGAGGTTTGTGCACTTTTCCCCACAAGACTCGATCGCCTCTGTTTGGTTTCTTGCACTGCAGGGTGTTTGAGAAGACGGATGACCGAGACACAGTCTTTCAGAAGCGCTAGCACCTTACATGGGGGTAGACCGGTACACCTACTTTCCCCTACATCTTCTAGTCTACCGGTAAGAGTTCGCACAACTTAGTCAACTATGCCAGAGCCCATAATGGCTTGTGGCTGCACACGGAAGTTTCTAGCATGAAAGATCTTATGATCCCTTTGAGCCTGGGTGGCGGTCCGAAAAAAACAGGCAAGTCCTGATAGACATCAGGTGCCTCAATCCACCCAGATGTGTGTTTAAGTTGCCACCTTAGATAAACCATTAAAATTATCAACTCACATCTGTCATGGATATCACTCACCCAATCCACGTCTACTAGCATAACATGGCATAAATAGCAAGCGTAGAAGTAACTCCCAAAGGTTTCATAATAATACAGGATAGGTACTACCTCATCTACTTCCCATCCCACAATTTAATTAGATCCTAATCATGCAAGGTGAGAGGATTGATCTAATGCAATAAAACATGGGTTGTAGAAAAGGTATGATCAAAGTGTTACTTGCCTTGCTGATGATCCGCGAGACCTAGGGTTTCGAAGTAACAGGCGGCGCAATCCGGGTGATCTATCACAGACAAACAACAAGCACACAATAAGTACTCATCTAATGCACAGGTAAAACTCGAACAAGAGGTCGAACCAGAGAGTTCAACTTAAGAACTCCGGTTGCAAAGAAAGAACGAACCGAACAGACGACGGAAAACCAACGGCGGAAGAAAACAACTCGGTTCTAGCAAGTTGAAACTAGGTCAAATTTTACCGGGGCAAAAACTTGTTTAAGTTGATTAGACGGAACGGCAGTTTCGAAACGAAACTCCAGGCGCTTGAATCAGCTGATTCCGATAAACGAGCGAGAAGAAAGACTAGAACGAAGATCGGATCTGAGATCACGATCGCGTAATAAATCCGACGAAAAGAAAGAGACGAACGGTTAAATGAACATGCATCGTTAACCGGGAAAAATCGGTGATCACATTCGTTGAGACGAATGGTCCGAAAGAAGAACAAAAACTGATCTAGGGTTTTCGGAAAAGAAACCGAAAAAGTAACGGAAAACCGATCTAGGGTTTCGGAAAAGAAACCGAAAAAGAAACGGAAAACGGATCTAGGGTTTCGGAAGAAAACCGAAACAAAAACCGGAAGAAAAGAAAAGAACAGGAATGGTTTCAAAAATAAAAACCGAACCGAGGCGAGGAAAAAGAGAGAGGCGCGGCTACCTCGATGAGGCTCCGGCGAAGGGCTCCGGCGGCGGCGGCAGCTAGGGCGGCGGCGGCTAGGCGACGCGGCGGCTAGGCGACGCGGCGGCTAGGCGGCGGCGGCAGCTAGGGCGGCGGCGGCGGCGGTGGCTGCTGCTGCTGCTGCTGCTTGCTGCGGCTTCATGTGAGGAGAGGGGCTTGGGGTTTTGATGTGAGGAGAGGGGTGTCAGGACCCCGACTCGATGTCACATCGATCTAGCCGGTAACACCTCATATCACTTTGCGGCCTCACGCACGGTATCCCCACGGGTGTCGCCTTACCTTTGCCCGGGACCGTTTGCGCCTTTTGGCTCACGTATATGATAGTGTCGCTAGCATCCATATGATAAGGAGCCCGGGCTGACATGACTAGTCGTAAACCCAAAGTGGCACAGACTTACAGGGACAGGCATCCATGACCCAGCTTCGAACGTGTCGGTCATCAGCAAGTGGGTCCGGGCTGTAGCACTGGGCTAGCAGGACTCCGGTAAACCGGGCTGTAGCGGGCTAACAGGACTCCGGTACTCAATGCGTGACATTTCCCCGAAGGGACAGACACGGGAACGAAGAAGGACACATGCCGGCCAGCCTAAGTGTTCCAGAGCAGTAGCAGGCTACCATGGCTCAGCGGTAACACTAGGAGACATTTCCCGGTAAGAGAGGCTACTAAAGATAAACAACTAGGTAGTCAGATCCCACACATACCAAGCATTTCAATCATACACACAATATGCTCGATATGTGCAAATACAACGAAGCATCACAACATGACTCTATGACACAAGTACTTTATTTAAGGCTCAGGGAGCCATACATAACATACACAAGGTATGGGTCTCACGACCCAACATTCAAGTCATACAGTCATACAAACCAGCAGCGGAAGTAACTTGTCTGAGTACAGACAACTAGTAAAATAAAAGAGGCTTGGAAAGCCTAGCTATACTACGTGGTCCTTCACCAGCTCAGGATCACCACCTGGGCCTTTAGCCTACTCGTTGATGTCAACGTCTACGTAGAACCCATCAGAAGGGGGTTGCAGCGTCTTCTGTAAAATGTAAATTATAGCAACATGAGTACAAAGGTACTCAGCAAGACTTACATCAGATCCTACATACATGCATATTATCAAGAAGGGTTGGTGGAGTTATTGCAGCAAGCCAGCTTTGACTCTTGGCTAGACTATCCTACGATACTTCAACTTGAAATGGTTTTGCGCACACGAGTCCACTACTCACCACTTCAATACACTACCGAGGATCCGCCTCCGTCTTCCTACGGAAGAGCCATCCTCGGCACTCACACTTATCTTGAGGCTTTTAGTAGTTTCCATTTACTTGTCTATGAACTGTATAGGCAACCAAGTAGTCCTTTACCGCGGACGCGGCTATTCGAATAGATCATGATAACCCTGCAGGGGTGTACTTCTTCATACATGTTTCCACCACTTAGCGTCTGCACACGACATGTGCTCGGCAGACTTCAAGCGAAAGCCGACGTGGGTGTAGACCACGACCTACCTAAACACTTAAGCCTCTAGTCCAGGTTTATCGCCTATCCAGGTTCCATCCGCAGGGAGTCCGGCCGAGGTTTCCCATACGGCCCCGAACGATGTGAACAGGGTTCCCGAGATACCTAACGGCTATTCGGTACACCGTGCCACGTACCTACCGCATCACAGCCCACCCCTACGGTCAGCGCTGTCCACGGCCTCCAGTAGGCTACAAACACCAGAAACTACTTGCAACTCCTGGACAGAGAGCTAGGGTGAATAAGAAGTCGAGCGGGGTCATATTTCAGGGCCGAATGCATGGTAGTAACTGTATCTTAAATCACACATACAGATCTCAGTGCTTAAGGTCGGCTTCAATGAAACAACCAACCATGTACTCCTACATGGCCTCTCATCGATACCTTTACCAAATCGTGTTCACCACACCACTCTCATTACCGACATAATCATTTCACTCTAGCCCATCACCCAGATGAACCAGACCTGACACGACTCTAAGCATAGCAGGCATAGCAAGGTAGGAACAACACATACATATGGCTCATACAACTCCTACACATGCTAGTGGGTTTCATCTAGTTACTGTGGCAATGACAGGTCATGCAGAGGAAATGGGTTCAACTACCGTAACACACAGCAGTTTGAAACTCGTTGTCTTAATGCAGTAAAAGAGAGCAGGAGCGAGAACATGGGATTGTATCGATATGATCAAATGGTTGGTTGCTTGCCTGATGGTTCGATGCACTGATACGGTTCTTCGTTAGGGTAATCACGGTACTCCTCGGAGGCAGAACCTGTCGCAAAGGACACCGATACACAACCATCACCAAACAATGTGCAACAATATGATGCATGCATGAAACATGGCAATATGAGTGTGTTGGGCTAATGCAACTAAGACCAGAAGGGTTTGAACCAATTCGAATCAAAGATTCAAATTTCAAACTCAAACCTAGCCTTTTAAAGTGCTTTTCCTTGTTCTGCATTAAACATCAAGTTAACTTGTTTAGTCATGCATGAAAATAGTACAGATGGATAGATTGGATTTTTCTGATCATTTTTCATATATAATTTGTCTGATTTGGAGTTACAGAATAAAAGTTATGAATTTTTGAAGTTAAAATTATATTCTGGAATTTCCTGATTTAATTTAAATCCAGAAATATATATATTGCGCCAGCATGACGTCAGCACGACGTCAGCGGTCAACTGCGGCTGGCTGGGGTCAAACCTGACGTGTGGGGTCCACACGTCAGTGACAGGGGGGTTTAACAGAGGTTAGTTTAATCCTAATTAAGGGTTAGTGGCGCTGGGGCCCACTGGTCAGTGTCAGGGGGGTTAATTAACAGTGATTAGCGCTAAGCTAACCACCTGGCCGACGGGGCCCACGCGTCAGCGACTCTGGGGGGGTCAAACCCCAGGTCGGACAAGTCAAACCCGCCGGCGGTTAGTCGCCGGCGAGGTCCGCGGCGTACATGTGCCTCGGGTTTCCTCTGTGGTGCTCCAAACGGCATGCGGCTAGGTGCGTTGGAAAGCTAGCTCGATGGCGCGTCGGGCGGTGGCCGTGGCTGGGCCTGGGGTGGCCGGAGTCGACGGCGGCGAGCTCGGCTGCGGCCGCCGGGGTTCGGTCGTGCACGGAAACGTGGTTGGAGCTCGAAGGCGAGCGAGGCAAGGCGCTAGGGATGCTCTACGGGGCCTTACGAACTTGTTGGACTCGCCGGGGTGACCAAATGGTCACCGGAGCTGCGTCGACGGCGAAGGTGGTCGGAGCCCGAGGAGGAAGACGATGGCGACGGCGGCTCCACAGGGCGTCCGGCGTCTTGTGGCTTGACGGAGAGCTTCAGGGCGAGGGGGCGGAGCTCCTGCGCGAGTCGGGAAGGCGAGGGGAGGCCGGTGGCGGCGGCTATGGCGAACGGCGGCGATGGGTGCGTTCGGACACGGGAGAGAGAGAGCGAGGGAGAGGAGAGGAAGAACCGGGGGAGAGTGAGAGAGTACGGGGGGGCGTGGCGTCGTTCCAGGGCATCCAGACGAGGAGGGGAGAGGCAGGCAGGCAGGCGAGCTGGTGGCGTGGCGCGGTGGCGCGCGCGCGCGCCGGGCACGCTCCCCTCCCTCTGTCGAGGACGAAGACGACAGAGGAGGAGGCGGGCTGGGCCGCCTGCTGGCTGGGCCGGCCAGCTACTGCTGGGCTGCACAGGGAGGAGCCCCAGGTAAGCTTCTCCTTCTTTTATTTATTCTTGTTTTCTAATTTCTGTCATTTGTTTTGATTTAAATAAAATATTAAATCATTTTATTACCTTATGCCAATTTTTGCAGGAGCTAGATATATTATTCCAGAGCTCCCCAACAGGTGGCATAATTTTTGGACATATATTAATATATATAACTAATATATTTCCAATGCAAATAGTTATGCATTAATTCCAAATGCCCAAAATAAATACCTATGAGCTCTTAAAAATATTGGTTTGATTTTTATCTCTGTCCAATATTTTCAGAGAGCAACATGAGCATTTTCTTGGACCCTTTTTGGAGAAATTTTTATTTGGGTCATTTTCAAAATGATTCTGAGGGTTTCACAAATCCCCATTTCAAGTTTCTGATGAAAGAGTAAACATGATGCAACACTCTAATGCATGACTAGCTAGGGTGTGACAACTCACCCCCACTCAAAAGAATCTCGTCCCGAGATTTGGGTTCCTCCGGGAAGAAGGCGGGATACTCGAGTCGAAGACGATCCTCCCTTTCCCAAGTTGCTTCATCCTCAGAATGGTGCGACCATTGTACTTTGAGAAACTTGATGTTATGACGTCGGGTGGTACGTTCGGCCTGATCGAGGATACGAATGGGGTACTCTCGATATGTAAGATTTTCTTGGAGATCAAGCGTTTCGTGGTCCACTCCACGGATAGGATCCGAGAAGCAACGCCTGAGTTGAGAAACGTGGAAGACATCGTGGACTCTGGAGAGGTGCGGAGGTAGTTCCAACTGGTAGGCAACTTCTCCTCGTTTGGCGAGAATGCGAAAAGGTCCAATGTAACGAGGAGCCAATTTGCCCTTAATACCGAAACGATGGGTTCCCTTCAGAGGGGTGACCCGAAGATAAGCCTTCTCGTCAACCTCGAAAGTTATAGCCTTATGTTTTCGGTCATATTGACTCTTTTGACGAGATTGGGCTGTTTTCAACTTTTCACGAACGATGCGAACTTGTTCTTCTGCTTCCTGAATCATATCCGGGCCAAAGAATTGTCTTTCCCCGGTCTCTGACCAGTTAAGGGGTGTTCGACACCGTCGTCCATAGAGAACTTCAAAAGGGGCTTTACCCAAGCTAGATTGATAGCTGTTGTTGTAAGCGAATTCGGCAAATGGAAGGCACTTCTCCCAGTCCATTCCGAATGAGATAACAGAGGCTCGAAGCATGTCTTCTAGAATCTGGTTGACGCATTCCACTTGACCACTCGACTGAGGGTGGAAGGCGGTGCTAAAGGAGAGACGGGTTCCCATAGCATTTTGGAAGCTTTCCCAAAATCGAGAGGTGAAAAGACTTCCTCGATCCGAGTTAATTTCCAAAGGGACACCATGGAGGGACACTATTCGGGAGATGTATAAGTCTGCCAGCTGACTAGCGGTTATACTCTCACGAACAGGTAAGAAATGGGCTACTTTGGAGAGACGATCGACAACGACGAAAATAGCATTATTCCCTCTCTTGGTCCTGGGAAAACCGGTAATGAAATCCATACCAATTTTATCCCATTTCCATTCAGGAATAGCTAAGGGTTGAAGGGTGCCAGCAGGCCGTTGGTGCTCTGCTTTTACACGACGACAGACGTCGCAATTTGCAATATACTGAGCAATCTCTCTCTTCATCCTAGTCCACCAGAACCTCTGGCGTAGGTCCTGATACATCTTAGTACTACCGGGATGAATGGTGAGAGGAGATTCATGAGCCTCCTTAAGGATCAACTGCCGTAGATGCTGGTTCTTGGGAACCACTAGACGGTTCTCAAAGTACACAACACCATGATCATTTGTGGAGAAACAACTAGCACCTCCGCTAGCAATGTTCTCTTTGATTTTAGATATTCCCTTATCTCGCTTTTGGGCAGCGATGATTTGATCCGTAAGAGTAGGTTTTGCCACCAAGGTGGAAAGAAAACCTTGAGGAACAATGTGAAGGTTAAGCTTCCGAAATTCCTCATGGAGAAGCGGTTGACTTTGTTGTAACATCAGGTTGTTACAATAAGATTTACGACTTAGCGCATCAGCCATGACGTTGGCTTTCCCTGGGGTGTAGGTTATTCCTAAGTCAAAGTCTGTGATCAACTCAGATCCGGTTGGGTGAAAATGTACTTCAGACTTTGGTGATCAGTGAATATTTCGCAACGGTTACCGAGGAGGTAATGTCGCCAGGTCTTGAGTGCATAGACTACGGCTGCAAGCTCTAGATCATGAGTAGGATAATTCTCCTCATGTGGGTGCAATTGCCGTGAAGCGTAGGCAATTACGTGTCGATCTTGCATGAGAATGCAACCTAGTCCTTGTCGCGAGGCGTCGCAGTAGATAACAAAGTCCTTGGAGAAGTCTGGCGGTACCAGTACGGGAGCAGAGGTCAGGCGTCTTTTCAGTTCCTGAAAGCTGTGCTCACATTGTGGAGTCCATTCGAACTTCTTATCTTTCTTGAGGAGTTCGGTTAGAGGTTTAGCAACCTTGGAGAAGTTCTCGACAAAGCGACGACAATAGCTTGCTAAGCCCAGAAAACTCCGAACTTGCTTGACCGATTCAGGTGGAGTCCAATTAAGGACAGCTTGAACTCGCTCAGGGTTAACAGCAATACCTTTACCAGATATTACATGACCCAGATAGGTCACTTCTGACAACCAGAATTCACATTTAGAAAATTTGGCATAAAGGCGATGCTCTCGAAGTTTCTTCAACACTAGCCTTAGATGTTCGGCATGTTCCTCCTCGTTCTTGGAGTAGATGAGTATATCATCGAGGTAAACCACGATGAATTTATCCAAATACTCCATGAAGATTGAGTTCATTAACCAAGAAAAGGTGGCTGGAGCGTTGGTTAAACCGAAGGACATGACGGTGTACTCGTATTGGCCATAACGAGTAACAAAGGCCGTTTTAGGAATGTCCCCGTTTCCAATTTTGATTTGATGGTAGCCCAACCTCAAATCCATCTAGGAGAAGACTGAGGATCCAGCGAGCTGATCATACAGATCGTTGATCCTGGGAAGCGGATATTTGTTCTTGATTGTGACCAAATTGACAGGTCGGTAATCTACAACCATCCGGTCCGTACCATCCTTCTTCTTGACGAATAGGACGGGGCAAGCCCACGGAGATGAACTAGGGCGGATGAAACCCCTTTTCAAGGACTCATCGAGTTGTTTCTTAAGCTCGGCTAGTTCTAGTGGGGCCATCTTATAAGGTCTTCTAGCAATCGGAATGGTTCCTGGGATGAGGTCTATTACGAACTCAACATCCCTGTCAGGTGGAACACCTGGCAATTCCTCTGGGAAGACATCCGGGAAGTCACGGACTACCGGAACGTCCTCAAGATCTGGCAAAGGGCTGGCGTTAAGAGAATATAATTGTCGCTTGGCTGTTCGGGTCAAGACATTGACTATCTTCCCCGAAGGATGAGTGAGTTGAACAGTCCTAGAGAAGCAATCAATTTGGGCATGATGAGCCGACATCCAGTCCATACCCAGAATGATATTAATATCTGAAGATTTAAGGGCTATCAACGATGCAAGGAAAACAAGTCTGTCGACTTGGATTTCATTTCCATGGCTTACTCTAGAAGTTTGCCATTTGGATCCCGGAGTTTGAATTACCATAGAGGTTGGCATATCACCGAATGCGACGTTATGCAAACGAGCATAATTTTCGGATATAAAAGAATGAGAGGCTCTTGTATCGAAAAGAACAGATGCCGGGTGGCAATTAACAAGAAGCATACCAAGAACGACGTTGGGATCCTCTTGAGCTTCTTCGGCAGAGATGCAATTGACATGGCCACGTGTAGCGGTGACCGGCTTGGCGTGGAACACTTTTCCTGTCGGCTTGCCACGGCCAACAGCTTTAGCAGATTGGTTGGGGTTGGTCTGGGGACACTCCCGCATATAGTGGCCAGATTCCCCACACTTGAAACAAGTCACGGAACTGGTACGTGGAGGAGCATTGTTGGTTGGACCCCCATAGGGCTTGGCCGGTGCAGACTGTTCAACAGGGCGAGGCGCCTGGAAAGATGGCCTCGGTGTGAACCTGGGTGGCAGGGCGGTGTTGGGCACCCACACGCGGCGCTTCTGAGGACCAGCACCGGATGAGGAACCCATGTCACGGCCATGCTTGCGTGTTGCGTCATAGTCAGTCTGACCAGTTTCGGCACTGATGGCTTTGTTAACAAGTTTCTGAAAAGATGTGCACTCATGCAGACGGAGGTCACGGCGAAGCTCAGGACTAAGTCCCTTATGGAACCTTGCTTGCTTCTTGGCATCAGTAGACACTTCCTCAGTTGCATATCGTGCGAGGTTACCAAACTCCCTGCTGTAAGCATCCACAGAAAGTCGGCCTTGGGTGAAATTGCAAAATTCCTCACGTTTACGGTCCATGAGACCCTCCGGAATGTGATGTTCACGGAAAGCCTCGCTGAATTCAGCCCAAGTAGTGACATGGCCCGCTGGGCGCATAGCTCCATAATTCTCCCACCATAGACTGGCGGGGCCTTCAAGATGATATGCAGCAAAGGTGACCTTGTCAGCCTCCGCTACCAGCGCGGAACGCAGTTTGTGAGAGATACTGCGAAGCCAGTCATCAGCGTCGAGAGGCTCGACGGAGTGGTGGAACGTGGGTGGATGTAATTTGATAAAATCACTGAGTGACACCACGTTAGTCCTCTGATGGTGTGCCGTGTTCTGTTCAATACGCTCCAACAAACGGTTGGTCTCTCGCTTGTTTCTCTCAGCTTCCATCATAACCTCGGCTAGGGAAGGAGGATGAGGCAGATTTGCAACCCTGACTTCACTGCCTTCGGCCTGCTCTTGAGGAGCAGGGTTAGTGCGCGTGTTGACCATCCTAGGTAAACAAGACAATGATTTAGTCAGGATGATAAAATTCCGACATAGGATATAAAAATGTAAGGAATAACTCGAAATGCAAGATGATCATCCGTATGACATGGTAAATACAGAAACTGCTTCTTTATTCCATCGTCATACACACCATACAGGGTTTAGTACAAGACCAAACAAAGCACTATTACGGTGAAAAGAGGATTACATCTCATCGGGGGCATCCCAAGCTCCTATACATTATTTTTCTACACCTCCGGAAAGAGTACAAATTAGGTCATATCCCACGAGTCACGCGGGACGATAGACGACACAGCTAGTGCGAACTAGTGATACTACCACTAACTCAGACCGATCCGTAGTAGTCCTCGTAGAAGTCACCTCCATAGCCTGGAAGCTCAACATGATCATCCGGAAACAGACGATCTCGCGGAGCTTGTGGACCATAGGGACTAGGATGAGGTCTTGGACCAACAGACGGTGGCCTGCGGGGACCGCGAGGTGGGGTGATGCCTCCTACATCACGCCAACCCATCACGTCTGGCAGAGCAGATCTCACAGGATAGAGATCGCGCATATCCGAATATCCAGCTTGCACCGCCGGTGCGAACCGAGTCAATGTGGCCCAGTGGTCAGCACGGGTATTGAAGAGCTCTAACCTCAAGGCCCGATTTTCACGGTCCTTATCCTCGAGCATCTCAGCAGTGGTGCGAGTCCGTGAATCCTCCTGGGTGGGGTCAGCATAGATAGCCTGGAGATACCCTTGTGCTCCCGGAAGTGATCCTGGCATATACCGGAAATCAGAGTCCCGAAATAGACCAGACCTGACTCGCATGATGGTCATCATGGAGTAGGCGGCGTCCTGCACAGCCATCTCAATAGTAACCCCGAGTCCATAGGAGCAGTGAAGGGGCTCGGTGGATCCAGGATAAGATGGAAATATCCTGACAGTGCAGAGATACTGGCTTTGATTAAAGTCTCGGAATTGCTCTTCGACCGTGTACTCAGGATACCAACGGTATCCAGCCTCAGTCATTACCCTGACCAACATGGCAGTATGGCCGGGTACATCTAGGCATCGAGTCAGGCGAACCACTTGATTGAGGTCGCGAGTGGCCATCTGAAAGCACAATCATAATGCAAAGGCATTAGAATTTCTAGCAAAATTTCGGCAGCATAACAGCTGTAAATGCTCAAGAAGGATTTTGAGACATTTGACAAAGGATTTCATACACACTCAACATCATCATATCAAAGTTCTGAGACCATCCTAACAACATAATGTGGTAGAAGAACTGAACTAGGCTTGTATCCATCAAACCTATAAGGTACTACTGATTAGTAACACGTGATCCTGATAGAGAGAATAGATCCTAATTCCTTAACCCCCGGTGGAAGAATGGACTGACTCAGATCAGGATGTCATTAGATAAAGGAGTAAAAGAGCCTTACGTTCCAACCCACAAACAATTCCCCTACATATAACTAAAGAATTTCTAGACTCAACATCGACCAGTTTGGCTTGGAGAACCTACAGGCAGTCCGGCTCTGATGCCAACGCTGTCAGGACCCCGACTCGATGTCACATCGATCTAGCCGGTAACACCTCACATCACTTTGCGGCCTCACGCACGGTATCCCCACGGGTGTCGCCTTACCTTTGCCCGGGACCGTTTGCGCCTTTTGGCTCACGTATATGATAGTGTCGCTAGCATCCATATGATAAGGAGCCCGGGCTGACATGACTAGTCGTAAACCCAAAGTGGCACAGACTTACAGGGACAGGCATCCATGACCCAGCTTCGAACATGTCGGTCATCAGCAAGTGGGTCCGGGCTGTAGCACTGGGCTAGCAGGACTCCGGTAAACCGGGCTGTAGCGGGCTAACAGGACTCCGGTACTCAATGCGTGACATTTCCCCGAAGGGACAGACACGGGAACGAAGAAGGACACATGCCGGCCAGCCTAAGTGTTCCAGAGCAGTAGCAGGCTACCATGGCTCAGCGGTAACACTAGGAGACATTTCCCGGTAAGAGAGGCTACTAAAGATAAACAACTAGGTAGTCAGATCCCACACATACCAAGCATTTCAATCATACACACAATATGCTCGATATGTGCAAATACAACGAAGCATCACAACATGAATCTATGACACAAGTACTTTATTTAAGGCTCAGGGAGCCATACATAACATACACAAGGTACGGGTCTCACGACCCAACATTCAAGTCATACAGTCATACAAACCAGCAGCGGAAGTAACTTGTCTGAGTACAGACAACTAGTAAAATAAAAGAGGCTTGGAAAGCCTAGCTATACTACGTGGTCCTTCACCAGCTCAGGATCACCACCTGGGCCTTTAGCCTACTCGTTGATGTCAACGTCTACGTAGAACCCATCAGAAGGGGTTGCAGCGTCTTCTGTAAAATGTAAATTATAGCAACATGAGTACAAAGGTACTCAGCAAGACTTACATCAGATCCTACATACATGCATATTATCAAGAAGGGTTGGTGGAGTTATTGCAGCAAGCCAGCTTTGACTCTTGGCTAGACTATCCTACGATACTTCAACTTGAAACGGTTTTGCGCACACGAGTCCACTACCCACCAATTCAATACACTACCGGGGATCCCCCTCCGTCTTCCTACGGAAGAGCCATCCTCGGCACTCACACTTATCTTGAGGCTTTTAGTAGTTTCCATTTACTTGTCTATGAACTGTATAGGCAACCAAGTAGTCCTTTACCGCGGACGCGGCTATTCGAATAGATCATGATAACCCTGCAGGGGTGTACTTCTTCATACATGTTTCCACCACTTAGCGTCTGCACACGACATGTGCTCGGCAGACTTCAAGCGAAAGCCGACGTGGGTGTAGACCACGACCTACCTAAACACTTAAGCCTCTAGTCCAGGTTTATCGCCTATCCAGGTTCCATCCGCAGGGAGTCCGGCCGAGGTTTCCCATACGGCCCCGAACGATGTGAACAGGGTTCCCGAGATACCTAACGGGTATTCGGTACACCGTGCCACGTACCTACCGCATCACAGCCCACCCCTATGGTCAGCGCTGTCCACGGCCTCCAGTAGGCTACAAACACCAGAAACTACTTGCAACTCCTGGACAGAGAGCTAGGGTGAATAAGAAGTCGAGCGGGGTCATATTTCAAGGCCGAATGCATGGTAGTAACTGTATCTTAAATCACACATACAGATCTCAGTGCTTAAGGTCGGCTTCAATGAAACAACCCACCATGTACTCCTACATGGCCTCTCATCGATACCTTTACCAAATCGTGTTCACCACACCACTCTCATTACCGACATAATCATTTCACTCTAGCCCATCACCCAGATGAACCAGACCTGACACGACTCTAAGCATAGCAGGCATAGCAAGGTAGGAATAACACATACATATGGCTCATACAACTCCTACACATGCTAGTGGGTTTCATCTAGTTACTGTGGCAATGACAGGTCATGCAGAGGAAATGGGTTCAACTACCGTAGCACACAGCAGTTTGAAACGCGTTGTCTTAATGCAGTAAAAGAGAGCAGGAGCGAGAACATGGGATTGTATCGATATGATCAAATGGTTGGTTGCTTGCCTGATGGTTCGATGCACTGATACGGTTCTTTGTTAGGGTAATCACGGTACTCCTCGGAGGCAGAACCTGTCGCAAAGGACACCGATACACAACCATCACCAAACAATGTGCAACAATATGATGCATGCATGAAACATGGCAATATGAGTGTGTTGGGCTAATGCAACTAAGACCAGAAGGGTTTGAACCAATTCGAATCAAAGATTCAAATTTCAAACTCAAACATGGCCTTTTAAAGTGCTTTTCCTTGTTCTGCATTAAACATCAAGTTAACTTGTTTAGTCATGCATGAAAAAAGTACAGATGGATAGATTGGATTTTTCTGATCATTTTTCATATATAATTTGTCTGATTTGGAGTTACAGAATAAAAGTTATGAATTTTTGAAGTTAAAATTATATTCTGGAATTTCCTGATTTAATTTAAATCCAGAAATATATATATTGCGCCAGCATGACGTCAGCACGACGTCAGCGGTCAACTGCGGCTGGCTGGGGTCAAACCTGACGTGTGGGGTCCACACGTCAGTGACAGGGGGGTTTAACAGAGGTTAGTTTAATCCTAATTAAGGGTTAGTGGCGCTGGGGCCCACTGGTCAGTGTCAGGGGGGTTAATTAACAGTGATTAGCGCTAAGCTAACCACCTGGCCGACGGGGCCCACGCGTCAGCGACTCTGGGGGGGTCAAACCCCAGGTCGGACAAGTCAAACCCGCCGGCGGTTAGTCGCCGGCGAGGTCCGCGGCGTACATGTGCCTCGGGTTTCCTCTGTGGTGCTCCAAACGGCATGCGGCTAGGTGCGTTGGAAAGCTAGCTCGATGGCGCGTCGGGCGGTGGCCGTGGCTGGGCCTGGGGTGGCCGGAGTCGACGGCGGCGAGCTCGGCTG
>NC_041382.1:485491359-485492159 GCF_002162155.2 Triticum dicoccoides | reverse complement strand
ATGTCACACCCTAGCTAGTCATGCATCAGAGTGTGTGCATCATGTTTAAAATTCCATTTAACTTGAAATGGGGATTTGTGAAACCCTCAGAATCATTTTGAAAATGACCCAAATAAAAATTTCTCCAAAAGGGTCCAAGAAAATGCTCATGTTGCTCTCTGAAAATATTGGACAGAGATAATAATCAAACCAATATTTTTAAGAGCTCATAGGTATTTATTTTGGGCATTTGGAATTAATGCATAAATATTTGCTTTGGAAATATATTAATTATATATATTAATATATGTCCAAATATTATGCCATTTATAAAGGAGCTCTGAAATAATATATCTAGCCCCTGCAAAAATTGGCATAAGTTAAATAAATGATTTAATATATTATTTAAATCAAAACAAATGTCAGAAATTAGAAAACAGAAAAAAATAAAAGGGAGAAGCTTACTTGGGCTCCTCCCTGTGCAGCCCAGCCAGCTGGCCGGCCCAGCCAGCAGCCGGCCCAGCCCACCTCCCTCCTCTGTCGTCTTCGTCCTCGACAGAGGGAGGGGAGTGTGGCCGGCGCGCGCGCGCGCCACCGCGCCACGCCACCTCTCTCCCTGCCTGCCTGCCCTCCCCTCCTCGCTCGATGCCCCGGACGACGCCACGCCTCCCCCCCTGCTCTCTCTCACTCGCCCTCGGCTCTTCCCTCCTCTCCCTCGCTCTCTCTCTCACACGGCCGAACACCACCGTCGCCGCCGTTCGCCATAGCAGCCGTCTCCGGCCACCCCTCCTCCCCCGACTAGCTCAGAAGCTCCGCCACAA
>NC_041382.1:485459627-485491241 GCF_002162155.2 Triticum dicoccoides | reverse complement strand
TCCGCCACAACCCCCTCTTCCTCCCCACCGCTCCACGGGCCTCCGGAAGCCCTGCATCGCCGCCACGTCGCCGTTCCCCTCTTTGGGCTCCGACCATCATCGCCGTCGAATTCGCCGTCTCCAGCGCGTCTCCGAGTCCGCTTCGACGCCCACTGCAACCGCGGTGAGCCCCCGAGTCGTTTCCCCCTTCTCCCCTGGTCTCTTTCGACCTCTAGGCCTTAGCCCCACCTTGGCCGAGAGCTCCACACCGCCGGCGATGTCGCCGTCGTGGCCACGGTCACCGTAGCGCCCAACCGAGCACACTATCGTGCTCCACGCCTCACTAGGAGCACGCAGCACGCAGCAACGCCTCCCCAAACACCCTGCAACGCCGACTCCGACCGCACCCGAACTCCGGCCGCCGCTCACGAGCTCGCCGTCTACGGTACCGGCCACCCCAGGCTCGGCCACCACCACCGTTCGACGCGCGGGAGCAAGAGCTCTCCAACGAGCCCAAGAACGGCCTCGCCCGTGCCCTGTAGCGCGATCCCGCATCGCGCCGCCGTCTCGGGCCTCGCCGGCGTCACGTCGCCGGTGGGTTTGACCCACTTTGACCACGGCAGGACCCCCCTGAGTCCCTGACAGGTGGGCCCAGCCCTGTAGCTAATTAGGATTAGCGCTAACCACTGTTAGTTAACCCCCTGACACTGACCAGTGGGCCCCAGCGCCACTAATCCCTAATTAGGATTAATTTAACCCTGTTAAACCCCCCCTGTCACTGACGTGTGGCCCCCACACGTCAGGTTTGACCCCAGCCAGCCGCAGTTGACTACTGACGTCATGCTGACGTCATGCTGGCGCAATAACTATAATTTCTGGATTTAATTTAAATCAGGAAATTCCAGAATATTATTTAAACTTCAAAAATTCATAACTTTTATTCTGTAACTCCAAATTGGACAAATTATATATGAAAAATGATCAGAAAAATCCAATCTATCCATCTGTACTATTTTCATGCATGATCAAACAAGTTAAATTGATGTTTCAAGCAGAACAAGGAAAAGCACTTTAAGAGGCCATGTTTGAGTTTGAAATTTGAATCTATGATTCAAATTTGTTCAAACCCTTCTGGTTTTAGTTGCATTAGCCCAACACACTCATATTGCTATGTTTCATGCATGCATCATATTGTTGCACATTGTTTGGTGATGGTTGTGTATCGGTGTCCTTTGCGACAGGTTCTGCCTCCGAGGAGTACCGTGATTACCCTAACGAAGAACCGTATCAGTGCATCGAACCATCAGGCAAGCAACCAACCATTTGATCATATCGATACAATCCCATGTTCTCGCTCCTTCTCTCTTTTACCGCATTAAGACAACGCGATTCAAACTGCTGTGTGCTACGGTAGTTGAACCCATTTCCTCTGCATGACCTGTCATTGCCACAGTAACTAGATGAAACCCACTAGCATGTGTAGGAGTTGATTGAGCCCTATGTATGTGTTGTTCCTACCTTGCTATGCCTGCTATGCTTAGAGTCGTGTCAGGTCTGGTTCATCTGGGTGATGGGCTAGAGTGAAATGATTATGTCGGTAATGAGAGTGGTGTGGTGAACACGATTTGGTAAAGGTATCGATGAGAGGCCATGTAGGAGTACATGGTGGGTTGTTTCATTGAAGCCGACCTTAAGCACTGAGATCTGTATGTGTGATTTAAGAATCAGCTACTACCATGCATTGGGCCCGAAACCAATGGACCCTCTCGGCTTCTTATTCACCCTAGTTCTCCGTCCAGGAGTTGCAAGTAGTTTCTGGTGTTTGTAGCCTACTGGAGGCCGTGGACAGCGCTGACCCTAGGGGTGGGCTGTGATGCGGTAGGTACGTGGCACGGTGTACCGAATACCCGTTAGGTATCTCGGGAACCCTGTTCACATCGTTCGGGGCCGTATGGGAAACCTCGGCCGGACTCCCTGCGGATGGAACCTGGATAGGCGATAAACCTGGACTGGAGGCTTAGGTGATTAGGTAGGTCGTGGCCGACACCCACGTTGGGCTTCCGCTTGAAGGTTGCCGAGTACATGTCGTGTAAACGACGGTAAGTGGTGAGAGCGTGTATGAAGGAGTACACCCCTGCAGGGTTAACATGATCTATTCGAATAGCCGCGTCCGCGGTAAAGGACTACTTGGTTGCCTATACAGTTCATAGACAAGTAAATGGAAACTGCTAAAAGCCTCAAGATAAGTGTGAGTGCCGAGGATGGCTCTTCCGTAGGAAGACGGAGGTGGATCCTCGGTAGTGTATTGAAGTGGTGAGTAGTGGACTCGTGTGCGCAAAACCATTTCAAGCTGGAGTATCGTAGGATAGCCTAGCCAAGAGTCAAAGCTGGCTTGCTGCAATAACTCCACCAACCCTTCTTGATACTATGCATGTATGTAGGATCTGATGTAAGTCTTGCTGAGTACCTTTGTACTCATGTTGCTATAATCTACATTTTTACAGAAGACGCTGCAACCCCTTCTGATGGGTTCTATGTAGACGTTGACATCAACGAGTAGGCTAAAGACCCAGGTGGTGACCCTGAGCTTGTGAAGGACCACGTAGTATAGCTAGGCTTTCCAAGCCTCTTTTATTTTACTAGTTGTCTGTACTCAGACAAGTTACTTCCGCTGCTGGTTTGTATGACTGTATGACTTGTATGTTGGGTCGTGAGACCCGTACCTTGGTGTATGTTATGTATGGCTCCCTGAGCCTTAAATAAAGTACTTGTGTCGTAGAGTTATGTTGTGATGCTTCGTTGTATTTGCACATATCGAGCATATTGTGTGTATGATTGAAATGCTTGGTATGTGTGGGATCTGACTATCTAGTTGTTTATCTTTAGTAGCCTCTATTACCGGGAAATGTCTCCTAGTGTTACCGCTGAGCCATGGTAGCTTGCTACTGCTCTGGAACACTTAGGCTGGCCGACATGTGTCCTTCTTCGTTCCTGTGTCTGTCCCTTCGGGGAAATGTCACGCTTTGAGTACCGGAGTCCTGTTAGCCCGCTACAGCCCGGTTTACCGGAGTCCTGCTAGCCCAGTGCTACAGCCCGGACCCACTTGCTGATGACCGACACGTTCGAAGCTGGGTCATGGATGCCTGTCCCTGTAAGTCTGTGCCACTTTGGGTTTACGACTAGTCATGTCAGCCCGGGCTCTTTATCATATGGATGCTAGCGACATTATCATATACGTGAGCCAAAAGGCGCAAACGGTCCCGGGCAAAGGTAAGGCGACACCCGTGGGAACACCGTGCGTGAGGCCGCAAAGTGATATGAAGTGTTACCGGCTAGATCGATGTGACATCGAGTCGGGGTCCTGACAGCGTTGGCATTAGAGCCGGACTGCCTGTAGGTTCTCCAAGCCAAACTGGTCGATGTTGAGTCTAGAAATTCTTTAGTTATATGTAGGGGAATTGTTTGTGGGTTGGAACATAAGGCTCTTTTTACTTCTTTATCTTATGACATTCTGATCTGAGTCAGTCCATTCTTCCACCGGGGGTTAAGGAATTAGGACCTATTCTCTCTATCAGGATCACGTGTTACTACTCAGTAGTACCTTATATGTTTGATGGATACAAGCCTAGTTCAGTTCTACTACCACATTATGTTGTTAGAATGGTTTCAGAACTTTGATATGATGATGTTGAGTGTGTACGAAATCCTTTGTCAAATGTCTCAAAATCCTTTTTGAGCATTTACAGCTGTTATGCTGCCGAAATTTTGCTAGAAATTCTAATGCCTTTGCATTATGATTGTGCTTTCAGATGGCCACTCGCGACCTCAATCAAGTGGTTCGCCTGACTCGATGCCTAGATGTACCCGGCCATACTGCCAAGTTGGTCAGGGTAATGACTGAGGCTGGATACCGCTGGTATCCTGAGTACACGGTCGAAGAGCAATTCCGAGACTTTAATCAAAGCCAGTATCTCTGCACTGTCAGGATATTTCCATCTTATCCTGGATCCACCGAGCCTCTTCACTGCTCCTATGGACTCGGGGTTACTATTGAGATGGCTGTGCAGGACGCCGCCTACTCTATGATGACCATTATGCGAGTTAGATCTGGTTTATTTCGGGACTCTGATTTCCGGTATATGCCAGGATCACTTCCGGGAGCACAAGGGTATCTCCAGGCTATCTATGCTGACCCCACTCAGGAGGATTCACGGACTCGCACCACTGCTGAGATGCTCGAGGATAAGGACCGTGAAAATCGGGCCTTAAGGTTAGAGCTCTTCAATACCCGTGCTGACCACTGGGCCATTTTGACTCGGTTCGCACCGGCGGTGCAAGCTGGATATTCGGATATGCGCGATCTCTATCCTGTGAGATCTGCTCTGCCGGACGTGATGGTTTGGCGTGATGTAGGAGGCATCACCCCACCTCGCGGTCCCCGCAGGCCACCGTCTGTTGGTCCAAGGCCTCATCCTAGCCCCTATGGTCCACAAGCTCCGCGAGATCGTCTGTTTCCGGATGATCATGTTGAGCTTCCAGGCTATGGAGGTGACTTTTACGAGGACTACTACGGATCGGTCTGAGTTAGTGGTAGTATCACTAGTTCGCACTAGCTGTGTCGTCTATCGTCCCGCGTGACTCGTGGGATATGACCTAGTTTGTACTCTTTCCGGAGGTGTAGAAAAATAATGTATAGGAGCTTGGAATGCCTCCGATGAGATGTAATCCTTTTCTCACCGTAATAGTACTTTGTTTGGTCTTGTACTAAACCCTGTATGGTGTGTATGACGATGGAATAAAAGAAGCAGTTTCTGTTTTTACCATGTCATACGGATGATCATCTTGCATTTCGAGTTATTCCTTACATTCTGTATCCTATGTCGGAATTTTATCATTCTGACTAAATCATTGTCTTGTTTACCTAGGATGGTCAACACGCGCGCTAACCCTGCTTCTCAAGAGCAGGCCGAAGGCAGTGAAGGCAGGAATGAAAATCTGCCTCATCCTCCTTCACTAGCCGAGGTTATGATGGAAGCTGAGAGAAACAAGCGGGAGACCAACCGTTTGTTGGAGCATATTGAACAGAATACAGCACACCATCAGAGGACTAACGTGGTGTCACTCAGTGATTTTATCAAATTACATCCACCCACGTTCCACCACTCCGTCGAGCCTCTCGACGCTGATGACTGGCTTCGCAGTATCGCTCACAAACTGCGTTCCGCACTGGTAGCGGAGGCTGACAAGGTCACCTTTGCTGCATATCATCTTGAAGGCCCCGCCAGTCTATGGTGGGAGAATTTTGGAGCTATGCGCCCAGCGGGCCATGTCACTACCTGGGCTGAATTCAGCGAGGCTTTCCGTGAACATCACATTCCGGAGGGTCTCATGGACCGTAAACGTGAAGAATTTTGCAGTTTCACCCAAGGCCGACTTTCTGTGGATGTTTACAGCAGGGAGTTTGGTAATCTCGCCCGATATGCAACTGAGGAAGTGTCTACCGATGCCAAGAAGCAAGCAAGGTTCCGTAAGGGCCTTAGTCCTGAGCTTCGCCGCGACCTCCGTCTGCATGAGTGCACATCTTTTCAGAAACTTGTCAACAAAGCCATCAGTGCTGAAACTGGTCAGACTGACTATGACGCAACACGCAAGCATGGCCGTGATATGGGTTCCTCATCCGGTGCTGGTCCTCAGAAGCGCCGCGTGTGGGTGCCCAACACCGCCCTGCCACCCAGGTTCACACCGAGGCCATCTTTCCAGGCGCCTCGCCCTGTTCAACAGTCTGCACCGGCCAAGCCCTATGGGGGTCCAACTAACAATGCTCCTCCACGTACCAGTTCCGTGACTTGTTTCAAGTGTGGGGAATCTGGCCACTATATGCGTGAGTGTCCCCAGACCAACCCCAATCAATCTGCTAAAGCTGTTGGCCGTGGCAAGCCGACAGGAAAAATATTCCACGCCAAGCCGGTCACCGCCTCACGTGGCCATGTCAACTGTATCTCTGCCGAAGAAGCTCAAGAGGATCCCAACGTCGTTCTCGGTACGCTTCTTGTTAATTGCCACCCGGCATCTGTTCTTTTCGATACAGGAGCCTCTCATTCTTTTATATCTGAAAATTATGCTCGTTTGCATAACGTCGCATTCGGTGATATGCCAACCTCTATGGTAATTCAAACTCCGGGATCCAAATGGCAAACTTCTAGAGTAAGCCATGGAAATGAAATCCAAGTCGACAGACTTGTTTTCCTTGCCTCTTTGATAGCCCTTAAATTTTCAGATATTAATATCATTTTGGGTATGGACTGGATGTCAGCTCATCATGCCAAAATTGATTGCTTCTCTAGGACTGTTCAACTCACTCACCCTTCGGGCAAGATAGTCAATGTCTTGACCCGAATAGCCAAGCGACAATTATATTCTCTTAACGCCAGCCCTTTGCCAGACCTTGAGGACGTTCCGGTTGTCCGTGACTTCCCGGATGTCTTTCCAGAGGAATTGCCAGGTGTTCCACCTGACAGGGATGTTGAGTTTGTAATAGACCTCATTCCAGGAACCGTTCCGATTGCTAGAAGACCTTATAAGATGGCACCCCTAGAACTAGCCGAGCTTAAGAAACAACTCGATGAGTCCTTGAAAAAGGGTTTCATCCGACCTAGCTCTTCTCCGTGGGCTTGCCCCGTCCTATTCGTCAAGAAGAAGGATGGTACGGACCGGATGGTTGTAGATTACCGACCTGTCAATTTGGTCACAATCAAGAACAAATATCCGCTTCCCAGGATCAACGACCTGTACGATCAGCTCGCTGGATCCTCAGTCTTCTCCAAGATGGATTTGAGGTTGGGCTACCATCAAATCAAAATCGGAAACGGGGACATTCCTAAAACGGCCTTTGTTACTCGTTATGGCCAATACGAGTACACCGTCATGTCCTTCGGTTTAACCAACGCTCCAGCCACCTTTTCTCGGTTAATGAACTCAATCTTCATGGAGTATTTGGATAAATTCGTTGTAGTTTACCTCGATGATATACTCATCTACTCCAAAAACGAGGAAGAACATGCCGAACATCTAAGGCTAGTGTTGAAGAAACTTCGAGAGCATCGCCTTTATGCCAAATTTTCTAAATGTGAATTCTGGTTGCCAGAAGTGACCTATCTGGGTCATGTAATATCTGGTAAAGGTATTGCTGTTAACCCTGAGCGAGTTCAAGCCGTCCTTAATTGGACTCCACCTGAATCGGTCAAGCAAGTTCGGAGTTTTCTGGGCTTAGCGAGCTATTGTCGTCGCTTTGTCGAGAACTTCTCCAAGGTTGCTAAACCTCTAACCGAACTCCTCAAGAAAGATAAGAAGTTCGAGTGGACTCCACAATGTGAGCACAGCTTTCAGGAACTGAAAAGACGCCTGACTTCTGCTCCCGTACTGGTACCGCCAGACTTCTCCAAGGACTTTGTTATCTACTGCGACGCCTCGCGACAAGGACTAGGTTGCATTCTCATGCAAGATCGACACGTAATTGCCTACGCTTCACGGCAATTGCACCCACATGAGGAGAATTATCCTACTCATGATCTAGAGCTTGCAGCCGTAGTCTATGCACTTAAGACCTGGCGACATTACCTCCTCGGTAATCGTTGCGAAATATTCACTGATCACCAAAGTTTGAAGTACATCTTCACCCAACCAGATCTGAATCTCAGGCAAAGCCGTTGGGTTGAATTGATCACAGACTTCGACCTAGGAATAACCTACACCCCAGGGAAAGCCAACGCCATGGCTGATGCGCTAAGTCGTAAATCTTATTGTAACAACCTGATGTTACAACAAAGTCAACCGCTTCTCCATGAGGAATTTCGGAAGCTTAACCTTCACATTGTACCTCAAGGTTTTCTTTCCACCTTGGTGGCAAAACCTACCCTTACGGATCAGATTATCAAGGCACAGAAGGTAGATCCGGGAATCTCCCGCATCAAGAGAAACATTCAGAAAGGAATTGCGAATTGCTTCTCCATTAATGATCAAGGGGTCGTATACTTCGGGAATCGACTAGTGGTTCCCAAAGTGCGAAACCTGAGGCGTTTGATCCTTAAGGAAGCTCATGAATCTCCTCTCACCATTCATCCCGGTAGTACTAAGATGTATCAGGACCTACGCCAGAGGTTCTGGTGGACTAGGATGAAGAGAGAAATTGCTCAGTATATTGCAAATTGCGACGTCTGTCGTCGTGTAAAAGGAGAGCATCAACGGCCTGCTGGCACCCTTCAACCCCTAGCTATTCCTGAATGGAAATGGGATAAAATTGGTATGGATTTCATTACCGGTTTTCCCAGGACCAAGAGAGGGAATAATGCTATTTTCGTCGTGGTCGATCGTCTTTCCAAAGTAGCCCATTTCCTAGCTGTTCGAGAGAGTATAACCGCTAGTCAGCTGGCAGACTTATACATCTCCCGAATAGTGTCCCTCCATGGTGTTCCTTTGGAAATTAACTCGGATCGAGGAAGTCTTTTCACCTCTCGATATTGGGAAAGTTTCCAGAATGCTATGGGAACCCGTCTCTCCTTTAGCACCGCCTTCCACCCTCAGTCGAGCGGTCAAGTGGAACGCGTCAACCAGATTCTAGAAGACATGCTTCGAGCCTCTGTTATCTCATTCGGAATGGATTGGGAGAAGTGCCTTCCATTTTTCGAATTCGCTTATAACAACATCTATCAATCTAGCTTGGGTAAAGCCCCTTTTGAAGTTCTCTATGAACGACGGTGTCGAACACCCCTTAACTGGTCAGAGACCGGGGAAAGACAATTCTTTGGCCCCGATATGATTCAGGAAGCAGAAGAACAAGTTCGCATCGTTCGTGAAAAGTTGAAAACAGCCCAATCTCGTCAAAAGAGTCAATATGACCGAAAACATAAGGCTATGACTTTCGAGGTTGACGAGAAGGCTTATCTTCGGGTCACCCCTCTGAAGGGAACCCATCGTTTCGGTATCAAAGGCAAATTGGCTCCTCGTTACATTGGACCTTTTCGCATTCTCGCCAAACGAGGAGAAGTTGCCTACCAGTTGGAACTACCTCCGCATCTCTCCAGAGTCCACGATGTCTTCCACGTTTCTCAACTCAGGCGTTGCTTCTCGGATCCTATCCGTGAAGTGGACCACGAAACGCTTGATCTCCAGGATAATCTTACATATCGAGAGTACCCCATTCGTATCCTCGATCAGGCCGAGCGTACCACTCGACGCCAGAACATCAAGTTCCTCAAAGTACAATGGTCGCACCATTCTGAGGATGAAGCAACTTGGGAAAGGGAGGATCGTCTTCGACTCAAGTACCCCGCCTTCTTCCCGGAGGAACCCAAATCTCGGGACGAGATTCTTTTGAGTGGGGGTGAGTTGTCACACCCTAGCTAGTCATGCATCAGAGTGTGTGCATCATGTTTAAAATTCCATTTAACTTGAAATGGGGATTTGTGAAACCCTCAGAATCATTTTGAAAATGACCCAAATAAAAATTTCTCCAAAAGGGTCCAAGAAAATGCTCATGTTGCTCTCTGAAAATATTGGACAGAGATAATAATCAAACCAATATTTTTAAGAGCTCATAGGTATTTATTTTGGGCATTTGGAATTAATGCATAAATATTTGCTTTGGAAATATATTAATTATATATATTAATATATGTCCAAATATTATGCCATTTATAAAGGAGCTCTGAAATAATATATCTAGCCCCTGCAAAAATTGGCATAAGTTAAATAAATGATTTAATATATTATTTAAATCAAAACAAATGTCAGAAATTAGAAAATAGAAAAAAATAAAAGGGAGAAGCTTACTTGGGCTCCTCCCTGTCCAGCCCAGCCAGCTGGCCGGCCCAGCCAGCAGCCGGCCCAGCCCACCTCCCTCCTCTGTCGTCTTCGTCCTCGACAGAGGGAGGGGAGTGTGGCCGGCGCGCGCGCGCGCCACCGCGCCACGCCACCTCTCTCCCTGCCTGCTTGCCCTCCCCTCCTCGCTCGATGCCCCGGACGACGCCACGCCTCCCCCCCTGCTCTCTCTCACTCGCCCTCGGCTCTTCCCTCCTCTCCCTCGCTCTCTCTCTCACACGGCCGAACACCACCGTCGCCGCCGTTCGCCATAGCAGCCGTCTCCGGCCACCCCTCGCTCCCCCGACTAGCTCAGAAGCTCCGCCACAACCCCCTCTTCCTCCCCACCGCTCCACGGGCCTCCGGAAGCCCTGCATCGCCGCCACGTCGCCGTTCCCCTCTTCGGGCTCCGACCATCATCGCCGTCGAATTCGCCGTCTCCAGCGCGTCTCCGAGTCCGCTTCGACGCCCACTGCAACCGCGGTGAGCCCCCGGGTCGTTTCCCCCTTCTCCCCTGGTCTCTTTCGACCTCTAGGCCTTAGCCCCACCTTGGCCGAGAGCTCCACGCCGTCGGCGATGTCGCCGTCGTGGCCACGGTCACCGTAGCGCCCAACCGAGCACACTATCGTGCTCCACGCCTCACTAGGAGCACGCAGCACGCACCAACGCCTCCCCAAACACCCTGCAACGCCGACTCCGACCGCACCCGAACTCCGGCCGCCGCTCACGAGCTCGCCGTCGACGGTACCGGCCACCCCAGGCTCGGCCACCACCACCGTTCGACGCGCGGGAGCAAGAGCTCTCCAACGAGCCCAAGAACGGCCTCGCCCGTGCCCTGTAGCGCGATCCCGCATCGCGCCGCCGTCTCGGGCCTCGCCGGCGTCACGTCGCCGGTGGGTTTGACCCACTTTGACCACGGCAGGACCCCCCTGAGTCCCTGACAGGTGGGCCCAGCCCTGTAGCTAATTAGGATTAGCGCTAACCACTGTTAGTTAACCCCCTGACACTGACCAGTGGGCCCCAACGCCACTAATCCCTAATTAGGATTAATTTAACCCTGTTAAACCCCCCCTGTCACTGACGTGTGGCCCCCACACGTCAGGTTTGACCCCAGCCAGCCGCAGTTGACTACTGACGTCATGCTGACGTCATGCTGGCGCAATAACTATAATTTCTGGATTTAATTTAAAACAGGAAATTCCAGAATATTATTTAAACTTAAAAAATTCATAACTTTTATTCTGTAACTCCAAATTGGACAAATTATATATGAAAAATGATCAGAAAAATCCAATCTATCCATCTGTACTATTTTCATGCATGATCAAACAAGTTAAATTGATGTTTCAAGCAGAACAAGGAAAAGCACTTTAAGAGGCCATGTTTGAGTTTGAAATTTGAATCTATGATTCAAATTTGTTCAAACCCTTCTGGTTTTAGTTGCATTAGCCCAACACACTCATATTGCTATGTTTCATGCATGCATCATATTGTTGCACATTGTTTGGTGATGGTTGTGTATCGGTGTCCTTTGCGACAGGTTCTGCCTCCGAGGAGTACCGTGATTACCCTAACGAAGAACCGTATCAGTGCATCGAACCATCAGGCAAGCAACCAACCATTTGATCATATCGATACAATCCCATGTTCTCGCTCCTGCTCTCTTTTACGGCATTAAGACAACGCGATTCAAACTGCTGTGTGCTATGGTAGTTGAACCCATTTCCTCTGCATGACCTGTCATTGCCACAGTAACTAGATGAAACCCACTAGCATGTGTAGGAGTTGATTGAGCCCTATGTATGTGTTGTTCCTACCTTGCTATGCCTGCTATGCTTAGAGTCGTGTCAGGTCTGGTTCATCTGGGTGATGGGCTAGAGTGAAATGATTATGTCGGTAATGAGAGTGGTGTGGTGAGCACGATTTGGTAAAGGTATCGATGAGAGGCCATGTAGGAGTACATGGTGGGTTGTTTCATTGAAGCCGACCTTAAGCACTGGGATCTGTATGTGTGATTTAAGAATCAGCTACTACCATGCATTGGGCCCGAAACCAATGGACCCTCTCGGCTTCTTATTCACCCTAGTTCTCCGTCCAGGAGTTGCAAGTAGTTTCTGGTGTTTGTAGCCTACTGGAGGCCGTGGACAGCGCTGACCGTAGGGGTGGGCTGTGATGCGGTAGGTACGTGGCACGGTGTACCGAATACCCGTTAGGTATCTCGGAAACCCTGTTCACATCGTTCGGGGCCGTATGGGAAACCTCGGCCAGACTCCCTGCGGATGGAACCTGGATAGGCGATAAACCTGGACTGGAGGCTTAGGTGATTAGGTAGGTCGTGGCCGACACCCACGTTGGGCTTCCGCTTGAAGGTTGCCGAGTACATGTCGTGTAAACGACGGTAAGTGGTGAGAGCGTGTATGAAGGAGTACACCCCTGCAGGGTTAACATGATCTATTCGAATAGCCGCGTCCGCGGTAAAGGACTACTTGGTTGCCTATACAGTTCATAGACAAGTAAATGGAAACTGCTAAAAGCCTCAAGATAAGTGTGAGTGCCGAGGATGGCTCTTCCGTAGGAAGACGGAGGTGGATCCTCGGTAGTGTATTGAAGTGGTGAGTAGTGGACTCGTGTGCGCAAAACCATTTCAAGCTGGAGTATCGTAGGATAGCCTAGCCAAGAGTCAAAGCTGGCTTGCTGCAATAACTCCACCAACCCTTCTTGATACTATGCATGTATGTAGGATCTGATGTAAGTCTTGCTGAGTACCTTTGTACTCATGTTGCTATAATCTACATTTTTACAGAAGACGCTGCAACCCCTTCTGATGGGTTCTATGTAGACGTTGACATCAACGAGTAGGCTAAAGACCCAGGTGGTGACCCTGAGCTTGTGAAGGACCACGTAGTATAGCTAGGCTTTCCAAGCCTCTTTTATTTTACTAGTTGTCTGTACTCAGACAAGTTACTTCCGCTGCTGGTTTGTATGACTGTATGACTTGTATGTTGGGTCGTGAGACCCGTACCTTGGTGTATGTTATGTATGGCTCCCTGAGCCATAAATAAAGTACTTGTGTCGTAGAGTCATGTTGTGATGCTTCGTTGTATTTGCACATATCGAGCATATTGTGTGTATGATTGAAATGCTTGGTATGTGTGGGATCTGACTATCTAGTTGTTTATCTTTAGTAGCCTCTCTTACCGGGAAATGTCTCCTAGTGTTACCGCTGAGCCATGGTAGCTTGCTACTGCTCTGGAACACTTAGGCTGGCCGGCATGTGTCCTTCTTCGTTCCTGTGTCTGTCCCTTCGGGGAAATGTCACGCTTTGAGTACCGGAGTCCTGTTAGCCCGCTACAGCCCGGTTTACCGGAGTCCTGCTAGCCCAGTGCTACAGCCCGAACCCACTTGCTGATGACCGACACGTTCGAAGCTGGGTCATGGATGCCTGTCCCTGTAAGTCTGTGCCACTTTGGGTTTACGACTAGTCATGTCAGCCCGGGCTCTTTATCATATGGATGCTAGCGACATTATCATATACGTGAGCCAAAAGGCGCAAACGGTCCCGGGCAAAGGTAAGGCGACACCCGTGGGAACACCGTGCGTGAGGCCGCAAAGTGATATGAAGTGTTACCGGCTAGATCGATGTGACATCGAGTCGGGGTCCTGACAGGGTATTTATATTGGTGAGGGGAGGGGGTTTCTTGGGGTAGGGGACAAGAAATAGAGTAGGAAAAGGAAAGAAAAAGAGGAAACGGAGTAGGACTAAAGTCCTACTAGGAATCAAAAAGGGGCGGCGGCGGCTCCTGCCTCTGGCGCCTGGCGCGCGCGATGGCCTGGCGCGGCCGGCTGCCTGCGCTGGGGAGGCGGTGGCTGGCCTGGGCCTTGGCCCGGCTGGCCTGTGGAGTTTTTTTTAAACGGTTTCGCGCACAGAAAAACACAGAAAAGCAAATCTAAACAGGCTCCAAAATTCTAAAGTAAATTTTCCCCGACTCCTAAAAATCATTCGAACAAAATGAACTTTACTCCGGACCTAAAATGCAATTTTTGAAAACACGCATTTTTCCCTATCCAAATAAAAAGCAAACAAACTCCGGCAAAACTAAAATTTGATCTATTTATTAAATCTTCATTTTTTCTCAATTTTGGGAAAGTCATATTATTCCCTCTCTTATTTTTTTTTGATATTGGAAAAATAATTGAAGATGAAATAAAATAAATCAAATGATCCTCTTTTCAAAATTTGAGAAAACTCAAATATGAAAATAACGAAATCTCCAACTCTCTCCGAAGGTCCTGGAGTTGCGTGAAATTTCTAGGATCAACCAAAATGCATGAAAATATGATATGCATGATGATCTAGTGTATAACATTCCAAATTGTAAATTTGGGATGTTACAAGAAATTTCCTCCTTTAAATCATCGACTTCCATCTCCAGCTTCAAGATCTTTTCACATAAATCCCTTTTGCTTTTCTGCCGAAAATGAAAAGGAATAGATTGGTTTTCAGACCTGTTAGCTCTCTTAGGGAGACTTGACTTCTTGAACTCCACGTGCATATCCCTAGATTGAGGTAGAGGAACATCCTCCTCCTCCGAGCTTGAATAATCGATCTTCATCAAGTGAGCAACCTCCTCGTCATCTGTAGTTTGACCATAAGGAGATAGTTCCCCATAGGTTTTTGGGTCAGCAATGAGATTTGAGACATAGCACTCTCCGTCAGAGTGTTGGGACGACATATTTTGATAAGTGCACAGAAATCGGCATGAAAGAAGAACAGGAGATTTCTCCGTGATACGGTGATCAATAGGTTCCGGAAGTATATATAGATTTTTTTCTTGGGGGACAAGCAAACGGAAGAAAAACAGCGTCCAGAAGGTGTCCCAGGTGGGCACAACCCACCTCGGCGCGCCAGGCAAGCCTGGCGCGCCCTAGTGTCTTGTGCCCACCAGGGTACACTTCCTGGTAGTTTCTTATTTTCCTATTTTTCTAAATATTCCAAAACTAATAAAAAGTATTTTTTGTGGACTTTTCGGAGTCCGTTTACTTACCTTATCACGTACCTCCTTATTTTCATGACTCTGAAGTGTTCCAGAAGGCCTCTTTTATGTGTTCTTCCGGTGTCATAGTGTGGATAATATTACTTATAGCATTAATGGGTGTACCTGAGATATAATGTTGTATTCGTTGCCCATTGAGAACCTTCGGGTTAGTACCATCGGCATTATTTATTTTGATGGATCTAGAATGATAAACGTCCTCGATAACGTTGGGGCCTTCCCATTTTGAGAGGAGTTTTCCTGCAAAGAATCTGAAACGAGAGTTTTACAAAAGAACATATTCTCCGACTTTAAACTCACACTTTTGGATTCTTTTGTCATGCCATCTTTTAACTTTTTCTTTTAATAATTTTGCATTTTCATAAGCTTGGGTTCTCCATTCATCTAATGAGCTAATATCAAATAACCTTTTTTCACCAGCAAGTTTGAAATCATAGTTAAGCTCTTTGATGGCCAAAGATGCTTTATGTTCTAACTCAAGAGGCAAATGACAAAAATTTCGATAAACCATCTTAGAAGGAGACATACCCATAGGATTTTATATGCTGTTCTATAAGCCCAAAGTGCATCATCTAATTTCTTAGACCAATTCTTCCTGGACCTATTGACAGTCTTTTGCAAAATTAATTTTATTTCTCTATTGCTAAGTTCAACTTGACCACTAGACTGAGGATGATAAGGTGATGCAATTATATGGTTAACATCATACTTGGCAAGCATATTACGGAAAGCACCATGAATAAAGTGTGAACCACCACCAGTCATTAAATATCTAGGGACTCCAAACCTTGGGAAAATAACTTCCTTAAGCATTTTAATAGAGGAGTTATGATCAACACTACTGGTTGAAATAGCTTCTACCCATTTAGTAACATAATCAACAGCAACCAAAATATGTGTATACCCATTCGAGGAAGGAAAAGGTCCCATGTAATCAAATCCCCAAATATCAAATGGTTCAACAGCAAGTGAATAGTTCATAGGCATTTCTTGACGCTTACCGATATTACCTATTCTTTGACATTCATCACAAGATAAGATGAACTTACAGGCATCCTTGAAGAGAGTAGGCCAATAAAATCCAGATTGCAATACCTTCTGAGCAGTTCTATCTCCAGCATGATGCCCTCCATAAGCTTCTGAGTGACATTTCCTTAGAATTTGTCCCTGTTCCTGCTCAGGTACAAAACCTCTAAGAATACCATCTACTCCTTCTTTATAAAGATGTGGGTCATCCCAAAAGTAATGTCTTAAATCATAGAAGAATTTTTTTATTTTGTTGATATGTAAAACTAGGTGGTAAATGTTTAGCAACAATGTAATTAGCATTGTCATCATACCAAAGAGTACTGTGAGCAACATTAATTGCAGCTAACTGCTCATCAGGAAAAATATCATCAACAAGTAGTGGGTCATCAGGCAAATTTTCAAGCCCAGACAAGTTATCAGCTACGGGGTTCTCAGCTCCTTTTCTATCAGTGATATGTAAATCAAATTCTTGTAACAAGAGAACCCATTGAATAAGTATTGGTTTAGCATCTTTATTTTCCATATTTAACACCAACATGATACGTGTGAAAAATTACTTTGGAATCAACAATATAAGGTCTAAATTTATCACAAGCAAACACCACTGCTAAGAATTTTTTTTCAGTAGTAGCATAGTTTCGTTGAGCACTGTCTAGATTTTTACTAGCATAATGAATAACATTCAGTTTCTTGTCAACTCTTTGTCCTAGAACAGAACCAACTGCATAATCACTAGCATCACGCATAATTTCAAAAGGCAAAATTCCAATCAGGTGGTTGAATAATAGGTGCAAAAATTAAGGCTTTCTTGAGTGTTTCAAAGGCTTCTAAATAGTCATCATCAAAAACAAAAGGAATATCCTTTTGCAAAAGATTCGTAAGAGGCCTAGAAATTTTAGAAAAGTCTTTGATAAATCTCCCATAGAAACCAGCCTGACCTAAGAAACTACGAATACTTTTGATATCTTTAGTACATGGCATTTTCTCAATTGCATCAACCTTTTCTTTGTCCACTTCAATACCTATTTTAGAAATTTTATGACCCAATACAATGCCTTCATTAACCATAAAGTGGCACTTCTCCCAATTCAAGACAAGATTTGTTTGTTCACATCTCTGCAAAACTCGATCAAGATTGCTTAAACAATCATCAAAAGACTTCCCATAAACAGATAAGTCATCCATGAAAACCTCAACAATCTTTTCACAAAAGTCAAAGAATATGGCAGTCATACAACTTTGAAAGGTAGCAGGTGCATTACATAAACCAAAAGGCATACCTCTATAAGCATAGGTTCCAAAGGGACAAGTAAAAGTGGTCTTTTCTTGATCAGGTTGAGAAACAGGTATTTGTGAAAAACCAGAGTATCCATCAAGGAAGAAAAAATGTGTGTGCTTAAACAACCTTTCAAGCATTTGCTCAATAAAAGGCATAGGGTAATGATCTTTTCTAGTTGCTTTGTTTAATTTTCTAAAATCAATTACCATTCTATAGCATGTAACAATTCTTTGTGGAATAAGTTCATTCTTATCATTAGGAACAACAGTTATACCTCCTTTCTTAGGGACACAATGAACAGGACTCACCCATCTACTATCCGCTATAGGATAGATTATTCCTGCTTCCAGAATTTTTAAGATTTTCGTCCTTACCACTTCCTTCATTTTTGGATTTAATCGGCGTTGGTGATCAACAACGGGTTTAGCATCAGGTCCCATATTAATTTTGTGCTTTCATAGAGTGGGACAAATGCCCTTTAAATCATCAAGAGTATATCCAATAGCTGCTCGGTGCTTCCTTAGAACTTTCAATAATCTTTCTTCTTCATGTTCTAAAAGGTTAGCACTAATAATAACAGGATATTTCTTATTTTCATGAAGAAAAGCATATTTCAAAGTGTCTGGCAATTGTTTTAATTCAAACAAAGGACCACCTTTAGGTGGGGGAGAACCTCCTAGAGTTTCAATAGGCAAGTTGTGTTTAAGCAGAGGACGTTGTTCAGAGAAAACTTATCTATTTCATTTCTTTCGTGCATATGTAAATCATTTTCATGGTCTAGCAAATATTGTTCTAGTGGATCAGTAGGAGGCACAACAATAAAAGCAAGACCAATTAATTCATCCTTACTAGGAAATTCTTTTTCATGAATCTTTCTACTAAACATGGAAAAATTAAACTCATCACTCATCACCAAAACTAACACCAAAAGTTTGTTTCTTACAATCTATTTTAGCATTAACGATGTTCAAGAAAGGTCTACCAAAGATAATGGGACAAAAATCATCTTGTGGAGAACCAAGAACAAGAAAATCAGTAGGGTATTTTATTTTCCCACATAAGACTTCAACATCTCTACTAATCCCAATTGGTGAGATAGTGTCTCTATTAGAAAGTTTAATAGTAACATCTATGTCTTCTATCTCTGTGGGTGCTATGTCATTCATAATTTCTTAACATAAGATGTAAGGAATAGCACTCACACTAGCACCTATGTCACATAAACCGTGATAACAATGATCTCCTATTTTAACCAAGACAACACGCATGCCAGCAACAGGTCTATGTTTATCCTTTTTATCAAGTTTGGCAATTCTAGCATCTTCTTCACAGAAGTAAATAACATGCCCATCTACATCTTCTTACAAGAGATCTTTAACCATAGCAATACTAGGTTCCACTTTAATTTGGTCATCAGGTTTAGGTGTTCTAATATAACTTTTGTTGACCACAGTTGAAACTTTAGCATGGTCCTTTATCCTAACAGGGAAAGGTGGTTTCTCAATATAAGCAGCAGGAACAACTGGATCTATATTATAAATTATAATTTCTTCTTTAACTGGCATCGGTTCTTTAATTTCTTCTTTAATAGGTGGGTGATATTTAAACCACTTCTATTTAGGGAGATGAACATGAGTAGCAAAGGATTCACAAAAGGAGTCTACTATCTCAGAGTCAAGTCCATATTTAGTGCTAAACTTTTGCAAAGCATCGGTATCCATAAAGGATTTAACACAATCATACTTAATTTTAATACCTGATTCTTTACCTTCGCTGAGTTCCCAATCATCAGAGTTACATTTAATTCTTTCAAAAAGATCCCATCAGAATTCAATAGTCTTCTTCATAAAAGAACCAGCACAATAGGTATCAAGCATGGTTTGATCATTACGAGAAAGCCGAGCATAAAAATTCTGGATAGTAATTTCTCTTGATAGCTCATGATTGGGGCACGAATATAACATTGAATTAAGCCTCCCCAAGCTAGAGAGATACTTTCTCCTTCATGAGGCCAAAAATTATATATATAATTGTGATCACGATGAACAAGATGCATAGGATAAAACTTCTGATGAAATTCCAATTTCAATCGTTTGTAATTCCAAGACCCCATATCATCACATAGCCTATACCATGTCGATGCATCTCCCCTCAAAGATAAAGGGAATACCTTCTTCTTAACAACATCTCCGAGTACCTGCAAGCTTAAATAATCCACAAACTTCATCCACATATATCAGATGTTCATCAGGATGATTCGTTCCATCTCCTAAAAAAGGATTAGCTAGCTGTTTTTCTATCATACCCGAAGGAACTATATGCATAGGATAATTTTTTTGATGGAACTCCAATTTCAAACGATTCCAATTCCAAGACCCAATATCATCGCATAGCCTATACCATGACAATTATTTTATCTTCAAAGATAAAGGGAAAAACTTTTTCATAACTTCATCCCCGGGTAAACCCGCGAGCTTGAACAATCCACAAATTTATTCTATAGATATCAAGTGCATACCAGGATGTTCAATTCCGTCTGCTGCATAAGGATTAGCTAGCAGTTGTTCTGTCATACCCGAAGGAATTTCATATTCAATATTTTCAGTAGGTGCAGTAGGTTGAGGGGTAGCTAATTGTGGTTCTGGTCAAGGTGAAGATACCTCGAACAAACCCCTCAAATGATTGTTCTCCATAGTAACAAGTGATAATAAATTTCAGCACACTATACAAATGTTTCCTAACCAAATTCCACTTACCAAAGGTGCTTCACTCCCCGGCAACAGTGCTAGAAAATAGCCTTGATGACCCACAAGTATAGGGGATCAATTGTAGCTCTTTTTGATAAGTATGAGTGTCGAACCCAACGAGGAGCAGAAGGAAATGACAAGTGGTTTTCAGCAAGGTAATGTCTGCAACTGCTGGAACTGTAAGTAGGAGAGTAGTTTGATAGCAAGGTAATTTGTAACGAGCAAGTAACGATAGTAGTTGTTGGAAATATGCCCTAGAGGCAATAATAAAATGGTTATTATTATATTTCTTTGTTCATGATAATTGTCTATTGTTCATGCTATAATTGTGTTATCCAGAAATCGTAATACATGTGTGAATACATAGACCACAACACGTCCCTAGTGAGCCTCTAGTTGACTGGCTCGTTGAGCAAAGGATAGTCATGGTTTCCTGACTATGGACATTAGGTGTCATTGATAACGGGATCACATCATTAGGAGAATGATGTGATGGACAAGACCCAATCCTAAGCTTACCTCAAAGATTGTGTAGTTCGATTGTTGTAGCTTTTCTGAATGTCAAGTATCATTTCCTTAGACCATGAGATTGTGCAACTCCCGGATACTGTAGGAGTACCTTGGGTGTGCCAAACATCACAACGTAACTGGATGACTATAAAGGTACATTACAGGTATCCCCAAAAGTGTCTGTTGGGTTGGCACGAATCGAGACTGGGATTTGTCACTCCGTATGATGGAGTGGTATCTCTGGGCCCACTCGGTAATGCATCATCATAATGAAATCATTGTGATCAAGTGGCTCATCACGGGATCATGCATTACGGTATGAGTAAAGTGACTTGCCGGTAACGAGACTGAACAAGGTATTGGGATACCGACGATCGAGTCTCGGGCAAGTAACGTACCGATTGACAAAGGGAATTGTATACAGATTGATTGAATCCTCGACATCATGGTTCATCCGATGAGATCATCGTGGAGCATGTGGGAGCCAACATGGGTATCCAGATCCCGCTGTTGGTTATTGACCGGAGAGGCTTCTCGGTCATGTCTGCATGTCCCCCGAACCCGTAGGGTCTACACACTTAAGGTTCGGTGACGCTAGGGTTGTAGAGATATTAGCACACGGTAACCCGAAAGTTGTTCGGAGTCCCGGATGAGATCCCAGACGTCACGAGGAGTTCCGGAATGGTCCGGAGGTAAAGATTCATATATAGGAAGTCCAGTTTCGGCCATCGGGAAGGTTTCGGGGGTCACCGGTATTGTACCGGGACCACCGGAAGGGTCCCGGGGGTCCACCGGGTGGGGCCACCTATCCTGGGGGGCCCCATGGGCTGAAGTGGGAGGGGAACCAGCCCCTAGTGGGCTGGTGCGCCCCCCTTGGGCCTCCCCATGGGCCTAGGGTTGGAATCCCTAGGGGTGGGGGGCGCCACCCTTGCCTTGGGGGGCAAGGCACCCCTTTGGCGGCCGACCCCCCTAGGAGATTGGATCTCCTAGGGCCGGCGCGCCCCCTAGGCACCCTATATATAGTGGGGGGGGGAGGGAGGGATGCGCACCAAAACCCTGGCCTCTCCCTCTCCCTCCTGTGACACTCCTCCGTCTCCCAGCGCTTGGCGAAGCCCTGCCGAGATCACCGTTGCTTCCACCACCACGCCGTCGTGCTGCTGGATCTTCATCAACCTCTCCTTCCCCCTTGCTGGATCAAGTTGGAGGAGACGTCTTCCCAACCGTACGTGTGTTGAACGCGGAGGTGCTGTCCATTCGGCACTTGGTCATCGGTGATTTGAATCACGTCGAGTATGACTCCATCAACCCCGTTCTCTTGAATGCTTCCGCTCGTGATCTACAAGGGTATGTAGATGCACTCCTCTTTCCTTCGTTGATAGATGACTCCATAGATTGATCTTGGTGATGCATAGAAAATTTTAAAATTCTGCTACGTTCCCCAATAGTGGCATCATGAGCTAGGTCTATGCGTAGTTACTATGCACGAGTAGAACACAAAGTAGTTGTGGGCGTCGATATTGTCAATTATCTTGCCGTTACTAGTCTTATATTGATTCGGCGGCATCATGGGATGAAGCGGCCCAGACCAACCTTACACGTACGCTTACGTGAGACCGGTTCCACCAACTGACATGCACTAATTGAATAAGGTGGCTGGCGGGTGTCTGTCTCTCCCACTTTAGTCGGATCGGATTCGATGAACAGGGTCCTTATGAAGGGTAAATAGAAATTGGCAATTCACGTTGTGGTTTTGGCGTAGGCAAGAAACGTTCTTGCTAGAAACCTATAGCAGCCACGTAAAAACTTGCAACAACAATTAGAGGACGTCTAACTTGTTTTTGCAGCAAGTGTTTTGTGATGTGATATGGCCAAAGGATGTGATGAATGATATATGTGATGTATGAGATGATCATGTCCTTGTAATAGGAATCGCGACTTGCATGTCGATGAGTATGACAACTGGCAGGAGCCATAGGGTTGTCTTTATTTATTTATGACCTGCATGTCAACATAAATGTCATGTAATTACTTTACTTTATTGCTAAAGCGTTAGCCATAGTAGTAGAAGTAATAGTTGACGTGACAACTTCAAGAAGACACGATGATGGAGATCATGATGATGGAGATCATGGTGTCATGCCGGTGACAACGATGATCATGGAGCCCCGATGATGGAGCAAATGATATTGGCCATATCATGTCACTATTTGATTGCATGTGATGTTTATCATGTTTTACATCTTATTTGCTTAGAATGACGGTAGCTTAAATAAGATGATCCCTCGTAAAATTTCAAGAAAGTGTTCCCCCTAACTGTGCACCGTTGCGAAGGTTCGTTGTTTCGAAGCACCATGTGATGATCGGGTGTGATAGATTCTAACGTTCGAATACAACGGGTGTAAGGCAGATTTACACATGCAATACAATTAGGTTGACTTGATGAGCCTAGCATGTATAGACATGGACTCGGAACACAGAAGACCAAAAGGTCGAGCATGAGTCGTATAGAAGATACGATCAACATGAAGATGTTCACCGATGTTGACTAGTCCGTCTCACGTGATGATCGGACACGGCCTAGTTAACTCGGATCATGTTATACTTAGATGACTGGAGGGATGTCTATCTGAGTGGGAGTTCATTGAATAATTTGATTAGATGAACTTAATTATCATGAACTTAGTCTAAAATCTTTACAATATGTCTTGTAGATCAAATGGCCAATGTTGTCCTCAACTTCAACGCATTCATAGAGAAAACCAAGCTGAAAGACGATGGCAGCAACTATACGGACTGGGTCCGGAACCTGAGGATCATCCTCATAGCTGCCAAGAAAGATTATGTCCTAGAAGAACCACTAGGTGACGCACCCGTCCCACAGAACCAAGACGTTATGAACGCTTGGCAGACACGTGGTAATGATTACTCCCTCGTTCAGTGCGGCATGCTTTACAGCTTAGAACCGGGGTCGAGAGAGCTGAAAATGGTTTTTCAAGCACATGCCCGGGTCGAGAGATATGAAGTCTCCGACAAGTTCTTCACCTGTAAGATGGAGGAAAATAGTTCTGTCAGTGAGCACATACTCAAAATGTCTGGGTTGCATAACCGCTTGACTCAGCTGGGAGTTAATCTCCCGGATGACGCGGTCATTGACAGAATCCTTCAGTCACTTCCACCGAGCTACAAGAGCTTTGTGATGAACTTCAATATGCAGGGGATGGAAAAGACCATTCCTGAAGTATTTGCAATGCTGAAATCAGCAGAGGTAGAAGTCAAAAAGGAACATCAAGTGTTGATGGTGAATAAAACCACTAAGTTCAAGAAAGGCAAGGGTAAGAAGAACTTCAAGAAGGACGGCAAGGGAGTTGCCGCGCCCGATAAGCAAGCTGCCGGGTAGAAGCCAAAGAATGGCCCAAGCCCGAGACTGAGTGTTTTTATTGTAAGGGAAGTGGTCACTAGAAGCGGAACTGCCCCAAATACTTAGCGGACAAGAAGGCCGGCATCACGAAAGGTATATGTGATATACATGTAATTGATGTGTACATTACCAGTACCCATAGTAGCTCTGGGTATTTGATACCAGTGCAGTTGCTCACATTTGTAACTCAAAGCAGGAGTTGCGGAATAAATGGAGACTGGCGAAGGACGAGGTGACGATGCGCGTCGGGAATGGTTCCAAGGTCGATGTGATCGCCGTCGGCACGCTTCCTCTACATTTACCTACGGGATTAGTTTTAAACCTCAATAATTGTTATTTAGTGCCAGCTTTGAGCATGAACATTGTATCAGGATCTCGTTTAATATGAGATGGTTACTCATTTAAATCCGAGAATAATGGTTGTTCTATTTATATGAGAGATATGTTTTATGGTCATGCTCTGATGGTGAATGGTTTATTCCTAATGAATCTCGAGCGTAATGCTACACATATTCATAGTGTGAATACCAAAAGATGTAAGGTTGATAATGATAGTCACACATACTTGTGGCACTGCCGCCTTGGTCACATAGGTGTCAAACGCATGAAGAAGCTCCATCCAGATGGACTTTTAGAGTCTCTTGATTATGAATCATTTGACACGTGCGAACCATGCCTCATGGGTAAAATGACCAAGACTCCGTTCTCAGGAACAATGGAGCGAGGAACCAACTTATTGGAAATCATACATACTGATGTGTGCGGTCCAATGAGTGTTGAGGCTCGCGGTGGCTATCGTTATGTTCTCACCCTCACAGATGACTTGAGTAGATATGGGTATGTCTACTTAATGAAACACAAGTCTGAGACCGTTGAAAAGTTCAAGGAATTTCAGAGTGAGGTTGAGAATCAACGTGACAGGAAAAACAAGTTCTTGCGATCAGATCATGGGGGAGAATACTTGAGTCACGAATTTGGCACACACTTAAGAAAATGTGGAATAGTTTCACAACTAACGCCGCCTGGAACACCTCAGCGTAATGGTGTGTCCGAACGTCGTAATCGCACTCTATTAGATATGGTGCGATCTATGATGTCTCTTACCGATTTACCGCTATCATTTTGGGGCTATGCTTTAGAGACTACCGCATTCACATTAAATAGGGCTCCATCGAAATCTGTTGAGATGACACCATATGAATTATGGTTTGGGAAGAAACCTAAGCTGTCGTTTCTAAAAGTTTGGGGATGCGATGCTTATGTCAAGAAACTTCAACCTGAAAAGCTCGAACCCAAGTCGAAAAAATGTGTCTTCATAGGATACCCTAAAGAAACTGTTGGGTATACCTTCTACCTCAGATCCGAAGGCAAGATCTTTGTTGCCAAGAATGGGTCCTTTCTAGAGAAAGAGTTTCTCTCGAAAGAAATAAGTGGGAGGAAGGTAGAACTTGATGAAGTATTACCTCTTGAACCGGTAAGTGGCGCAGCTCAAGAAAATGTTCCTGAGGTGCCTGCACTGACTAGAGAGGAAGTTGATGATGATCATGAAACTTCAGATCAAGTTGCTACTGAACTTCGTAGGTCCACAAGGACACGTTCCGCACCAGAGTGCTACGGCAACCCTGTCTTGGAAATCATGTTGTTAGACAACGGTGAACCTTCGAACTATGAAGAAGCGATGGCGGGCCCGGATTCCGACAAATGGCTGGAAGCCATGAAATCCGAGATAGGATCCATGTATGAAAACGAAGTATGGACTTTGACTGACTTGCCCATTGATTGGCGAGCCATAGAAAATAAATGGATCTTTAAGAAGAAGATAGACGCGGATGGTAATGTGACCATCTATAAAGCTCGGCTTGTCGCTAAGGGTTATCGACAAGTTCAAGGGGTTGACTACGATGAGACTTTCTCACCCGTTGCGAAGCTGAAGTCCATCCGAATCATGTTAGCAATTGCCGCATTCTATGATAAGGAGATATGGCAAATGGACGTCAAAACGGCATTCCTTAATGGTTTCCTTAAGGAAGAATCGTATATGATGCAGACGGAAGGTTTTGTCGATCCTAAGAATGCTGACAAGGTGTGCAAGCTCCAACGCTCGATTTATGGGCTGGTGCAAGCATCTCCGAGTTGGAACATTCTTTTTGATGAGATGATCAAAGCGTTTGGGTTTATGCAGATTTATGGAGAAGCCTGCATTTACAAGAAAGTGAGTGGGAGTTCTGTAGCATTTCTCATATTGTATGTGGATGACATACTGTTGATGGGAAATGATATAGAATTCTTGGAAAGCATAAAGGCCTACTTGAACAAGTGTTTTTCAATGAAGGACCTTGGAGAAGCTGCTTATATATTAGGCATCAAGATCTATAGAGATAGATCGAGACGCCTCATTGGTCTTTCACAGAGCACGTACCTTGACAAGATATTGAAGAAGTTCAAAATGGATCAGTCAAAGAAGGGGTTCTTGCCTGTATTGCAAGGTATGAGATTGAGCACGGCTCAATGCCCGACCACGGCAGAAGATAGAGAAAAGATGAGTGTCGTCCCCTATGCCTCGGCCATAGGGTCTATCATGTATGCTATGCTGCGTACCAGACCTAATGTAAACCTTGCCGTAAGTTTCGTAGGAAGGTACCAAAGTAATCTCGGCATGGAACACTGGACAGCGGTCAAGAATATCCTGAAGTACCTGAAAAGGACTAAGGAAATGTTTCTCGTTTATGGAGGTGACGAAGAGCTCGTCGTAAAGGGTTACGTCGATGCTAGCTTCGACACAGATCTGGATGACTCTAAGTCACAAACCGGATACGTGTATGTTTTGAATGGTGGGGCAGTAAGCTGGTGCAGTTGCAAGCAAAGCGTTGTGGCGGGATCTACATGTGAAGCGGAGTACATGGTAGCCTCGGAGGCAGCACAAGAAGCATTCTGGGTGGAGGAGGTCATTACCGACCTAGGAGTCATACCCAATGCGTTGGGCCCGATGACTCTCTTCTGTGACAACACTGGAGCTATTGCCCTTGCCAAGGAGCCCAGGTTTCACAGGAAGACCAGGCATATCAAGCGTCGCTTCAACTCCATTCGTCAAAGTGTTCAAAATGGAGACATATAGATTTGTAAAGTACATACGGACCTGAATGTAGCAGATCCGTTGACTAAATCTCTCCCTAGAGCAAAACATGATCAACACCAGAACTGCATGGGTGTTCGATTCATCACAATGTAACTAGAATATTGACTCTAGTGCAAGTGGGAGACTGTTGGAAATATGCCCTAGAGGCAATAATAAAATGGTTATTATTATATTTCTTTGTTCATGACAATTGTCTATTGTTCATGCTATAATTGTGTTATCCAGAAATCGTAATACATGTGTGAATACATAGAACACAACACGTCCCTAGTGAGCCTCTAGCTGACTGGCTCGTTGATCAAAGGATAGTCATGGTTTCCTGACTATGGACATTAGATGTCATTGATAACAGGATCACATCATTAGGAGAATGATGTGATGTACAAGACCCAATCCTAAGCTTAGCTCAAAGATCGAGTAGTTCGTTTGCTGTAGCTTTTCTGAATGTCAAGTATCATTTCCTTAGACCATGAGATTGTGCAACTCCCGGATACCGTAGGAGTACCTTGGGTGTGCCAAATGTCACAATGTAACTGGGTGACTATAAAGGTACATTACAGGTATCTTCGAATGTGTCTGTTGGGTTGGCACGAATCGAGACTGGGATTTGTCACTCCGTATGACAGAGAGGTATCTCTGGGCCCACTCGGTAATGCATCATCATAATGAGCTCAATGTGATCAAGTGTCTGATCACGGGATCATGCATTACGGTACGAGTAAAGTGACTTGCCGGTAAGAAGACTGAACAAGGTATTGGGATACCGACGATCGAGTCTCGGGCAAGTAGCGTACCGATTGACAAAGGGAATTGTATACGGATTGATTGAATCCTCGACATCGTGGTTCATCCGATGAGATCATCGTGGAGCATGTGCGAGCCAACATGGGTATCTAGATCCCGCTGTTGGTTATTGACCGGAGAGTCTTCTCGGTCATGTCTGCATGTCTCCCGAACCCGTAGGGTCTACACACTTAAGGTTCAGTGACGCTAGGGTTGTAGAGATATTAGCACACGGTAACCTGAAAGTTGTTCGGAGTCCCGGATGAGATCCCGGACATCACGAGGAGTTCTGGAATGGTCCGGAGGTAAAGATTCATATATAGGAAGTCCAGTTTCGTCCATCGGGAAGGTTTCAGGGGTCACCGGTATTGTACCGGGACCACCGGAAGGGTCCCGGGGGTCCACCGGGTGGGGCCACCTATCCCGAAGGGCCCCATGGGCTGAAGTGGGAGGGGAACCAGCCCCTACTGGGCTGGTGCGCCCCCCTTGGGCCTCCCCCTAGCCTAGGGTTGGAAACCTTAGCGGTGGGGGGCGCCACCCTTGCCTTGGGGGGCAAGGCACCCCTTTGGCCGCCGCCCCCCTAGGCACCCTATATATAGTGGGGGGGAGGGAGGGCTGCACACCAAAGCCCCTGGCCTCTCCCTCTCCCTCCCGTGACACTCCTCCGTCTCCCAGCGCTTGGTGAAGCCCTACCAAGATCACCGTTGCTTCCACCACCATGCCGTCGTGCTGCTGGATCTTCATCAACCTCTCCTTCCCCCTTGCTGGATCAAGTTGGAGGAAACGTCTTCCCAACCATACGTGTGTTGAACGCGGAGGTGCTGTCCGTTCGGCACTTGGTCATCGATGATTTGAATCACGTTGAGTACGACTCCATCAACCCCGTTCTCTTGAACGCTTCTACTCATGATCTACAAGGGTATGTAGATGCACTCCTCTTTCCCTCGTTGATAGATGACTCCATAGATTGATCTTGGTGATGCGTAGAAAATTTTAAAATTCTTTTACGTTCCCCAACAGTAGTAACAAAAGTGCAGCAAGGTATCCCAATCCTTTTGAGGCAAAGGACAGGACAAAATGGTCTCTTATGATAAGCAAAGCGTTATTGAGGGTACACGGGAATTTCATCTAGTCACTTTCACCATGTTGGTTCAATTTGTGTTTGCTACTTTGATAATTTGATATGTGGGCGGACCGGTGCTTAGGTGCTATTCTTACTTGAACAAACCTCCTACTTATAATTAACCCTTCGGCAAGCATACACAACTACGAAAAAAGTATTTATAATAAATTCTAACCATAACATTAAACTTTTGGATCCAATCGGTCCATTATGGAATAGCGCATAAACTTGGGTTTAAGTTTCTGTCACTCTAGAAATCCATCATCTAATTACTACTCCACAATGCATTCCCTTCGTCCCAAATATGGTGAAGTGTCATGTATTTGGCGTTCACATGACACCACTAAGGGAATCACAACATACGTACTATCAAAATATCAAACACATATCAAGTTCACATGATTACTTGCAACATGGTTTCTCCCATGACCTCAAGAACAAAAGTAACTACTCACAAATGATAATCATGCTCAAGATCAGAGGGGTATTAAATAGAATATTCGATCTGAACATATAATCTTCCACCAAATAAACCATATAGTAATCAACTACAAGATGTAATCAACACTATGGTGTCGCTTGAAGCTACGTCGGTGTTTCCCCAAAGAGGAAGGGATGATGCAGCATAGCGGCGGTAGATATTTCCCTCATATATGAAACCAAGGTTATTGAACTAGTAGGAGAGCCAAGCAACACAATGTAAACAGCCCCTGCACACAAATAACAAATCCTCGCAACCCGACGTGTTAAAGATGCTGTCAATCCCTTTCGGGGTACGACGCCTCAAGTGGCAAACAGACGTGAGATATATTTGTAGTAAATTGATAGATCGAATGCTAAATAAAATAAATAAATAAAAATTGCAGCAAGGTATTTTTGGTTGAATAGATCTGAAAATAAATGCAAGAGAAAAGTAGATCGCAAAGGCAAATATGTGAGAAAGAAGACCCGGGGGCCGTAGGTTTCACTAGTGGCTTCTCTCGAGAAAAATAGAAAATGGCAGGTAAACAAATTACTATTGGGCAATTGATAGAACTTCAAATAATTATTATGATAACCAGGCAATGATCATCATATAGTCATCACGTCCATGATTAGTAGACCGACTCCTGCCTGCATCTACTACTATTACTCCACACATCGACCGCTATCCACCATGCATCTAGTATATTAAGTTCATGCAGAAATGGAGTAATGCAATAAGAACGATGACCTGATGTAGACAAGATCTATCTATGTAGATATAGACCCCATTGTTTTATACTTAGTAGCTACAATACATACATGTCGTTTCCCTTTCTGTCACTGGGATCAAGCACCGTAAGATCGAACCCACTACAAAGCACCTCTTCCCATTGCAAGATAAATAGATCATGTTTTCCAAACAAAACCCAACTATCGGAGAAGAAATACGAGGCTAGAAGCAATCATGCATATAAGCGATCAAAGAAACTCAAATAACTTTCATGGATATAAAAAGATATAATTGATCATAAACTCAAAGTTCATCAGATCCCAACAAACACACCGCAAAAACAGTTACATCATATGTATCTCCAAGAGACCATTGTATTGAGAATCAAGAGAGAGAGATGAAGCCATCTAGCTACTAACTACGGAATCGAAGGTCTACAAAGAACTATTCACACATCATCGGAGATACACCAATGGAGGTGGTGAACCCCATCCGAGATGGTATCTAGATTGGATCTTGTGGTTCTGGACTCTGCGGCAGCTGGATGAATATTTCGTTGATGCCTCTAGGGTTCTGGGATTTTTGGGCTATTTATAGAGAAAAGAGGAGGTCCGGGGGGCACCCGAGGTGGGCACAAACCACCAGGGCGCGCTTGGGCTTCCTGGCGCGCCCTGGTGGGTTGTGCCCCCCTCAGGGCACCCCCAGGTGCAGCCAGGGCCCGTTGTGTTCCTTCTGGGCCATAAAAATTCTCCGTAATGTTTTGTGGCATGTGAACTCCGTCAGATATTGATTTTCTGTGATGAAAAAAACACGGAAAAAACATGAACTGGCGCTTGGCACTATGTCAATAGGTTAGTACCAAAAAATGATATAAAATGATTATAAAACATCCTAGATTGAAAATATAATAGCATGGAACAATTGAAAATTATAGATATGTTGGAGACGTATCAACATCCCCAAGCTTAACTCCTACTCGTCCTCGAGTAGGTAAGTGATAAAAACAAAAAATTTGATGTGGAATGCCGCATATCATGTCATATCATATTCTTTTATTTATAGCATGGACATTTGGATTTTTAGTTGTTCAAAGCAATAGTCTAGTTTTGACATGATAATTTAGATACTCAAGTATATCAACAAGCTACACTACTAGGAAAAGGGCTATAGATGGAAATGACACTAATGGCGCACCAGACATGTGGTGCGCCATTAGTATATACTAATGGCGGACCATGTGTTGGTGCGCCATTAGTGTACAAATACTAATGGCGCACCACATCCACGGTGCGCCATTAGTAGCAATTTTTTTTAATTTTTTCAAAACTACTAATGGCGCACCGTGGGAGTGGTGCGCCATTACTAGTTGAACTAGTAATGGCGCACCACTCCCACGGTTCGCCATTAGTAAAAATTTAGTAAATTTTTTTTTTCAAAACTACTAATGGCGCACCGTGGGAGTGGTGCACCATTACTAGTTGAACTAGTAATGGCGCACCACTCCCA
>NC_041382.1:485451808-485459341 GCF_002162155.2 Triticum dicoccoides | reverse complement strand
AATAAATAAAAGAAAATGATAGAAATGTCAAAAAAATAAAAGAAAATAAGATTCCCATGTGATATGTGGTCTAGTTGTTAGCAAAATTTACAAACATGAATTTTCGACTTTTTTGCAAAATCTCTCGAGAATTTGTAAAAATGGGCATAACTTTTGCGTACGAACTCGGATGAAAAAGTTTTTTGTATGAAAAATCATCTACTTGAAAAGTTACATCCGAATTTGGACAAGCATGTAAGGCAATTCAATTGCCACCCGCAGATAGAATTTTAACATCCTGGTTGAAAAAAATATTGCCAAGCATTGTAGCTTTAGATTCTTAACTTAATTTTAGAGTGGACGCGTAAAGTATTATTACCTGAGCTATGGCATAGGCCAATGTAGCGTATGTGCCTGCTGCCTTTTCTCGGTAGAGAACAATCCTCTCTGTTGCCACAACCGGTTGTAAGATACAACAGTTGTTGAAGCCAAGAAACAATGCTGATCTGTATATCAGCCCTAGTATGTTGAATATATCTTGTTGTTGTTTACTGTTCCATAGGTAAAGAAAGTTATGACATAGTAGAGGTGTGATATATTTTTCATGAAAGAAATTCCTTAGGTTTTTTCATTCCTACTTACATGGTTGATCCAGTCTGCCAAAATACAGTTCCAAACATAATTGATAGAACAAATGTGTTTAGGAATCGAACAACATTATGCTCTAGATTTTTCCAATATGCACATCTTTGTTTCCATAGGCAAGCGATGCATTGTGCCCTAAAGTTTAGCCAATATCTTGGAGGGAAATGTAGATCTTCTGTGTTTGGCGCTGGTTTTCCAAGCTCTTCAATAAGAAGTTTGTTCTTCCTGAAAGGTAAATATTAATCATATTATACTTTTTATTATTCAATTCAACTTACATCCCAATGGATGTAGCATTATGATTACATCATGTGTACCTATATAGGGAGGAGCTCCGATGAATTTCAGCATAGTCCACTCCAATCTCGTATTCCGTTGTGTGTGAACTGACATCCAACATCCATGATGCTGGGTTTTGTCCATCTTTTATTCTAGGAACACAGGGGATATCCTGTGTAAAGAATTTTTTTAATAGTTTTGCTGTCCATCGAGAATGAACAATCAAAATTGGCCAATCTTACCTCAAAATATTTTATCATGTTGCTAGAAAGTCGACCTAGTGAACCACTATATATGATTTGACCACCTCTTTTCATGAGTAGAAGCTGCAATTTATCATATTTAATTGAGTTAAGGAAGTAAATAACTATTACTTACTAATAATCTTATTGAAGCTTATGTTTAAAAATACATGTAAAAGGACACTTGTTTTTCATTAGCAAGTACTTCTATGCTACTATTAACGCATATAGAAAAGGAAATGTGAGGGCCAATTACATCAAATATTTCACTTTCGCACAAAAACATGGTGGGTTTCATTCCTTGTAATTGATAGGGTAGTTCTATTTTTATTTATTGTTGTTTCTTTCATTTTTCAAAAAATGAAAGTTTTTGGTTATGTGTACTATTAGTTTGATGCTCTTTCTAGTCATTGATCTTCAAACCCCCTAACTATTCATTTCTTGCTTGTATTTTGTTGGAATATTTTTCAGACATTTAATAATATGACTTATTCATACCTCATCAAAAGATTCAAATATCTCAATGCTTGGCTGATGAATTGTACAAACAATAGTTCGTCCAGTGTCTACTGTCTTTCTTACTGTCCTCATGACAATTGCCGCAGCACGGGCATCCAAACCAGTGGTTGGCTCATCCATAAATATAATGGAAGGGCTAGAAACAAGCTCCACAGCTATTGTTAGCCTTTTTCGTTGCTCAGCCGACAGGCCAGTTGCTCCTGCCAGACCCACCATGGTATTCTTCAGTCCTGTTAACTCAACTAGATCCATGACTTCATCTATAAACATCTGAAACAAATTTAACGGCATGTATTATGAGATATCATGTTATAGATTAAACTTCTAATGGTGTTAACAATCATACATACATCTCTTTGGCACGATTTAACTTTTGAAGGCAAGCGAAGCCACGCAGAAAACTGCAGTGACTCATATACAGTGAGATTAGGGGAGTGGATATCACTTTGTTCACCGTAGCCAGAGATCCTAATGGCGCACCGTGGGGGTGGTGCGCCATTACTAGTTCAACTAGTAATGGCGCACCACTCCCACGGTGCGCCATTAGTAACTTGGCCCAAACATTCGCCCGAATGCACCCCCCTCCCCCCCCTGTGGACCGCCTTTTCAGTTTCAAAAAAAATAACAGAAAATGATAGAAATGTCAAAAAAAAATATTCCCATGTGATATGTGGTCTAGTTGTTAGCAAAATTTACAAACATGAATTTTCGACTTTTTTGCAAAATCTCTCGGGAATTTGTAAAAATGGGCATAACTTTTGCGTACGAACTTGAATGAAAAAGTTTTTTATATGAAAAATCATCTACTCGAAAAGTTACATCCGAATTTAATGGGGGGAACCTCGTTAAACATTTCCAAAATCCCCAAAAACCGAACAGAAAAAAAGTTACGGGGCCTTTAAGATCCGGAGGCAAAAAAATTCAAAGAGTTTCAAACTTACTAGTGGGGCACCGTATGCTAGGTGCGCCACTAGTAAAAAAATTGGTGTGAAAAAAAAATTGAATTATTTTTGAAAATATGATACGTAATATGATCGGGAAGTTTGAAATATTTTTTCAAAATTTCATCATACTCATGAACATGAACAAAGTCCTAGACATCAGCAAGGTTTAATAGGATTGATATGATAGATATATCAACAAGTGCCTGTGAAGTGAGGTGGTGCTGGGATTGGATAGAACTATGAAGTTAAGTGTGCTTGGGCTGGAGTAGTGTGAGGATGGGTGACCTTTCGGGTAGTTTGACCACAGAGTGCGATTTGATCTGAGATTAAGCATATTGACTCGACATTAAGCCATAGTGACCCGAGATTAAGAAAATAAATAAATAAATTTGAATTGAAAAAAATTGAATTTTAAAAAAAATGAAAAAAAATTTGAATTTTTTTTATTACTAATGGCGCACTTCTATGTGGTGCGCCATTACTAAGTCAGATAGTAATGGCGCACCTCTAGGCATACTAATGGCGCACTACTGGTGTGCCATTAGTAAAAAATACTAGTGGCGTGCTACTAATGGCGCACCAGTAGTGCGCCATTAGTAGGCAAAACTGGTGTGCCATTAGTAGGCCTTTTCCTAGTAGTGCTACCATGTCTTTCAAAATATAAATGCTAAAATAAGTTATCCCTATCCCATCATGCTCAAACATTGATCCATTCATGAAGCACGCTCGAATATTGGCTACACCCAGTACTTAAGTACGATCATATTACCTCCTAGTTGGTGCTTTTATAAGAGAATATGGAGACTCAAAATAAAAATTACATAAAGTAAAAGAAAGGCCCTTCGTAGAGCGAAGTAGGGATTTGCATAGGTGCTAGAGCTCAAAGCGAAAAAATAGAGATAAAAACATTTTTGGGACGTGTATCCAACCCACCAACGAAAACGACTTAGAGTTCCCAACACTTTCCATGCTAGATATGCCATAGGCAGTTCCCAAACAGAAAATAAAGTGTATTCCTTTTTCCACCATACTTTCACTTTCCATGGCTAATCGTATCCACGGGTGCCCTTCATACCAACACTTTCCAAGGAATTTATTATTTGACAACGTAAAGTAAATTCAATTTTTTTGCATTTCGGGACCGGGCAACCCTAATATCTTTGTGTTACTCTCGTGCAATGACAACTAAATAAACACTCATCTTGAGAATAACACATCCAGCATGGAAAATATTAGCCACCCCTCACCGCTCCATGAGCAAAACAAACACCCAAAAGAGAAGTTTATTTTGAAAATTAGAGATGGCAAACGCAAATTTTCTTAGAACGTCAAAAGAATACCGCATATAGGTAGATATAGTGGTCTCATGTGGCAAAACTAGTTTAAGAATTTTGGATGCACAAGTAGAGATCATACTTAGTGCAAAATGAAGGCTAGCAAAAGATTGAGAAGTGACCAACCAAGAAACACATAATCTCATAAGCACGCATTAAGCATAAATAATACCAAATAATGCACCGCAAGTAGGGTGTAATTTCATTGTATGACTATTGACTTTCATACATGCATAGGGAATCACAAACCTTAACACCAATATTCTTACTAAACCATAATTACTCAGCAACATAACTCACATATCACATCATCATATCTCGAAACTATTACTAAGAATCAAGTTTATTTTGTCCAATGATCTTCATGAAAGTTTTTATTATATCCTTCTTTGATATCTATCACTTTGGAACTAATTTTCATGTGTTTCTTTTGACAAGCTCCAATAAATAAAAGTGAAGATCATGAGCATAATAAATTTTTGTTTCTCTCAAATTAATTTAAGTGAAGCCAGAGAAAATTTCTTGAAAATTTTACTAACTCTCAACTAAATATAAGTGAAGCAAGAGAGCATTTCTTCAAAAATACTAAAGCACACCATGCTAAAAAAGATATAAGTGAATGTCACAGCCCTATTTGAATTCATAGTTTGAATTTGAATTTGAACCTAGTGTTCAAACCAACTCCATTTAACTTGTTGCTAGTTGCATTAGCTCAATCAACAGCATATTGCCATATCATGATCATGCATCATATTGTTGCATCGCATTGATTGTGTTCTTCCTTGTTTGCCGGTAATTGTCCCCTCTCGGTAGACGCTGCTACGATGCTGTGATCGTTGACACTGATGAAGACTCAATGTTATCTTCAGAAGTGCCAGGCAAGCAAAACCCCCTTGTTCATTCCGATACAATCCCACTCTCTCGCTCCTGCTCTCTTTTACTGCATTAGGACAACACCGTTTCAACTGCTACATGCTGCGGTAGCTGAACCCCTTTCCACTGCATGACCAGTCATTGCCACAGTAAATAGATGAAACCCACTAGCATGAGTAGGAATTGTTTGAGCCCTGATGTGCCTACTCATTCCTGCTTGTTGTCATGCCTGCTAGTGCTTAGAGTTGAGTCCGCCTGATTCATCGGGAATGAATTGGAACATGGTGAACATGTCCTACCATTGAGAGCTAAGTTTGTGAACACGATTTGGTAAAGGTAGCGGTGAGAGGCCATGTAGGAGTACATGGTGGGTTGTCTCATTGCAGCCATCCTCAGGAACTGAGTTCTGTGTTTGTGATCCATGAACAGTTACTACCACACATTGGGTTCCGATAACTCGGCCCCTCTCGGCTTATTAATCAACTCGATCTCTGTCCAGGAGTTGCAACTAGTTTCTGGTATTTGTAGGTAGTGTTAGTAGTCTACCAAGTGACACTCGGTACAGGTGGGCTTGGGAACCCTGCACACATCATTTGGGGCCATGAGCGACACCCCGGCCGGATCTCCTTGCGGATGGAACCCGAATAGGCGATAAACCTGGACTGGAGACTTGTTTGTTAGTCAGGTCGTGGCCGACTCCCTCGCCCGGCTTCCGCTTGAAGGTTGCCGAGGTACATGACGTGTATATGGAGATAAGTGGCGAGAGCGTGTGTGAACAAGTACACCCCTGCAGGGTTACCATCATCTATTCAAATAGCCGGATTCCTCGGATTTGGAAACTTGGACCCCTTGCATAGTTCATAGACAAGTGAAAGTGGATACTCTAAAACTCGCAAGATAAGCGTGAGTGCTATGGGTGGCCTTCTCGTAGGGAGATGGGAGCGGATCCATAGTGGTGTATTGATATGGTGAATATGTGGACTCGTGTGCGCCACCTCGAAGAGTTGCTTGCAGTCATAGTTCAGGTTAGCCACTGAGTCAAAGCTGGCTTGCTGCAGTTAAACTCCACCACCCCCTTTGTTGATACCGATGCATATGTAGTTAGTTCTGATGTAAGTCCTGCTGAGTACATGTGTACTCACGTTTGCTTAATTTATGTTTTGCAGAGAGACGTCAGTCTCGCTAGTAGTTCCGTGTGGGCTTCGACGTTTAGCTTGCTACCTCAGCTACGATCTTGTGCCCTCGGCAGGATCTGGTAGATAGTCAGGCTTCTTAGCCTTTTTCATTTGTAGATGTCTGTACTCAGACATGTTAAGCTTCCGCATGTGTTTGACTTGTATGCTCTGAATGTTGGGTCATGACACCCATGTTTGTAATATCTCGCTCGTCGGAGCCTAATGAATAAATACTTTGAGTCGTAGAGTTATGTTGTGATGCCATGTTGTATTTGCACATATCGAGCATATTGTGTGTATGATTGAAATGCTTGGTATGTGTGGGATCCGACAAACTAGTGGTTTATCCTTGGTAGGCTCTCTTACGGGGAAATGTAGTCTCGTGCTTCCATGAGCCATAGTAGTCCGCTACAGCCCGGTTCACCGGAGTCCTGCTAGCCCAGCACTACTGCTCAAGACACTTGACTGGCCAGCATGTGTTTCACTTTGTTCCTGTGTCTGTCCCTTCGGGGAAATGTCACGCGGTGACATCTGGAGTCCTGCCTAGCCTGCTACAGCCCGGTTCACCGGAGTCCTGTTAGCCCAGTGCTACAGCCTGGATTCACACTCTGCTGACCGACATGCTCGATGTTGATTCATGTATGCATGTCCCCGTAAGTTAGTGCCACTTTGGATTCATGACTAGTCATGTCGGTCCGAGTTCTCTGTCATATGGATGCTAGCGACACTATCATATACGTGAGCCAAAAGGCGCAAACGCCCGGGCCATGGTAAGGCGACACCCGTGGGAATACCGAGCGTGAGGTCGCAAAGTGATATGAGGTGTTACCAGCTAGATCGATGTGACTTGGAATCGGGGTCCTGACAGTGAAGCACTAGAGCAAGTCCATTGCTCATAAAATTTTAAGTGAAGCATAGAGAGCAATTCTAACAAGTCATGAGATAATTTTGGCTCTCTCAAATAGGTGTGTCCAGCAAGTATTGATGACTTAAAACACAAAATAAAACAAGCAGAGGCTAATCACTACAAAAAAAGACACATCCGTGACATTTTGGGCCGAACGAAAAAAAATTCTGTCAAACATATGCCACTTCTATGATGATAATTGTGACAAAACCCGGTATCTTCATAGATGTGGTGGGCTCCTACTTCTATGACAAAAAATCATGACAGAAAATGGGCTTTTCGTCCTGGGCGGGCCGGAGACGCAGCTGCATGACATTCTTTGGGCTGTCCATGACGGAAAAAACCGTGGTAGAACCGAGGGGGAGGAAAATTTTGGGGAGTTCCCGGTTATGGTGGGAGGTCGTGGGCCGAGTGACGTGTGTTTCTCTCATACACGTACGCGCGTGTGTGCGAGGCGTTGGCTCTAATTGAACCCCAGCGAGGCGTTGGGCTCTTACTGAACCCGAGCGATTGCACTGCAGGCTATGCGTTACTGAACCCGAGCGATCGATCGATGGCTGTTAACTGAACCCGAACGAGCGATTCCTTCGCTACTGCTGCCAACTGAAGCCAATCGATTGTATGAACAGTGAGCGT
>NC_041382.1:485444942-485451615 GCF_002162155.2 Triticum dicoccoides | reverse complement strand
GAGCGGTGGCGTTGCCTCTAGATGAACAGGACCCCGTGGTGTGGTGGAGGGCTGGATGAACAGTAGACGATGGAGAGGTGCCCGTGGAGGGGTGGTGAACAGGACCCCGTGGTGTGGAGGGATGGATGAATAGTAGATGATGGAGGGGTGCCCGTGGAGGGGTGGATGAACAGTAGCCGGTGGAGTAGCGCGCGGTGGAGGATGGGTGAACAGGAGCCCGTGGAGGCTGGAGGAGGTCGATGGTAGCCCGCGGAGGCTGGAGGAGGTCGACGGTGGAGATAAACAGTATCCCGTGGAGTCCCGTTTTGTGGTACGCCACACCCCTCCCGATGAACAGGACCCCCGTTTCGACCGTAGCGCTCCAACACAAGTTCGCTTAGTCTGTCTTACGGTATGCCACACCCCTCCCGATCAACAGGACCCCCGTTTCAACCGTAGGAGGTCCGTTTTGTCCGTTTTGCGGTACGCCAGACCCCTCCCGATGAACAGGATCCCGTTTCGAACGTGGCCGGTCGAACACAAGGCTGTTTCCTCCGTTCTGCGGTATGCCAGGCCTCGTTTCCATCGCCTGTTCCGTCCAAGCCCTCCCGATCAACACGACCACGCATTCCGTTCTGACCCAGCCGGTTGGCTCCCACGCGTTCCGTTGCCTCCCGATGAACACGACGCATTCCGTTACCTTCCCATGAACACGACGCATTCCGTTGCCTCCCCATGAACACGACGACGACGCTGTTTCTCCATTCCGACCCAACCATGTCAACGAGCCCTGGCCGTACGTATGCGCGAGTAGGCGTTCGAGACCCCGCCCGTATGTACACATACGTGGCCGTATTTTCTTTCTTGCACCCTGGCCGATGTACGTACGTGTACATGCTACATGCGCGCCTCTACTATGACACATGCACGCCTCTACATCCACCAGTATATATGTACGTACACGTTCGTGACCAGAATGACAACGCTACGTACGCTTCGACCAGGTGGGTCCCGACTGTCAGGCACTTCCTTGCATGCAAAGATGTAGCTGGTGGGTCCCAGTAGTTATGGGGGCGAATTGTTTTGTTTTTTTTTTGCTCGGACGCACTTCCTTGCGTGCGAAGGTGTAGCTGATGGGTCCCAGCAGTCAGGGGGGAAACGTTTTTTTCGCGAAGTACGGTGGCACGTCCGGTGGGTCCCTACTGTTAAGTGGAGGAATAATTATTTTGCGCGTAATAAGGAGGCACTTCCTTGCTGTGTCCGTGGACCCAGCTGTCAGCGTCTCCACGCATAGTACTCTTCCGATGGAAGTCGGTCGTTGACCACATTGACCACGCCCCGCCGAGAGCACCACGGCGGTGGATGACGGCGAGGCCTAGGAAGGGGACGATACGGAGGCAGGGAAGACTCGGCAGTTGTTTCCCACGCGGAGGGGAGTATGACTGTACGAGGGTTTACTGGTTCATCTACCGTCGCCGGAGAATAACAACAGGTGTGGGTGAGTAGAGGGATGGCTAGGCCAGCGATGGGAGTACAGTGGGGCGGTGAGGCCTGCGTGGCGCTTGTTTGAGCGGCTGGAGCAGGAAGAGCAGAGATTGAAGAAGCACGACAGCCGTTGGATGGACATCCAACAGTCAGTGCTTGTGCGTCAACCTTTTTTTAGGAAAGCCTCAAATCTGTGGAAAACAGCATACAGCCCATCTACCATTATTTCTAATAACTTACATCCCATTTGCTAATTCTTATGGTTTTTTTGGAGCCCATATTCTTTTTGTTAGCATTACAGCCCATATTGTGGCCACGGTTAAAAAATTATACGAAATTTTGCATATTCGGTGCGGTCTGAACTGTTTTTAATCCCGAAATTTCGACTCACATTCAAACTGATTTTAAAAATAAATGTATATCAATATAAAATCCAACAAATTCTCTATGCATAAAAATTAATGTAATTTAAAATCTTGAAATGAAAAAAAAGATATTTGAAATTAATTGCCGGTTTGATATGTTTTAAAAATGTACAACCCATTTCTCATTACTGATGGGCCATTTTCTCGGCCAGCCGAATGAAAGCTCAGCTCGTCTTGAAAGATTGCATCCCAACAGGCCTGACAAAGTGACTTACTTGGCAAATCACAAAAAAACTGGGTTGTGGCCGTGGACCCAGCTGTCAGCCTCTCCACGTACAGTACTCTTCCGATGGAAGTTGTTCCTTGACCACGTTGACCATGCCGCGCGGAGAGCACCACGGCGGTGGATGACGGCGAGGCCTAGGAAGGTGACGACATGGAGCCGGGGAAGACCCGGCAGTGGAAGCCCGCGCAGAGAGGAGTACGAGGATTCACTGGTTCGGCTGCGGTGTGAGGTTGTTATCGCCGCATGGCCTGGCCAGCGGTGAGGCCACTGCGGCAGCACAGCCGGCCACGGGAGGCAGGAGCATACCGCACGACTAGCGCTGGTTTGGGCGGCTGGAGCAAGAAGACCAGAGGTTGAAGAAGCACTACGGCCGTTGGATGGACATCGTACGGTCACTGGAGCTAGAATCGTTCATATTGACTAAGTTGACAAAGCCCTTCGTCCCCGTAAACTTAGTAGGCCCAAAAGTCAGCCTCCCACCAAGGTGGGTCCCAGCTAGCCGGGGGAGTATTCATTTTTTGTGAGTAATAAGGAGGCACTTCCGGTGGGTCCGAGTTAACAGTGGGGGGAACGTTTTTTCGCAAAATACGGTGGCCATCCGTGGGTCCCAACAGTCAGGGGGAAATGATTTTTTTCGCAAAATACTGGTGGCCCGTCCGGTGGGTCCCCGCTGTCAGGTGGAGGAATAATTATTTTCCGCGTAATAAGGAGGCACTTCCTTGCGGCTGCCGTGGACCCAGCTGTCAGCCTCTCTACGTACAGTACTCTTCCGATGGAAGTCGGTCGTCGACCACATTGACCACGCCGCGCCGAGAGCACCATGGCGGTGGACGACGGCGAGGCCTAGGAAGGGGACAACGTGGAGCCGGGCAAGAGACGGTAGTGGATGCCCACACGGAGAGGAGTACGATCGTTCACTAGTTCGGCTGCGGTGTGAGGCTGCCATCGCCGCAGAATAACAGGGGGTGTGGGTGAGTGGAGGGATGGCCTGGCCAGTGGTGGGAGTAGTATGGGGGCGGTGAGGCCTCCGCGGTAGCACAGCCGGCCACGGGAGGCAGGAGCAGGCGGCATGACCGGCGCTGCTTTGGGCGGCTGGAGCAAGCAGACTAGAGGTTGAAGAAGCACTATGGCCGTTGGATGGACATCATACGGTCACTGGAGTATTGACTAAGTTGACAAAGCCCTCAGTCCCCGTCAACTTAGTAGGCCCACAAGTCAGCCCAACAATATGGTGGGTCCTAGCTAGCAGGGGGTATTCGTTTTTTGGGCGTAATAAGGAGGCACTTCCTTGCATGTGAAGATATAGCTGGTGGGTCCGACCTATCAGCGGGGGGAACTTTTTTTCGCGAAATACAGAGGCCCTTCCTATGGGTCCTAGCTGTCAGGTGGAGGAATCATTATTTTGCACGTAATAAGGAGGCATTACCTTGTGTGCGGTCGTGGACCCAGCTGTCAGCCTCTCCATGTACAGTCCACTTCCGATGGATGTCGTTCATAGACCACGTTGACCAGGCTGCGCCGAGAGCACTAGGGCAATGGACGACAGCGAGGCCTAGGAAGGGAACGACACGGAGCTAGGGAATACTCGGCAGTTGTTTCCCACGCGGAGGAGTACGAGGGTTTACTGGTTTGTCTGCCGTCGCCGGAGAATAACAGCATGTGTGGGTGAGTAGAGGTATGGCTAGGCCAGCGATGGGAGTACGGTGGGGCCATGAGGCCTGCGCGGTAGCATAGCCGGCCGCGGGAGGAGGGAGCAGGCAGTCCCACCGGCGCTTGGTTGAGCGGCTGGAGCATGAAGAGCAGAGATTGAAGAAGCATGACGGACGTTGGATGGACATCCAACAGTCACTACTCTCGTTTGTTGACTAAGTTGACAGGGTGTTGCGTGTGCGTCAACCTTTTTTTATGAAAGCATACGCGTCAACCTGTAGTAGGCTCACAAGTCAGCCTCAAATCTATGGAAAGCAGCATACAGCCCATCTGCTATTATTTCTAATAATGTATAGCCCATTTGCTAATTCTTAAGAATTTTTTTGGAGCCCATCTTCTTTTTGTTAGCATTACACCCCATATTGTGGCCATGGTTAGAAAGTATACGAAATTTTCCATATTTCGGTGCGGTCAACTGTTTTTAATCCAGAAATATCGATTCACATTCAAACTATTTTGAAAAATAATTTATATAAATATAAAATCCAAATAATTGTCCACGCATAAAAGTCAATGGAATTTAAGATCTTGTAATGAAAAAAAATTGAAACTAATTCCCGGTTTCATGTGTTTTAAAAATGTACAGCCCATTTCTAGGCAAACCAAATGAAACTCTCCTCGTCTTGTAAGATTTGCAGCCCAGCAGGGCCGATAAAGGAAGTAGGCCTTGTTTGGGTATTTCTTTAAAAAAATAGAACTGGGCTAGCCATTTTCAGCAAGAAAAAAATACAACTGGGCTCATGATGTGGTAAACATAAATAAAACCCTGGCTAGATGGGCCACAGCCCCCACACAGCCCCGTTGTTACCCTGATCCATCGCTAAAACTAGTATAAATAACAACTTCTTGTTCCTCAAAAAAATGCGCGACTTGCTGGGTCCCTGGTGTCAGCCGCTCGTAGTGTAATTCTCTCGTTTATTGACTACGTTGACAACGGCGTGAGCCCTAGATGTCCAACCATTATGAGGAACCATATTTTTGGGCTTGTACTATAGAGGCACTTGCTTGCGTACTGCCATGACGCTGGTGGGTCCCTAATGTCATCCTCTCCACATATAGTCATCTCCTTGTTCCTCTCGGTTGTTGACAATGTTGACAAGCGAGCGAACCAAGGCCGCAAGGCGGAGGACGACGGCGAGGCCTCGGACGGAACGAACATGAGCCGTTAAAGATGCACCGGTCCAGTCGCAGGGGGAGGGGAGTACGAGGGTTGACTGGTTCGGGCGCGGGTGCGTGTTGGGGTTGACGTTGCCGGAGAATAATAGGACGTGTGGGGGAATAGAGGGAGGGACAGGCCAACGTTGGAGGGTACGTATGGTATGGCGGCGGAGGCGCAACCAGCCATGGGAGGCGGGAGCAGACGGAGCCGACGGGGTGGTTTGGTTTGGGCGGCTGGAGGAAGAAGAAGACAAGAGATAGAAGATACACGACAAATGTTGGATGTCAATCCAACGGCTGGTAGGCAGAATCATTTGTTGACTGGCTAGTAAGTCGACACCACCTTGGATAGGCTATTTCCTCGTGGGTCCCAAATGTTAGAATCCAAATCTGTCACGGTCATGCAGCCTTTCCTATGAAAATTTACAGCCCATTTGATGTGCTAGTTCGAAATAAGTTTGTGGGTGCTGGTGGGGGCTAATCACTTGGCTTCTGTAATGCATAGTGAGCTCAAGCAGCCAGCGAAGTGATGCTATTTCCCTTGGTTGGGATTTGTTACAATATTCCACTCTAAATTAAATGAATGGCAAGCCATTTGCCTTGTTTCAAAGAAAATATGACAGCCACAACCGAGTTGAAAAGGGCAGGAACATCTAACTCCAGCATACAAACTGTACAAAAGCAGGAGGGTTAATTTTTCATCAGGTTTACAAAAAAACCAGATTGAAAAGGGCAACAACATCTAACTCCAACACTATTTTTGGTAGTCACGGTCAAATGGATCGGTCAGGTCCATAGAATGAACATCTTGGGTCGTAAAATTTACTGGATTATGACCACAATATGTTGTAAATAGAAGCCCGACACGTTCAGAATTCTTTTGCCCACCTGAAACTCCTTTTTTTTCTCTTCGACAAAAAATGAACATCCGTCAATTCAGTAAATATATGGGCTTTTGAATTGATTTTACTATTTACTAGTGTGGATGGGCTGTTTTGTCTTGGGCCCAGAGAAACAATTACTACTAGTACAGTGGAGACACTCTACCGCTTCTGGCTCCTCCTAGGTCATTGAAATGTCTCCCTCTACTGAATGTCATTATACTTTTGTTCACCGACATGCGGGCCATGCAGCGCACGGGCCCAAATGCCATCCACCAAATTAGAAGGCAGTATGTAGGCGGAGAGTCACCCCGGTCGTAGCACGCTAGTAACGAGCCGTTGTATCACAAAACCCCACCTCCCCGCAGTCTAAGTTTGACGGACGAAGCAACCATCATTTCACTCTTCGCTGAATCCACTTCTCCCTCACCGTCTTCAAGAAAGGCAACACTCGCATCTGCCACTGTTCTTCTCTCTGAACGAAGGGAAGGTAAGCGGATCCGTGATGTTGGTATATTTTCGTTCAGAGAAAAAAAATAACTTTTGCAAAGCAGTAACCGATCCTCTCTCTTTTTTTTCATTGTCATTGCGATTGTGTTTTCCTTTCAGTGGTCTCCTAGTATTCATGATGGACCAAGAAGAACCAGGCAAAGATCTGCCAATATTGGAGCAGACGCGGGAGGCTGATCCCCACGAGACAGAGAGCTCCAAGAAGATGGAGGCAACCACCGAGCCGACCCCAGATACGCTCACGGCCACTACTGAGATGGTCAACGCCCCGTTTGAGGTTACAGCCCCTGTGGCACTGC
>NC_041382.1:485419403-485444261 GCF_002162155.2 Triticum dicoccoides | reverse complement strand
AGTATGTGGTGATTTTTTTTAGAAAAGGAAGTATGTGGTGATTAATAATGCAAAATCTCATTAGATTCGATGCCATGCTATACATAGTGGTTTAAATAACTTGTGTTTCTTATAATGAAAAGTAATTCAGAATTTGTTTCTGTTTCAATTAGAGCCCCGATGAAGACAAGGATTGTGTGGTTGTACATGTCACTCGCTATGACGTGGACGACCTGAATATACGCACTGGGAAAACAGAGTTCTTAGGTTGTTGGATCCCGGAAGCCATTTGCGATTATACCAATGAAGAGTTGTATTCCAGCCTCACTGTTGACAGGCGTGTTGTCCAGGGTGTACTGAAGCACAAGAAGTTCAAAGCTACTCCTTCATTTGTGAGGCATACTATTCTTGTCAAGCTTACGCAGGAAGATGGCGTGGCATGCCTCCACAAACAAGTTTATCAGTGGCAAGGCCACAAGGTTGTCTTCATGAAGGTTCACAGGATTGAGCTGCTGCGGGACGTCCTTGATGATGTTCATGGCAAGGTCCGTCTTGTGTCGAGTCCAAATTAGATCGAGGCATGAAGTAGTTGCCCCAGCTAGTATTTAATAGTAGTTTGGATTGTGTCTAATTATCCGAACCTTGCCTATTATCGACCCCTCTGGGCTAGTAATCTATTTGAATCCGTCTATGGGAACCGCTGCTATTTTTGTGTGCCCGAGAATCATGTGAGAACCATCGTAATTGTTGCCGAAACAGATGCGTCCTCACCAGTTTTTTCATGAATATGGCATGGTAAGACATAAGTTGTCACGGTTTATCATACGAGCAGTGTGTGTTTTGATGAAATAGAGCACTCATTCGAGAACCATGCGCCAACGTATACATAAGTACTTGCAAACACTGTTGGTGCTACCCCACTTGTAAGCAGTTGTGCAAAACATGGCACATTGGCTCAACTCGCTTCACCACTAGGCTATCGACTAGCTAACAATCAACAATTTGTTGTCTGACATATAAGCAACTATGTATCTTGTTACAGTGGTTCATGCAGTTAATTGAGGCCACAATGTAATAAATTCAAAACATTCACACGCTAGTCCAGCGCTCATGTGGAACACTCACATTAAACTCGTCTTCATAAAAAACTTGAAAAGCATAAGTTAAGAAATTTTATACATCTCAACGATTCATATATCATAACAAACAAATTCTACTTCACAGCAAAAGACAAAGTTGTGAGAAGGTTTACAAATCAGGAACAAACAAGCAAGGCTTCTATGAGCAAAGGGCCTCCCGACAGGCTTAAATTTCCTGGAGTTCACTCTGGTTTTTTCTTGTTACCACCATTCAGGGTTAGGTTCTCTCATTCCAGAATAACCAATTATAACTGTGGTCTTAGCTGGAATGCTGAACTGAACCATGCAGTGTACTGACCAGCTGAAATTCTTGTGCATTCCACTAAATTTAAGCACCGCTATTTGCAAAAATAAGCAGACCACAATGCCTCTTGTCCGCGCACCTGTCCCAAAAACCGCTGTGCAGCCGTGCCAGCTAGTCCTTGGTCCATGGATGAACTGGTAGAAAGTGCATTCCGGACTAGGATGCAGTTGTTTTCGCTCATCCCTGCACTGCAATCAGGAAGTAAAACGTATGAATCATCTTCTTTTAGATTGCGTTGGTCATTCTACCTTAGTTACTACCAATGTAGGGATACCTTGAGGACGGGAGGTTAGACGACGGCAACAAGGGATAGCCATCTCATTTTGCGCAGTTGTACTAAAACTAAGGTGTGTGCTTTTGATTGCACGGATAGAAATGATACGGAGACAGACATCCCGAAACGATATGGAGACAGACATCCCTGTTTGCGCAAATACGAAATACAGTTATTTAAACAGTGACAAATATTACTACTTTCCCCCGTTTCCTCTTAGAACCAAGTCCTAGATTCATGCTACAGCTTTCCCACTTTCTTCCCTGTTTGAACCAACGCTTTGAGTCGACTGTATGAACTAGCTTTACTTCTAATAATAGTAGAAGTCTAGGTGGCTTTGGAACAGCGGACGGAAGTAGAAAAGGATTCACACTAAGGGAGCTGGGGCAGTAGAGCAAGACAGGTTTCGAAGGAATATATACCTGAGGGTCGTCGGCATGTGGTAAAGACGGCGTCAGGAGGCCACATCTTGGCCACAATACCGCAGGGAGGAAGAAGGGGTCGGAGGCCCTCTTGAGCCGGCGCTCTCTCAGAGAGAACGGCAAGGCCACCGATCGGGACGTGCGGGTAGTCGTTGGTCTCCTCCCTCGCCGCCGATGACAACGTGAACGATGCACCTACACCCCTGCCCCGGTCGAGGTTGTCCGGCCGGATTTGTGACCAGCCATGAGCTGAGAGAGAGTGTGGCCACCTATGTGTTGCTTAGATCTGGAGAGCATGAGAGAGTGAACGAGAGGAACCCTAGTAAAGCAAGCGCTAAGGCTCCTGCTTTTATATATAGTGGAGTGATTTTGTTGTACCAGCTTCAAAAAAATGCGCTCCTATGTGTACCAGCGAGTGGGTGTGAGAGAACTAGTGCGTGCGTGCACCGCTTCTCTTCAGAGAGTACAATATACTATGCCCAAAGAACGTTCGCCGCAAGAGTAATAGTATAAGTGTGTGACGTGTGAGCTAAAATAAAATGTGTGCGCCGTCTTTTGTTTTTTAGAAGTTCTGAGGGTAGGGTGTGAAGAGCACATATGTGCGTGACGTCTACCTGAAGATAGATGGTGGGTGCGACGTGCGAGTCTACGAGAGGACTTGGGAGAGTCGTGACTCGTGAGGGTGCGTGTGCGTGAGAGAGAGGGGGCACGTATCAATGCAATGCATGTGTCCGTAAATCATTATCCAACAAATGTTCGCCACAAGCCTTTTCCTGACGAACGCCGTAAGAACCATTAGATCGGCATCCGACAGTGTCAGTTTTGCCGTGTCATTTAACAGAACAGCCACTCGTCCTACACACAAATCTTCCACGTGAGTGTTAGCAACTACCATATGCTCCCCCGTTCCGAAATGCAGTGCATATAGCTTTATTGAAAATTCGAACCTCGCAAACTTTTACCCAGTTTTCGTGTACCAAATTGCATATGTAGAATACCATGTATATATCATTTCATTCATCTTCGAGAGGTAACTATAAAGATGGGTGAGGAGTCTACAAAGAAAGACCATCGTATCACCCGCAGCAATTTCAAGCATCCTTTAGTGTCGAGGAATATCATAGGAACTCTATATGATATGATTTTTATAGGATTTTTTCCTTTAGAGCCAATTGGTTCATAGGAATAGATTCATATACTCCACGTTTCAAAGGAAATAAACATGATATCATTTCTATAGCTTTAGAGCCACTTGGTTCATATGAATGGATTCCTATACTCCCTTAATTTCAAAGGAAAATAAACATTAGTGTATATTCAATAGAAAAGATCCTATGATATGAACCAAATTACATCTCTTTTCTAATCCCTCCTCATAGGAATTGAGATACATGTCATCTCTAGATTCAATAGAAAAGTTCCTATGATGTGAACCAAATGACATCTCTTTTCCAATCCCTACTCATAGGAATTGAGATGCTCCATGTCATCTCTTTGCCTACAACTTCCATGTATACATCTTCTATTCCTAAATAGATAGTACACCCCACTAGTAGCTTTTTTCCAAAACATGCAACTATGGCACAAGAACTATATAGTGTGCCAATAACTTTCAAAGATGGTCGCTAGATGAAGCTCACCCGACAATGCAGAGATAGGCAAATCCGAGCACTACTAGCCATTGGATATCATCAACATTCCACCAGATCTGCCACATGTACAATTCAGAAGACTCCATGGTTGAACTTAACCATAATGCACAAACCTCAAAACACAAGTACTTCTCCTTTGTTCTAGAATCTTCTGTATCATAATTGATTATTTTTTCTAAATGAATTGCCATTGTTTGTTTTTTACTTTATGATTTACAATGCACAACCCCATGAATCTTAACATTTTTATAAAACTAATTGATTTTGAATGAGATGAACTATAAGAACTAAACGAACATCTACATCATGCATATATGACTCAAAGCTTTACATGCTATAGTGTGTATTTATTCATAATTTGGTTTCGAAATCTCATGCGTTCAATACATGTGTACCTTACTAGTTTTGAGTAGAGTAGCAAATTTCACGCGGCCCCGGGTATATCAAAATGCAGGGCCCATGCATTATTGCCTTTCGGTCGAACCTATGTCCACAATTTTTTGTATGTACTAGATCTCCACTCGTTCCCGAACCCAAAATGTTGCCTCGTTCCCGTAAAACCAAGCGGCCCACACATATTTAAGGCGTCGACTCAAACCCGTTTACTACGACGTGGCCCCGCATGTTGTAGTACTCCTACAAACCCTACCGCCGCACTCATCATCGGTTTTCTTCAAGAGGACGAGGGAGAAGCCGATTTTTAGTGGAGGCACTTTAAAAAAAACGGATCTGTAGTGGAGACCCCTACCCTAGGTGCCCTAGGTAGCTGCTGCATGCATCATTGTTTTCTCTTTTCTTTATGCTCTTGCGCCCTAGAGTGAAATAATGGTTGCTTCATCCGTCGAACTTAATGCGGTAAAGGTGGGGCTTTGTGATTTGACCCCTCATCACTCATTTCCTACTACTGCGGCGCTACGACCGGGGTGCCTCCAATTCCATCCGCTGCTCAGAACTATAATTTGGTGCATCGCACGTGGAACAAGACAGTGGATGAGCCACATGTCGGCCAAAGGGGTCCTGTTAAGTGTGTCGCCATTTCGTGTGCGGACTGACCCTGCTTGAGTTTCTACGCCAACACGACAGGAGCAGCCTACCACTTGGTTTTGCTCCTTGGTGAATCCCGACTATATTGATCTAAAAATATCCATGCTGAACTACCCTCTCCGTCTTGGTTTTTTATTTTTAGGCATCTCGGTTTATAGGGCCTGCACGTAGTTCTAGGTCATCCATTTGACTAACTAAATATGAGTTACTATGTCACAAAAAGTATATCATTGGATTCTTAAGCGGATGTAGTTGTATTTAAAAGTTGAGGGCGGGGCTTTTCCTGCGCGGTAGGCAGGGCAGTTCCGCCTAGTCGATTCGACAGAGACGCGACAAGACGAGAGAGTAGGCTGCTGCAAACGTAGGGCTGTGTGATTTGACAGCGAGTTACTGCTGGACAGGTGGGGCCCCATGATTTGACTTGCCATTATCATTTTAACTGCGGCGCTACGACTGGCGCGAGTCTCCTGATTCCTGACCACCTCCATTACGAAGAAAGAGATAGAGAGGAGTAAAAAAATACACTTATAGCCAACCTTGTTGTAGTATGAGTGACTAAGTGATGACTATGTATGACATGACAACATCAGATAGCCTAACGCACCGTGTTAAATCTCCAAGGGTGCGATCGCGCGAGCGACACAACGGTCGTGGCAGGCGCGACCATGATACGGGCTGTTGGTAGCCCTTGGATCTGAGATCAAACGGTCGCATGCTAAGTTGCTGAAAATTTGCAGAATAACCCTCCAGGATAGGATATTCACCCATAGGTCTAGAATAACGCCATGCAAACATTCGATCTCAGATCCAAGGCCTCTCGGAAGCCCGTATCATGGGAGAATGGAAAGCCACTACCCCGCCGTTCGCACGCTGGCAGTTCGCTCCTACTCATCCCCACACGTCCTTCAATACTATGACTGTTCGCTCCTAGTGTTCCAGTCCATTCACATTACTGCAGTTCCACTAATCCTGACCCTCCTCCCAAATCCATGGTGTCCCAAATCTCCATGATCGGCGGTGAGTACAAGGTTAGAACCATCACGGGCGATGAGTTCGACGTCATGTACACCTGTTCTTCCGCGATGGTGAAAGGATGCCTTTCTCGCTTCAGACGCATCTTCGAAAACTCAGATGATGAGTGGGTCGCTAGGCTAGATGTTGAGTACACCACAGTCCTGGGACTAGAGAAGGATCTAAAGGACGAAGAGAGGAAGAAGCCCGCCGTGATCCAGGTTTGCGTACATAACGTTTGCATGGTCTACCACATATGCCATCCCAACGTTGAGTGCCGGGATTTTAAGAACTTCCTCAAGGACAAAACAGTGAAATTCATTACTGTAGACTTTAAGAACGATAGGGATGTCCTGCGTCGGATAGGTCTCTTTGTAGGCAACCCCTTCGACCTCCAGAAGAATCGGCTGGTGTCCTCTCGTCAACCTTCAATGTTGACCCTGGCAGGAGCCATGGTTCATCCTTCGTACGGTAAACTGGAGAAACCTCGATACACGTTTCATCGTCATGCATGGCAGTGGAATGTACTAGATATAGACCACATCCACTATGCTGCAATGGATGGCTACCTTTGCTTTAATATCTAAAAGGGTTGGATGAAGAGCAACAGCCAAGTGTGCTGTTCAAGCAAAGAAGTATTGGCCAAGAGGGAGAGGGACAAGGACGAAGTCGAGGACGTGGACGAGGACTCCGAGTAAGGTGGCAGTGTCATTGTTCATGGTGGTTCTAAACTTCTAATGCAGTGTCTACCGAATTAGTTGCATAGTTTAATTTCAGGTGTGCTTAGTTTAATTTGAGGTGTGTGTTGTGCTGAGCCCCCGGCAGAACTATGTTATGTTTCTCCTCGTTACTTTAACTCTTGAGTATGTACATACTACTAGTATTTCTTTAATAGAATTTAGCACCCCAATTAAGCATGTACTAGCTTTTTTAATAGTACTATATGCATAATTTGGCGACAAGCGCTCTCTATATGTACCACATTTTTTTTAATTTCAATTTTTGCTCCATGGCGCAGTCCATCGATAGTACTACTGTACAAAAGTATACATTTTTTAAAAGGCAAGAGTACTATTCATCACATATATCGCCAGTTAAATTCTCAACCTAGAACGACGTGCATGCCATGTAGTAAACCGATACAAAGGAAGTATAGTAAAAATGAGGTGATTTTACCGAGCGATCGGCGGGGGAGCATGGCATGTCATGCGGTCCCACATGTCATGATGTACCAAGGCGATGCGCGTGTCCCTATTGAGGCAGAAGAAATACTACGTGGTTTGAGATGATGGCGAACCGAAGTGTGAAATAATGGTCGCTTTGTCCGTCCGGGAAGGTGCGGCATTGTGATTTGACGTCTCATTGCTCATTACTACTACTGGGCCGGTACGAGTGGGGTGCGTCCCCCTGATGTTCTGCACTGTTATTTGGTGCTTGACACGTCGACCCAGTTGCTATATGTCCCACATGTCGGCGACATGAAGTACAGAATTCATGAAAGGGTGCATCGACGGAGGAGTATACTACATAATTCATGAAAGGGAGCGACTTAGTTTTCGAAAAATCTGTTTTTACGGAGTACGTACCCACTAGGGTTTATAGGGCTCATTTAAAAACATTCGTTTTTCCGTTTGATAAGTCTCAATTCTACTATACTAGTAGTAGTACCATTACATGTTGGATTTTGAGGTGCGTTAGATCACCCGACGCAAGCAGTGTCAAGAGGAAACTAACCAATGCATGTACAAGTTCATGGAAATTTAGTGGTCATTCATGCATTCGTTCTAATTAATGCCTCGGTAAATGTCAGGACCCCGACTTGATGTCACATCGATCTAGCCTGTAGCACCTCATATCACTTTGCGGCCTCACGCACGGTATCCCCACGGGTGTCGCCTTACCTTTGCCCGGGACCGTTTGCGCCTTTTGGCTCACGTATATGATAGTGTCGCTAGCATCCATATGATAAGGAGCCCGGGCTGACATGACTAGTCGTAAACCCAAAGTGGCACAGACTTACAGGGACAGGCATCCATGACCCAGCATCGAACGTGTCGGTCATCAGCGAGTGAATCCAGGCTGTAGCACTGGGCTAGCAGGACTCCGGTGAACCGGGCTGTAGCGGGCTAACAGGACTCTGGTATTCATCGCGTGACATTTCCCCGAAGGGACAGACACAGGAACGAAGAAGGACACATGCCGGCCAGCCTAAGTGTTTCGGAGCAGTAGCAAGCTACCATGGCTCAGTGGAAACACTAGGAGACATTTCCCGGTAAGAGAGGCTACTAAAGATAAACAACTAGATGGTCAGATCCCACACATACCAAGCATTTCAATAACATACACACAATATGCTCGATATGTGCAAATACAACATGGCATCACAACATGACTCTACAAATCAAGTATTTTAATCAATAGGCTCCGAGGAGCGAGATATTACAAACATGGGTCTCATGACCCAACAATCAGAGCGTACAAGTCAAAGCACAAGCGGAAGCTATCATGTCTGGGTACAGACATCTATAAATGAAAAAGGCCGAGAAGCCTGACTATCTATCAGATCCTGCCGAGGGCACAAGATCGTAGCTGAGGTAACAAGCTAAACGTCGAAGTCCACGTGGAACTACTAGTGAGACTAAAGTCTCTCTGCAAAAACATAAAATAGGCAAACGTGAGTACAAATGCACCCAGCAAGACTTACATCAGAACTAACTACATATGCATCATTTTCAACAAAGGGGATGGTGGGGTTTAACTGCAGCAAGCTAGCTTTGACTCGGTGGCTATCCTAAACTACGACTGCAAGCGACTCTTTTGAGGTGGCGCACACGAGTCCACATATTCACCATATCAATACACCACTATGGAACCGCTCCCGTCTCCCTACGAGAACGCCATCCATAGCACTCACGCTTATCTTGCGTATTTTAGAGTATCCACTTTCACTTGTCTATGAACTGATATAAGCAACCCAGAAGTCCTTTTCCGCGGACACGACTATTCGAATAGATGATGTTAACCCTGCAGGGGTGTACTTCTTCATACATGTTTCCACCACTTAGCGTCTGCACACGACATGTGCTCGGCAGACTTCAAGCAAAAGCCGACGTGGGTGTAGACCACGACCTACCTAAACACTCAAGTCTCTAGTCCAGGTTTATCGCCTATTCGGGTTCCATCCATGAGGAGATCCGGCCGGAGTTTCGCTCACAGCCCCAAACGATGTGAACAGGGTTCCCGAGATACCAAACGGGCATCCGGTACACCGTGCCACGTACCTACCGCATCACTGCCCACCCCTATGGTCAGCACTGTCCACGGCCTCCAGTAAGCTACAAACACCAGAAACTACTTGCAACTCCTGGACAGAGGACTAGGGTGAATAAGAAGTCGAGCGGGGTCATATTTCAGGGCCCAATGTATGGTAGTAGCTGAATCATGGATCACAAACACAGAACTCAGTTCCTGAGGACGGCTGCAATGAGACAACCCACCATGTACTCCTACATGGCCTCTCACCGCTACCTTTACCAAATCGTGTTCACACACTTAGCTCACACACAGTAGGACATGTTCACACGCCTCTGATTCATCCCCGATGAACCAGACCTGACTCAACTCTAAGCAGTAGCAGGCATGACAAACAAGCATGAATGAGTAGGCACAACAGGGCTCAAACAATTCCTACTCATGCTAGTGGGTTTCATCTATTTACTGTGGCAATGACAGGTCATGCAGAGGATAAAGGGGTTCAACTACCGCAGCATGTAACAGTTGAATCGGTGTTGTCCTAAGGCAGTAAAAGAGAGCAGGAGCGAGAGAGTGGGATTGTATCGGAATGAACAAGGGGGTTTTGCTTGCCTGGCACTTCTGAAGATAACATTGAGTCTTCATCAGTGTCAACGATCACATCATCGGTATCACGTCTATCAGAGGGGACAAATACCGGCAACACAGAAGGGAACACAATCAATGCAATGCACAATATGATGCATGATCATGACATGGCAAAATGAATGTGTTTTGAGCCAATGCAACTAGCAACAGATTAAATGAAGTTGGTTTGAATACAAGATTCAAATTCAAACTCCATATGTGATTATTTAAATGCCCTTTATTTGTTTTGTGCTAAACAGCATCTATAAGTTGTTCTAACATGCATGGAAATGGTACAGATGGATTCCTTGAATTTTTCTGATAATTTTTCATATATAAATTAATTAATTTGGAGTTACGGTTAATTTTCTATGATTTATTGAAGTTTTAGGCATTTTCTGTAATTTCCTGATTAATAATAAATCCAGAAATGAATTTACTGCGTCAGCATGACTTTATAGTGACGTCAGCAAGTCAACGACGTTGTCCAGGTCAAATCTGACCTATGGGACCCACATGTCAGCTGCACAGTGATTTAACAGAGTTTAATTGACTTAACTAAATGGTTAGCCGGGTTAATTAAAGGGTAGGGCCCACCTGTCAGTGGCCCTAGGCCTGGGTTAGCGGGGTGGTTAGGCCCTAATGACCCGCCACGTCGGATTTGCCGGTGGTTGGACGACGGCGACGACCCAGAGCGGCGGTGGCTCGCCGGAGTTACGCCAGAGGCGACGGATCGACGCGCCAAGGGCACCAGGAGGTAGCCCGTGCACGTGCGCATCTAAGGGGACCAACGGGAGGTGCGGGGGGTGGCCGGGGTTCGCCGGAATGGAGCCCGAGGCGGCGCCGGAGTTCGGACCTCGGCGAAAACGGCGTTGTGGAGCACGGGCGAGTGAGGTAAAGCACTGCGCAGCCTCCTGGAGTCACCACGAGCTCGGTGAGATGCACGAGCGTGACCCGTTCGAGCTCAGGCCACGGCGGCGACATGGTCAGCGGCGGCCGGAGTTCGGCCGCGACGGGGCTATGGCCTAGAGCTCGCAAACGCGAGGGGAGAGAGAGGGGTTCTGCATGGAGGCTCACCGCGGAGCTGTAGGGAGGGTCAGTGGGCTCGGGGGCGCGCCGGAGTGGCCGAATTCGACGGAGACGGCACCGGGGCCGAAGCTCGGAGATGATGACGATGGCGGCTGCTCGGGGCCCTTCCGGTCACGTGGCTCGGTGAGGGGGTTGGCGACGAGGTGCATGAGCTCGGGAGCACGTCGGAGAGGGGAGGGGGTGGCCGTGGTCATGGCTACGGCGAGCGGCGCTCCCATGTGCGTTCGGTGACGAGAGGGAGGGAGAACAGAGGAGAGATACAAGGGAGAGGGAGAGAGCGAGGGGGTCCAGGGGGGTCGGGGCGGCGCCGAGGAGATGACGCGCGGCGTCGCGGTGGCCAGGCGATGCAGACGAGCAGGGTGGTGGCGTGGCGAGCTCGGGCGCGCGCGCCGTGTCCCTCCTCTGCCTACTGGCGCGAGGAGGAAGGCGACAGGGAAGGGAGGCGGCGGTGGGCTGGGCCAGCGGGAGGAGCTGGGCCGGCTGGGCTGCACGGGTGAGGCCAGGTACTTCCTTCTCTCTTTTTATTTATTTTTGTTCTGTTTCCCTTTTTATTTTATTTTGCCACTGTTTTCAAATTCAAAATAATTTCTTACAGTGCCAAAACATTCTGAAATATTTTATGTTACCTCTCTGGATTATTCCAAAAGTACATAAAACATTTCAAAGCATTTGCAAATATATTCATTATATATTATGAATATATCCCCAAATTCAAATAGATTATTGATTTAAATTCAGAGACCAAATAATTCCTTAAAATATTCCAGAATTTTGGTTTGATATATAACTCTTGCCAAAATTCACAAAACTATTTTTAGGGCATTTTGGATTCACAGAATGCAATTTTAAAGGGTGCTTGCCCTTCTTTTATTTAGGGTTTTGAGGCTTCCAAAATTCCTCAATTCAAGTTTTCAAAAATATAGACATGATGCACACATGAAGCTAACCTAGAGCAATGCCAGAAGTTAGGGATGTGACAACTCACCCCCACTAAACAAGAATCTCGTCTCGAGATTCAAGTGTAGGGTAAGGTGAAGGGGAAACGCAAACTAGTATAATCTTCACGATCCAGTTGCACTTCAAATGGACTTTGATTCGTCCACCAGCTTTGTCTTGTCGTCTTGCTCTGAGAAATCCTGTCAACATGACAGGGGGGGGGGGAAGAAGGAGACTCTAGAAGGGTCGATCTCCTCGAAGATCGAGCAACTCAAGATTAACTTACGGAATGAGACATAGAACCATCTTTCGGGTTGAGACACGAGATACACATCAATAGGGGTGGAAGAAATGGATGACGAAGGTTCACTAGGTAGACAACAATTTCATACCTAAGAAGGTGGTAAACGATTGTCAACGTAGCGAGGAGTCGAGTTGCCATGATACCATAACGATACACCTTAGGGAAGGTGACTCGTAGAGATATCCCCTTAAGTGGCAAAAAGAATTACTTTTGATTCAAAGATCATTGAAACTCTTTAAACCAGCCTAAGGCAATTCTCGAGCGATCGTTTGGAGGGGGTCGGTAGAATGGCATACTCGGACTTGGATGATGTGGATTACCTTGTTGAAGACAACGTAATGGATGAATTTGCTTATCACCGGAAATGGAAGAGACCCATGGTAGAATGGCACATTGGCGGTGCAAGCTAGGAACAGAATTCAAATGCTAGGAATGATTCTGGTAACTGGGGAAGAACCCAACAATAGGGAGTGAATTCACTGTTTGAAGAGATCATAGCATGTCGAGGAAATGGAGAGGATCCCCAGTTAATGCCGAAGATAACACCTAGCGCTTGAGCGTGCTCTCAAGAACTTGAGCATTTCCATATTCATCAAGGTTTTACCAACATCCGTGTCAAGGATCCTGGCAACACAACTTGCTACCATGATGAATGATGATGGATGATGCAGATGCAAAGGAAGATAACACCTTCTCAAATTTCACCCCTGGCGGGGCCAAGGAGATAAAATCTGGATGATCGACCGAGAGACATTTAGCACTTCGCTTCTAATGTTCTCCTTGATGTGCTAGGGTAACCCATTCATAGATATGGTTTGATATCTAGAACATCAAGTAAAGGTCGGACTTCGGGAGCAATAGAATCCATAGGAAACAGTTACGGAGGTAAACCCTACGAAATCCTTATGGGGAGGTGGCCAACTTCCTTAACAAGATACTACAATGATAGGTCTTCCGGCTGGGTGTGTTGGCCACGACATCCACTTTACCGGTTGTCGAGGGACTAATATTATAGTTCTTGGGAAATGTTCCAACCATCATATCTGCCTGAGATTCAGATCTGGTTGGTGTCAGGATATTCCAGACTCATCGAGTCTAGGAAGGAAAATGAAGGTTTGCAACACAAATCGACGAGATGACGTTGCGAGATTCTCGGGAGATGAACTACGATAGCAAGCTCCAAAACATGAGTTGGTTCTGCTACAAACATGTGAACACGTTGTCCCAGACAAGCATGACCACGTGGTAGTCTTATAATAAAACACTACCGAGTTCTGGTTGGGAACCATCACCGTGGATAACGAAGTCCTTGCATAAGTCATATGATTAGCTCTTATGAAGGAACTTCTTCTCCTGGAACAAATCAATCAGTGGCTTGGTGTGCTCGGGACACATATGGGATGAAGGTTGCAAGTCTCCAGACCACAGAATACTTCGCACGTGTGCATGACTGATTTGGGATGATTCCAAGGAAACAAAACAATCTTCCTCGAATTCATGGCGGCAACTTGCATCATATGCACATGAATCAGGGAAAGTCACTACTTTCATCCAAACATATGCTTCATGAACGAAACACGAAGAAATGCTTACACAAGTTTCCAACACTAGGTTGATGTTCAACATGAATCATGGGGAGACAAAATGCTGCTGATGGGCTCAACAACAACTCATCGGAATTTCCATATCACTGGATTTCCACCATCATGTGAACACGGTGATAGCATTGGTCAGAACCAAAAGATATAATGGTGTATGCTCAAGGGATCAACCACGAGGAAGACAACATTACGAACATCGTTGGTTCTGACTTGATTTGACGATAGCCCACACTCAAATCAAAGGATTGATAAGACAATAGGTCCAGCAACTGATCACAGGGACCAATCGATGAAGATATCATCTTTCTTCAATACACACTACACAAGAATATCCTTTTGGGACGAACTAAGTCAGGCAAGCTTTTATCTTCCAACTCTCCAAGTTGTTGTCTAGCTTAACCAACTAGCTCAGGGATATCTAACACCGATTCTTGGAGAGAAGGTGGTTCACAAGAAACCAACTTGATCACGAGCTCAACATAGCGGTCAGGTGACAACCTGGTAATACTTCCGAGAAGATCTTCGGAAATCACGAACCACCGATATGTTACTAAGCTCGAGAACAATCTTGCTTTTCAGGGCGAGATGATATGATCAAATGAGCGAGGACTTAACAAATCCTATCTCATCAGTCGAGGAGTGCACCAGGAAAATGGACTAGGTAGCACAATCAACCTTAGGGTGATGATTCAATAGTCAACTCGCTAAGGATGACGTTATTGTCCATTTAACTACCAAGCAACGGAGTTGCTAGGAGTATTGATTTCACACATCATGATTCACTTGTCGGCACTCCGGCTGCAACAACACGGAAGCGAGGAATGAAAAAAAGGATGGCGTGAAGTATCACTATGTCAAGAATTCACAAAAGGTGGTGCAATTCTCATGAAATTCCTGTCATAAAGAAGGTAATACTTCAGGGTAGAGCAGACCAGAAGCTGGATTGTAACTTGATCTGCGGAACACAACTACTTTGACCCAATCCTAGATATGGATGAGGTACTGGAGTTTGTTTCTCCTAGTCATTCGGGACAGAATGGCTTGACGGACCACAAGGGTACTAGGCATCGGTAAACGAATGCATGCGTACCCTTGACTATCAATTGATAGACGAAGGTCAGTATGCAACTAAAGAGAACAACTCAAAGGAACATATAATTTTCTGAGTTGTGGATGCATAGATTAGTATGTCGAACCAAGTTCAACATATTTCTTCCGGATAACCCATGCAGAAAGGTAGAACTGGCAGAGTCACGATTTATGAATGGAGAACTCCTCAAGAATAATCATGTTGTGATATTCCAGTTCAACGAGGAACTTCTGCCATAAGTAGTTCATGGTTTTTGGAAGAAGAAGATACCACGGACTTCAAGGACTATCGCAAGGTTACTAATATCCTAAAGGCACTAGCAATTACTATCAACATGAAGTAAGTAGAGTGAATCTTGGGTTCAAGAACCCAGGAACAGAATACCTATTACTAAGTAGCATCACGGAATGCTTTCGAGAATGATGGCCAGAATCATCACACTGGGAACACAAATCATGGCTAAATTACTAGATGATCCCCTAAGACACCTAGGGTCATAATAATATCTCCAACATATATGTCAAGGTAACGGAGTACCTCAATTCACTGATTAGTGTGGTTAATCTGGCCCATGGGAACATTGAAATGGGAAGAAAGGATTTGCAAATGCTTCAAACTATTTAGAAACCTGGGATGACTCGGACAGCATAACGGCTGTAAATGCTCAGAAAAGATTTGAGACATTCACAAAAAATGGTGGCATAACCACTCAGAAGCACAATATCAAGGTCTCGAGATCAACAATTAACATACGGAAGTAGTAGGAACTGAACTGAGACTTAATCCAACAATCTTATAAGTCTACGGATTAGTAACACGTGATCCTAATAGAAGGAAGAGATAGCCTAGTTCTTAATCCCCGCAGGAAAGATAAGATAACTCAGATCAGAAGGGCATGAGGTATAAGGAGTAAAAAGAGCCTTACGTTCCATCCCACAATCAATTCCCTTATATAACTAAAGAATTTCTAGACTCAACTTCGACCAGTTTGGCTTGGTAATCCTAAAGGCAGTCAAGCTCTGATACCAACGCTGTCAGGACCCCGACTCGATGTCACATCGATCTAGCCTGTAGCACCTCATATCACTTTGCGGCCTCACGCACGGTATCCCCACGGGTGTCGCCTTACCTTTGCCCGGGACCGTTTGCGCCTTTTGGCTCACGTATATGATAGTGTCGCTAGCATCCATATGATAAGGAGCCCGGGCTGACATGACTAGTCGTAAACTCAAAGTGGCACAGACTTACAGGGACAGGCATCCATGACCCAGCATCGAACGTGTCGGTCATCAGCGAGTGAATCCAGGCTGTAGCACTGGGCTAGCAGGACTCCGGTGAACCGGGCTGTAGCGGGCTAACAGGACTCTGGTATTCATCGCGTGACATTTCCCCGAAGGGACAGACACAGGAACGAAGAAGGACACATGCCGGCCAGCCTAAGTGTTTCGGAGCAGTAGCAAGCTACCATGGCTCAGTGGAAACACTAGGAGACATTTCCCGGTAAGAGAGGCTACTAAAGATAAACAACTAGATGGTCAGATCCCACACATACCAAGCATTTCAATAACATACACACAATATGCTCGATATGTGCAAATACAACATGGCATCACAACATGACTCTACAAATCAAGTATTTTAATCAATAGGCTCCGAGGAGCGAGATATTACAAACATGGGTCTCATGACCCAACAATCAGAGCATACAAGTCAAAGCACAAGCGGAAGCTATCATGTCTGGGTACAGACATCTATAAATGAAAAAGGCCGAGAAGCCTGACTATCTATCAGATCCTGCCGAGGGCACAAGATCGTAGCTGAGGTAACAAGCTAAACGTCGAAGTCCACGTGGAACAACTAGTGAGACTGAAGTCTCTCTGCAAAAACATAAAATAGGCAAACGTGAGTACAAATGCACCCAGCAAGACTTACATCAGAACTAACTACATATGCATCATTTTCAACAAAGGGGATGGTGGGGTTTAACTGCAGCAAGCCAGCTTTGACTCGGTGGCTATCCTAAACTACGACTGCAAGCGACTCTTTTGAGGTGGCGCACACGAGTCCACATATTCACCATATCAATACACCACTATGGAACCGCTCCCGTCTCCCTACGAGAACGCCATCCATAGCACTCACGCTTATCTTGCGTATTTTAGAGTATCCACTTTCACTTGTCTATGAACTGATATAAGCAACCCAGAAGTCCTTTTCCGCGGACACGGCTATTCGAATAGATGATGTTAACCCTGCAGGGGTGTACTTCTTCATACATGTTTCCACCACTTAGCGTCTGCACACGACATGGGCTCGGCAGACTTCAAGCGAAAGCCGACGTGGGTGTAGACCACGACCTACCTAAACACTCAAGTCTCTAGTCCAGGTTTATCGCCTATTCGGGTTCCATCCATGAGGAGATCCGGCCGGAGTTTCGCTCACAGCCCCAAACGATGTGAACAGGGTTCCCGAGATACCAAACGGGCATCCGGTACACCGTGCCACGTACCTACCGCATCACAGCCCACCCCTACGGTCAGCGCTGTCCACGGCCTCCAGTAAGCTACAAACACCAGAAACTACTTGCAACTCCTGGACAGAGGACTAGGGTGAATAAGAAGTCGAGCGGGGTCATATTTCAGGGCCCAATGTATGGTAGTAGCTGAATCATGGATCACAAACACAGAACTCAGTTCCTGAGGACGGCTTCAATGAGACAACCCACCATGTACTCCTACATGGCCTCTATACCAACACTGTCAGGACCCCGACTCGATGTCACATCGATCTAGCCGGTAACACCTCATATCACTTTGCGGCCTCACGCACGGTATCCCCACGGGTGTCGCCTTACCTTTGCCCGGGACCGTTTGCGCCTTTTGGCTCACGTATATGATAGTGTCGCTAGCATCCATATGATAAGGAGCCCGGGCTGACATGACTAGTCGTAAACCCAAAGTGGCACAGACTTACAGGGACAGGCATCCATGACCCAGCTTCGAACGTGTCGGTCATCAGCAAGTGGGTCCGGGCTGTAGCACTGGGCTAGCAGGACTCCGGTAAACCGGGCTGTAGCGGGCTAACAGGACTCCGGTACTCAATGCGTGATATTTCCCCGAAGGGACAGACACAGGAACGAAGAAGGACACATGCCGGCCAGCCTAAGTGTTCCAGAGCAGTAGCAAGCTACCATGGCTCAGCGGTAACACTAGGAGACATTTCCCGGTAAGAGAGGCTACTAAAGATAAACAACTAGATAGTCAGATCCCACACATACCAAGCATTTCAATCATACACACAATATGCTCGATATGTGCAAATACAACGAAGCATCACAACATGACTCTACGACACAAGTACTTATTCAATAGGCTCCGAGGAGCGAGATATTACAAACAGGGGTCTCATGACCCAACAATCAGAGCATACAAATCAAAGCACAAGCGGGAGCTATCATGTCTGGGTACAGACATCTATAAATGAAAAAGGCTGAGAAGCCTGACTATCTATCAGATCCTGCCGAGGGCACAAGATCGTAGCTGAGGTATCAAGCTAAACGTCGAAGTCCAAGCGGAACTACTAGCGAGACCGAAGTCTCTCTGCAAAAACATAAATGGGCAAACGTGAGTACAAATGTACCCAGCAAGACTTACATCAGATCTATCTACATATGCATCATTATCAACAAGGGGGTGGAGGGGTTTGACTGCAGCAAGCCAGCTTTGACTCGGTGGCTATCCTAAACTACGACTGCAAGTAACTCTTGAGGTGGCGCACACGAGTCCACATATTCACCATATCAATACACCACTATGGATTCGCTCCCGTCTCCCTACGAGAACGCCATCCATAGCACTCACGCTTATCTTGCGTATTTTAGAGTATCCACTTTCACTTGTCTATGAACTGATATAAGCAACCCAGAAGTCCTTTACCGCGGACACGGCTATTCGAATAGATGATGTTAACCCTGCAGGGGTGTACTTCTTCATACATGTTTCCACCACTTAGCGTCTGCACACGACATGTGCTCGGCAGACTTCAAGCGAAAGCCGACGTGGGTGTAGACCACGACCTACCTAAACACTCAAGTCTCTAGTCCAGGTTTATCGCCTATTCGGGTTCCATCCATGAGGAGATCCGGCCGGAGTTTCGCTCACAGCCCCAAACGATGTGAACAGGGTTCCCGAGATACCAAACGGGCATCCGGTACACCGTGCCACGTACCTACCGCATCACAGCCCACCCCTATGGTCAGCGCTGTCCACGGCCTCCAGTAAGCTACAAACACCAGAAACTACTTGCAACTCCTGGACAGAGGACTAGGGTGAATAAGAAGTCGAGCGGGGTCATATTTCAGGGCCCAATGTATGGTAGTAGCTGAACATGGATCACAAACACAGAACTCAGTTCCTGAGGACGGCTGCAATGAGACAACCCACCATGTACTCCTACATGGCCTCTCACCGCTACCTTTACCAAATCGTGTTCACACACTTAGCTCACACACAGTAGGACGTGTTCACACGCCTCTGATTCATCCCCGATGAACCAGACCTGACTCAACTCTAAGCAGTAGCAGGCATGACAAACAAGCATGAATGAGTAGGCACAACAGGGCTCAAACAATTCCTACTCATGCTAGTGGGTTTCATCTATTTACTGTGGCAATGACAGGTCATGCAGAGGATAAAGGGGTTCAACTACCGCAGCATGTAACAGTTGAATCGGTGTTGTCCTAATGCAGTAAAAGAGAGCAGGAGCGAGAGAGTGGGATTGTATCGGAATGAACAAGGGGGTTTTGCTTGCCTGGCACTTCTGAAGATAACATTGAGTCTTCATCAGTGTCAACGATCACATCATCGGTATCACGTCTATTAGAGGGGACAAATACCGGCAACACAGAAGGGAACACAATCAATGCAATGCACAATATGATGCATGATCATGACATGGCAAAATGAATGTGTTTTGAGCCAATGCAACTAGCAACAGATTAAATGAAGTTGGTTTGAATACAAGATTCAAATTCAAACTCCATATGTGATTATTTAAATGCCCTTTATTTGTTTTGTGCTAAACAGCATCTATAAGTTGTTCTAACATGCATGGAAATGGTACAGATGGATTCCTTGAATTTTTCTGATAATTTTTCATATATAAATTATTTAATTTGGAGTTACGGTTAATTTTCTATGATTTATTGAAGTTTTAGGCATTTTCTGTAATTTCCTGATTAATAATAAATCCAGAAATGAATTTACTGCGTCAGCATGACTTTATAGTGACGTCAGCAAGTCAACGACGTTGTCCAGGTCAAATCTGACCTATGGGACCCACATGTCAGCTGCACAGTGATTTAACAGAGTTTAATTGACTTAACTAAATGGTTAGCCGGGTTAATTAAAGGGTAGGGCCCACCTGTCAGTGGCCCTAGGCCTGGGTTAGCGGGGTGGTTAGGCCCTAATGACCCGCCACGTCGGATTTGCCGGTGGTTGGACGACGGCGACGACCCAGAGCGGCGGTGGCTCGCCGGAGTTACGCCAGAGGCGACGGATCGACGCGCCAAGGGCACCAGGAGGTAGCCCGTGCCCGTGCGCATCTAAGGGGACCAACGGGAGGTGCGGGGGGTGGCCGGGGTTCGCCGGAATGGAGCCCGAGGCGGCGCCGGAGTTCGGACCTCGGCCAAAACGGCGTTGTGGAGCACGGGCGAGTGAGGTAAAGCACTGCGCAGCCTCCTGGAGTCACCACGAGCTCGGTGAGATGCACGAGCGTGACCCGTTCGAGCTCAGGCCACGGCGGCGACATGGTCAGCGGCGGCCGGAGTTCGGCCGCGACGGGGCTATGGCCTAGAGCTCGCAAACGCGAGGGGGGAGAGAGGGGTTCTGCACGGAGGCTCACCGCGGAGCTGTAGGGAGGGTCAGTGGGCTCGGGGGCGCGCCGGAGTGGCCGAATTCGACGGAGACGGCACCGGGGCCGAAGCTCGGAGATGATGACGATGGCGGCTGCTCGGGGCCCTTCCGGTCACGTGGCTCGGTGAGGGGGTTGGCGACGAGGTGCAGGAGCTCGGGAGCACGTCGGAGAGGGGAGGGGGTGGCCGTGGTCATGGCTACGGCGAGCGGCGCTCCCAGGTGCGTTCGGTGACGAGAGGGAGGGAGAACAGAGGAGAGATACAAGGGAGAGGGAGAGAGCGAGGGGGTCCAGGGGGGTCGGGGCGGCGCCGAGGAGATGACGCGCGGTGTCGCGGTGGCCAGGCGATGCAGACGAGCAGGGTGGTGGCATGGCGAGCTCGGGCGCGCGCGCCGTGTCCCTCCTCTGCCTACTGGCGCGAGGAGGAAGGTGACAGGGAAGGGAGGCGGCGGTGGGCTGGGCCAGCGGGAGGAGCTGGGCCGGCTGGGCTGCACGGGTGAGGCCAGGTACTTCCTTCTCTCTTTTTTTTTGTTCTGTTTCCCTTTTTATTTTATTTTGCCACTGTTTTCAAATTCAAAATAATTTCTTACAGTGCCAAAACATTCTGAAATATTTTATGTTACCTCTCTGGATTATTCCAAAAGTACATAAAACATTTCAAAGCATTTGCAAATATATTCATTATATATTATGAATATATCCCCAAATTCAAATAGATTATTGATTTAAATTCAGAGACCAAATAATTCCTTAAAATATTCCAGAATTTTGGTTTGATATATAACTCTTGCCAAAATTCACAAAATTATTTTTAGGGCATTTTGGATTCACAGAATGCAATTTTAAAGGGTGCTTGCCCTTCTTTTATTTAGGGTTTTGAGGCTTCCAAAATTCCTCAATTCAAGTTTTCAAAAATATAGACATGATGCACACATGAAGCTAACCTAGAGCAATGCCAGAAGTTAGGGATGTGACAGTAAACATAACTTCTTGAGAAAAACGAGCGTACTAATTACTTGTGCAAACTACGAAATTAATTCGACCACTCACCGTCTACCTTGGTTGGAGAGATTTTGAAATTTAGCCATAAACTAGAAAGGAGGGAGTAGAACTTTTGTCTCGATTACTATTTGTGGCCTTGTATAGATGCAAAATATATTTTTATAGTGGCCTTGTATAAGTAAATGGAGGGAGTACTAACCAAAGTACGTAGTAGGGACGAGGAGTAAACGGCGGGAGTAGTAAAATTTTCTCCTCGTGCCGCGAGCCACCACGCGCGTGGACGAGGGAGCTGGCGTAAAGGCGTACAGTAGTAGTAGTAGTAGTAGTACTACTCATAAGCAAGCTTCACCTCATTCTACGAGCCACCGCGCCCGTGGGCGGGGGAGACGGCGTACTAAGCAAGCTTCTCCTTGTTCTGCGAGTTGATGGGACACATCAAAAGTACTCCAGTGTATAGAGCCTTGCCTCTAAGGTAGTCCCCACATGGTTTTCCTCTTTTTTTTTTAATTTAACATAACGCGTCAAGTCACAATTTGTTTGTTCACCCATGGTAGACGATCCTCCCTCCACCAAGTGGACAACCAGTACACGTGCCAAATTACCACGTGGGCTACCTTTTTCGTACAGAAATGAGTTCCACCATGTACCCGCGCGGGTGTGGTTGGGAAAGAGACGGGACTACGTGCTCCGTGCGTGCACCTCTTCTCTTCATGCACGTCCCCCACCTACGTGGGTGTGTGTGAGAGAGATATAAACCTAGACATAATGTGCCGTCCATCCCCATGCCTCCGCCCAGTCCGACCACCAGTCACCACCACAGCCCACTCCTCATCACCTTATCTCTCATCTTTCTCCCTCCATTTTTATATACAAGGGGCCACTATCAAAATTACAGTTTGCAGATATACAAGGCGACTAACACTAATCGATGCAATATTAATGGTGTTTGCCTCATAGTAATAGCAAAGGAGGACATTACTTATCCCTTGCATGCATGTAGGAGTTTGTAAAAAAAATGCATCTTGATGTTCCGTGCAATGCACGGGCATCTTGCTAGTCCATGAAAACAACACATGGCAAAATTCCACGGAGAACGAGGGATTTGAATCTGTTGGGAGTTGCTGTTTGTATCCTGCCCGGGGTAGCCAAAATATTGGCGACCCTTTTGTCCATCGGTGCCTTTGCCACCGATGAACGAGGAATGGCGCGGGTGCTCATGCTATCATGCATCCTCTAGCGCAGATATTGGAGACGAGCTCGCACGAGCTGTGTTTTTGGTCCCACAACACTGCCCAAGCCGCCCGCAGACCGAGTGGCGACCCGCAAATTATGCCATCCTACCGTAGCCGCACACATTATGACAGCAACTCAACCAACCAGACGAAATTCACGCAAACACGTAGACAAACTGATATTTCATATAAACAACGACGGAAATCATATAAAATACCGGATTTTCATACAAACATGACGGATTTCACTACATTCAAATGAACTACGCGGTGCTAGTTCTGGACAGCACAAGTATATAATACCTGGCCTAAATGGTCGCCCGCCGATCGATTTGTGTCCCTCATGTCCGGCAGCAGGATCACCGGACCGCCGAGAGCCCCGGATGTATATGCTTCAGCGCAAAGGACGGCTCGCTTCCCCACTGCCCAACTGATATCATTGGTTGGTGCCGAAGATGATGGTAGCCGGCACCGGTTCGAGTTCATCACCGGCCACTACTTCGCCATGGCAGGCATCGGCTCGAGTTCATCCTAACATTCCCCTCTTCTGTGGAGCCCATGCGGGGTCGACGAAGGTCCTCACAACAAAAGGATCCGGCAAGACACCTGCTATGTACACCGGTGTCGCCTCCGCGATAGCCTTCATGGGACCCAAGCTGCGATGGCCTCCCATGTTCTACTTCTCCTCAATGATGGCGGCAGATGCGGAGGCGCTGGCCACCGACTCGTCGCTCTCCGCGCACCCGTCTTCTATCGCTGCTTGCATGGCGCGACCGCCGCCATGGGAGTCTTGGCCATAGAAACGGGAGACGTGGTAGGAGGCGGCGGCATGGACGGCAGCAAGGACGCCCGTGCGCTGCTCCTCATTGAGCGGCGAGTTGCTGAACCGCACGCCGGCTTGGGGCAGCAACTGGCTCCGTCGGGAAAGGGGAGGGAGGTGGATCAGCGAGCCGCATAGCTCGTATCCGGTGGGCTACCCAGCCGGCTTGGATGCGGACTAACTACTCTTCGTAAGCCATTGTAAGAGTGGACAAAATGGTGGAGGAGATAGGGGAGCGGCGGAGGTGTGCGATTCTTGGCCGGCGTTTGGCCTCGTTTAAATAGGAGATTAAATAGATGGCGGGCGGGAGGAGCTCGGTCGGCGTTGCATTTAACGTCGGCCCGGTCATGAACGGACATGTGTCCAGAGTGGGTTTCTCGGCTTCCACATGGGCGGGTTTCATGGAGGCGTTTGAATGCGGCACGGAGGCGTGTTCAGCCAGGCGTGCCGCGAGTGTCGCCCTCGACTTTGACCTAGGACACCGTGCCGTTCTTCCACTGATGTGTGGTCTCTTTGGGTGCATGGCCTGCATGTCAGTGGCCCAACGCAGGCAGCGCACAGCAGATGAACCTTTGGTGGGCCAGGGCGGTCAGAAGCGGGCATTTCATAAACCGATGATTGTTCATTGAGTGTGACGTCATATTTTTCATGTAGATAAGCCTACTATGTTGATAGCCCGTTCGATACGTTGTGATTCATAAAGACCGCTGCAAACATCAATTTTCTGCTTATCACAGATTAGATTGATTAATAGCCGTAACAATCCATGTGCATGTGTGTCTTGCGTCGTGTGTTGTGTGCATGCAGGCATGCGATTGTTGCATGCGTGCAAGGGTACGTTTCAGTGTTGCATGCATGGGTGCGTACATGCATGTGTTCGTGAGTGCATGTGTACGTGTCAGTGTTGCACGCCAGCATGCGTGCGTGTGTACGTGTCAGTGTTGCACACCTACATGCGTGCATGTCTTGCGTGCGTGCATGTGTACGTGCGGGGTGAGGCTACACGTCAGTCGACTGACTTTTTTATCTCCGGTCATTAGATTTTCCAGCCGTTGGATACGAAATCAAGGGCCTCCAGTTTATCATCAAACTCCACCCCCCTGAGCCGCCAGCCACCACCGGCCGAACCGCCAACCCCCGCCGCCCGCGGTCGGACCGCCCTCCCCGAAA
>NC_041382.1:485406416-485418910 GCF_002162155.2 Triticum dicoccoides | reverse complement strand
TTTTTCTCCGGGGATCCCCACCCCAACACCCAATGAACGCCCCCAACCACTGGTGACTGCCAACCAGAGTCCTCACGACTTTGAATACCCACCAACCACTAATTTATTACCATTTCTATCCTTCATATACGCGCTGACGGGTGGGCCCTATGGTAATGTGCGCTGATGATTGTGGACCATTTGACTGGTCAATTGATCGTGTTATCAACAAATTACGGAGCTGTATGGTGAGCCAGTGACCGTGTGATCATCCTAAAATGCACTCCTATGTTATTAACACAGTACAGACTCAAACTACCATTTCTTTCTTTCATATACGGGCTGATAGGTGGGCCCCACGGTTACGCGCCTCGACGGTCCAACACTAGTTGCGTCGCGTGGAACGTTTGACTGGTCAATTGATTGTGTCATCAACAAAATACGGAGTTGTACGAGTGAGCCAGTGACTGTATAATCATGATATGTATTTGTTTAACACGATACAGACGCAAGGGCTCATATATACGCGCAAGCACTCACCGCTATAAGCGCACACACGCGAACCCTACCCCTATGAGCACCTTCGAGAGAGTGGGCCAGCATATGTGATCTTGAGATTTTACGAAGTCACCATAGGTGCCTCGTAGTTGAGTGGAACGTCTCCTCCCGCTGAACGAACATCGCCATAAACTACTGAAATTAACACAAGATAAATGCGAGCACCGGAACTTTAACCTTGGTGGGCTCGAGAAACCACTGTCCTCTAACCATCCAACCACATGTTGGTAAGCACGACAAAATGTATGTGGTGACCGTGATGCGCTTATTCTGAAGTCTAGTGACCATATCGTGCTTTCGCTTCAAATACAATGACCGTAAGTGTCGTCAGCAAAATACGGAGCACTCATCAAATGCAAAGTCCGTCAGTCATCAACAAAATATGGAGACATATCGTGAGCTAGATACCGTTGTACTATTGTATATGCTTATTTTCTTAGTGGCCAATTGCATGTTTGGTGTGGTGGGCACATCATTTCTAGTTGTGGTGGGTCAACATGAAGACTCATGGGTCGGTTCCATCCTGCACCACATATAGGTTGGACCGAGACGTGTTATACGAAGACCCATGTGGAGGACTCGGCGTATAACACGAAGCTACCAGAGTCGCGGAGGACTCTATCCCCACTGGTGATAAGCCGACTATATATGATTTGTAACCCTCAGCCCTTAGTATATTAAACAAGCTTGGGGGCTAGTTCGTCGATAGTATACACACACGCACAACGCCTGGTATTCACGTGTACTTTGTACACACCCCTATCACTAATATACAGTACCAGGAGTAGGCTCTTTCTTCAACTGCAAGGGTCCGACCCGAACTAGGGTAAAACTTTGCCTCGTATTACCATTCAGCCTAATAGTCAGGGATATCCTACCGAATGATATGATGAAATCATATCTACCAACTACTAAGAGAGAGGTGTGTCGGGGGGGAAATGTGTGCGAGAGAGGCCTAAAGATAATGTGTGTGACGGAGACACGTAGGCACATATATGTGCGTATAGAGGGCTAGTAGAGACCGTCCATGTGTATATATGCATGTGAGAGAAATAGTGTTTTCCAATTGAGATTAGTGAAAAGAGTGGTACATGGTAGTCAGAAAGAGAGAGAGAGAGAAACAGAGAGAGCATGTGCGTGAGACACCCCGACACCCTGAGAGAGATTGTGAGCATGTGTCAAAGAGAAATGCCGATGCATATAAAGTGTGTGCACTTATGCGTTAGATAGAGAGATATATAACGCATTTGTGAGAACGGGGCGAGGCATAGTGCATCTACGTGTAAAAGGCGGTTCTACGCATTAAATTAAAATATAAATGGCATTATTATTTTTGGATGAGATCATGAATTTTGCAAATTGCGTATGGACGAAAATCGGTCTATCAGACACCCATACTCTATTGAATTCTAGCATGTGCATGTGTTTATTTCATATTATCGATCCATAGAGTGAGAGCGGTTTGAAATATAGGCAATGGATGCTTTTGCAATTCATATATAAACATTAATTAGTGCACTCCATGTTGTTAGTGTGAAGCACTTTATACATTTGTCACTTGCATGGATACATTCCAAATTGCTAGCTATGAAATAGAATACATGTCGAATTCAACATAAAGGGGGTTTCGAAGATTCGAATTCATAGGAAGTGCATTCATCTATTTGAACCCGAGATAATGGCATTTGTAAATCAGATGTAAAAGGGTGCATCAATCTTTGTTGCGAGTTTGAACATGCTATATATATTCATACGCATATCTAATTTTTTTTGCAACCAAGGAGATTATATCTGGAACCATGCATGAATTGAGGTAAGTTGCATATTTTTTAATATATACTCGTGTACAATGTATATTCAAATGTACCCCCTCCATTCCAAAATAATCATAGCTTTAGGATTTTCAAGAGTAAAGATTTGTGAAGTTTGACAAATCCTGAAAGTTCAATTCAAGAGAACCGAAAACGTTAATGCTTCTGCTCCCAAATATTGAACGAAGCACCAAATAGGCCTCTGGTCACCCGAAACCACCCGAAACATTTGGGACACCTGACATGATTTTCTACCTCCAACCCGCAATATGTCCGAAATTTTAGATGGGGACAAAGTTTGTAACTTTCCCCAAATTTCAAACAAGCGCGTCTCAAACCGAAACATTGTTCCCCCTTAGTTCCCCGCCTCCCTCTGTTTCCCCATTCATACTCCATGGGCGCGAAAATGCCATCTCCACCAGTCGCCAAACTCCAGCCTCCTCCGTCCTCCACCCCATAGTGGCCAATCCACCGCCGCCCTCCTCCATCACGCCGAAGCCGGTACCCTGATGTCATCGTCCAACTCAACTGCAACCGCAACGCCCTCAAGGACTTAGCAGCTGAAGCCGAGGTAGATCTACCTCCACAACGCCGACACCAACGTGCGCCGTACCAGAACCACTCCGACCACGCCGTCCTACGCCTCACTGCTGCGGCTCTGCTATCGCAACAGTCCACCGCACCGGAGTTGTTCCTGCTATGTCGTGGTTCGCCGCCTCGGATCTGCTTCCTCACCGTCGACAAACGGCCACCGCACCACACTCAACAACTTGGCCATGGGTTCGTCCAAGGCTGCATCGTCCTCCACAACTTCTGGTTTCCGGCGAACAACAAGAAGATCGTCGGAAAAATAGAAGGAGGACACAGCACTGCCAGCAGAAAGAGGTACTCCTCTTCCCTTATTCGTGCAAATCTTACGTCTCCGCTCACACTGTATTCATCCCACGAAAGAAACTAGTTGAGCGCTTCTTACTGCATCTTCTTCATGATACTAAATGCACAAGGTTTCCTCCCTTTTACTAATTCACCTTTGCTAGAGGTCAGTAGCCCGCCTGGATTTCAATTCAGGGTCAGTCGAACCACAATTAAAAGAAGCAGCACCCACTTAGGCGCGCGGAGCACCTAGTCCACCTATTCCCCGGGGAAGCGGTGCATCAGTGTCTATCATAGGGGTGTGGGGCACAGGAGCTGCTTGGGCCCGATCTGGAGGTCGGCGGGGCTTGAATGGATGGCCAGGGGGCGGTGCCAAGCACGTCGGTGCGGTGAGGTCGAGGGGAGGGCGCAGGCAGGGGAGGAATACTGGGCCGGTGGTCGCTGGCGTTTCGTGGAAGATCGCCAACACTAATTTGCTGGAGGTAGATGAAGGCGATCTGCCCGTTCTTTGTACATCGAACGGTGCACAAAAAATGGACTGACCTATTTGCTTTCAGTCGACTGTTATTTTCATAGAATCATGTAGTAATTTAGTGTGCCATGCATGTTGTAGAGCTATCATATGTTTCCCGTCATTTATTTCTCACCGACCTACTATCTGCTACCTTTACACTGTACTAATTGTGCACACACTTCAACCATACTCACACTATTTTTTTTTATGCATGGGTATTTCAGACTCTGACGCAGTGTTGATGAATGCAGAAAAGAAAAGACATAAGTCGCTCAAGTGTAATTCGAAGATAAGCACTAAGCGTTTCAGCGCTCTAATGGGTGTAGTGTTAGAAGTTGGAGACAGTAAACGTAGCTCTGTAGTTGATGATCTCAATTTCCACACACAACCATCCCAGGTGCTTGCTTTAACTTCGCGCTGTCAAATGTGGTTGCATGTTGCATATGGTGTCTAGCTTGTATTGCTTACAATTTGGTTAAATTGCATCTACTTAGTTTACACATTATACCTTTGATAATGACATGCCTTCCTGTTTTTGATACATACTACATATGTCTATTAACCATGTTCATACATCAAACTAATGCTCTTTTGTATCCCTCTTCAATCACTTATGATGAGACAGTCACCCGAGTGGGTTACTGTGAGACGCCCTACTCGTTTAAAGAGTGCAGTGTCATCCTCCCCACATGATTCTCAGGAAACAGCAAGGCTAAATGAAGATAGTCAATGTAGCTCTCTAGTTGATCTACGCAATTCCCCCACACCACCATCGTAGGTGCTTGCTCTTACTTGGTAGTGTGATATGTGGTTTCATGTTGCATATGGGTCTACCTTGTAATTCTTCTAATTAGGGTAAATTGCATCTTCTTAGTTAACACATTATACCTGCGAATATGACATGCCTTCCTGTTTTTGGTACATACTACGTCTTTCTATTAACCATGTTCCTACATCAAACTACTTTTCTTGTGTATCCCTCATCAATGCTCCTAATTTGTTAAATTGCATCTCCTTAGCTTACACATTATACATGTGAATATGACACGCCTTCCTGTTTTTGGTACATACTACATCTTCCTATCACACCATGTTCTTACATCAAACTACTGTTCTTGTGTATCCTGCGTCTATCGCTTATGATGAGGCAGTCATGCGCGTGGGTTAATATGAGACATAATACTCTTATACAGAATGCAATTTCATCCTCTCCACATGATTCTCAAGAAATAACAAGCCTAAATGAAGATATTGAATGTAGCTCTGTACCTAAAGACCGCACTTCCCCTACACCACCATCACAGGTGCTTGCTCTAACTACGCAGTGTGATATGTGGTTGCATGTTGCATATAGTGTCTAGCTTGTAATTCTTCTAATTAGGGTAAATTGCATCTGCTTAGTTTACACACTATACTTGTGAATATGACATGCCTTCCTATTTTTGGTACACACTACATCTATGTGTTAACCTTGTTCTTACATGAAACTACCTCTCTTCTGTATCCTGCATCAATCACTTACGATGAGTCACCTTTATTCGTTGCATATTGCATATTATTTTAGCCTGTTGCCATGTATTGCTTCTAATTTGGTCAAATACATTTGTTAGGGCACCCTTTTAATTTGGCAGAGTGATATTGGTTTCATCTTTCATATGGTCTCTAGCTTGCATCGATTCTAACAAGTTCATGCACCTTGTGCTTAGTTTACACTTTATACATCATACATGTCAATATGTCACGTCGTCCTATTTTTCATACATATTCCATCTTCCTATCATGCGGCTACCTTACATGAAAGTAGTGTTCGTCAGTATCATGCATCAATGAGTTCTAAAGAGCAAATTTTATTCCTTTTCTTGTGGGTTTTACTTGACAAGGCAAAATCAAGAAAGAGGAAGGAAAAGAGTAAGGAAGGCGATGATGGTGGTCCTCTACAGCAACTTAAACGAAGCATCTGTACTGATTCTCCTTGTACTGATAGTGCATTACAAGGTCCAAGTCTCCGCTCCCCTACTCCACCATCCAAGGTGCTTGCTCTAACTTGGCAGTGTGATATCTGGTTGCATGTTGCATATGGTGTCTAGCTCGTATTGCTCCTAATTAGTGTAAACTGCATCTTCTTAGCTTACACATGATACATGTGAATATGAGACGCTTTCCTGTTTTGGTACATACTATATCTGTCTATCACACCATGTTCTTACATGAAACTACTCTTCTTGTGTATCCTGCATCAGTCACTTATGATGGGACACCTTTAAGTTGGTAATGTGATATTGGTTTGCGTCTTGAATATGATTTCTAGCATGCATTGCTTCTAGTTTGATGAACGCCACCTATGACGAGACAGTTTTAACTTGGCAGAGTGATATTGATTGCACCTTCCATATGGTGTTTTGCAGTGTTTCTAATTTGTTAAAGTGCCTTCTGCTTAGTTACCACATCATAGGTGTGAATATGTCAAGCCATCCATTTTTTCGTACATATTCCATCCTCGTATCATGACTTTGCCTTTCATCAGAGTAGTGTTCGTCAGTATCATGCATGAATGAGTTCTGGAGAGCGAATGATATTCCTTTTTCTTGTCGGTATGACCTCACAATGCAAAATCAATGAAGCTGAAGGAAATTGGCAAGGCATTGGATGATGGTGGTCCTTCCAAGCAACTAAAACGGAGGTTCTCTACAGATTCTACTCCGCCATCCTCCCAACAAGATTCGCAAGACAACGCAAGGCTAGACAGTCAACGTAGTTGTGTAGATGATGAGCACATCTCCCCTACTCCACCATCACAGGTTCTTGCTCTAACTTGGCACTGTTATATGTGGTTGCATGTTGCGTATGATGTCTAGCTTGTATTGCTTCTAACTTTGTTGAATTGCATCCTGCTTACTTTACACATAATGCCTGTGAATATGACATGTGTTCCTGTTTCTACATCAGACTACTATTCTTGCATATCCCGCATCAGTCACTTATGATAAGGCACCTTTAAGTCGCCACTGGGATATTGGTTGTGTCTTGCATATGATTTCTAGCATGTACTACTTCTAATTTGTTGAAACGCCATACAGTTTGAACTTGGCACAGTGATATTGGTTGCATCTTTCATATGGTGTCTAGCTTGCAGTGCATCTAATTTGTTGAAATGCCTTCTGCTTAGTTACCACATCATAGGTGTGAATATGTCACACCATCCTGTTTTTCAAACATATTCCATCCTCGCATCATGTGTTTGCCTTTCATCCGAGTAGTGTTTGTCAGTATCATGCATGAATGAGTTCTGAAGACCGAATTTTGTTCCTTTTTCTTATTGGTTTCACTTCACAATGCAAAATCATTACAGCTGAAGGAAATTAGTCCAGCAGTGGATGATGGTGGTCCTTCGGAGGAACTCAAACAGGGGGTCTCTACAGATTCTACTCCTCCATCCTCCCAACAAGATTCGCAAGACAACACAAGGCTGGACAATCAACGTAGCTGTGTAGATGATGAGCACATCTCCCCTACTCCACCATCACAGGTGCTTGCTCTAACTTGACACTATAATATGTGGTTGCATGTTGCGTAAGATGTCTAGCTTGTATTGCTTCTAACTTGAATTGCATTTTCTTACTTTACACATAATGCTTGTGAATATGACATGTGTTCCTGTTTCTAGAACATACGTGTACATGATGAGCACATCTCCCCTACTCCACCATCACAGGTGCTTGCTCTTACATGGAATTGTTATACGTGGTTGCATTTTCCGTATGATGTCTAGTTTGTATTCCTTTTGATTATGTTGAATTGCATTTTCGTAGCTTACAACTTATACCTGCAACGATCACTTACCCATAAGACACATTTAACTCGGGACTGTGATGTAGGTTGCATCTTGCATTATCTTCTAGCTTGTACTGCTTCTAATTTCTTGAAATGGCACTTACGACGAGACACTTTTTACCTGATAGAGTGATATTGGTTGCATGTTCATATGGTGCCTAGCTTTCATTTCTTCTAATTTTGTTGAAATGCCTTCCGCTTACTGTTTTTTCATACATATTCCATCCTCCTATCGTACATGTGAATATGAAACACTGTCTTTTTGTATATATTCCATCCTCCTATCATGCGCTTGCCTTACATCAAAGTAGTGTTCGTCTGTATCATGCATCAACCAGTTATGCAGAGCTAATTTTATTCATCTTCTTGTGGTTTTGACTTCATAAGGCAATATAAGAAAATAGGAAGGAAAAGAGTAAGTTAGTGGATGTTGGTGGTCCTCTGCACCGACGCAAATGGAGACTCTCTAGATTTTCCACTACTACTGCTAATGAAGTTGAAGTCCCAAGTCTACATGATGAGTTCATCTCCCGTACTCCACCATCGCAGGTTCTTGCTCTAAGTTGACAGTGTGATAATTGGTTTCATGTTGCATATGTTGTCTAGCCTTTATTTATTCTATTTTGATTAAATTGCACCTACTGAGTTTATACATTATACATGTGCATATGACATGGCTTTTTGTATCTAGAATAAACTGCATCTATCTATCATACCATGTTCTTACATCAAAGTACTGATGTTGTGTATCCCGCATCAGTCACTCATGATTGGACACTTTTAACATGGCAGTTCGATAGTGGTTGCATCTTGCATTGATTTCTACGTTGTACTGCTTCTAATTTTTTGAATTGCCACTTATGACAACACACTTTTAACTTGGCAGAGTAATATTGGTTGCATCTTTCATATGGTGTCTAGCTTGCATTACTTCTATTTTCTTGAAAATCCTTCTGCTTAGTTTGCACATCATAGCTACGAATATGTCATGCTGTCCTGTTTTTGTTACATATTCCATCCTCATACGGTTGTCTTACATCAAAGTATTGCTTGTCTGTATCATGCATCAATGAGTTCTGAAGAGTGATTTTATTCTTTTGTGTTCACTACAAGAAATATGTCAACTTATGACCTTCTGTCAGTGACCCTCAAAGAATTGGTCATAAATTTATGACCATTTTAGACCAATTGGTCAAAAGCTGTTCAGGGGGCTCCAAACCCTAAACCATTGCGACCATTTTGGTCAGAAAGGTCGTAATTTCCTTACACGAAATGGTCACAAAGCAAACAGTGCTAGTCCACTGCCTTATTTCTAGTTGTTAATGACCAATATAGATGGTCATAGCCTTGTAGATTGTGGTGGGTTGTGATGACTAGGCGCCATCTCATCAGTTTTGCCTATGTGTCATGTCCATGTGGCAGTTTTTGCCCTAGGTTGTGAAGCAACCTATATTTCTATCATTCCCAAAATTCCCAAAAAAATCTCATAAATTCTTTGGGGCATATCTTCATCAAATATGTAAAAATCCTTCCTTGCCTAGTTCAAAACTAATTCAACAATATTCATTTTCCTATTCTATTCACAATGACACTTTATGAAGGAAGTGCTATTTATATATTCTTGATTGCCCTTCGAATTTTTGGGCACTCTTTCCTATCCAAATCATTACCGCATGACAAAATTCAGCTCCATTTGCCTAGCAAATCTTCCTCGGCAAATCTCCAAAGTTTTTGTCCACCTAGAAGCATTGTGAAGGAAGTACCTTTTTTATACCTCTAAATGACATGAAATTTATACAGTTCCTTCATATGCCCAAATTATCACCGTCCTCCAAATTGCAGCTCATTCAAATCATCTATGTGATCCCAGGTTCAATTTATATTTTATGGCCAAATTGGCACGTTACAAAGCCAGTGTTATATAGACCCCTCCTATTACCCTCAAACTTTTCGGGCACTCTTCCATACCCAAATCATTGCCACATGATAATATTCAGCTCAATTTTTGCTAGTAAATCTTTCTCGGGAAATTTCCAAAGTTTCTACCTCGAGAGAAGCTTTGTGAAGTAAGTACTAGCTAGGCTTACCCAAATGATCTGAAAATTTACCAGCGCATGGCCATACCTAAGTAACTTACCTACACCAATTTTGAGCTCATTTCATTCATCCAATCTCTCTCACTAGTTTTCCCAAGTTTTTGTCCATAGAAGAGAATTGTGAAGGAAGTACTACTTTGGCATGTCCAAATGGTATCAATTTTCTACAATGCTTTCCTATGCCCAAATAACCATCCTCCACAAAATTTCAGCTCACTCCATTCATTATTTTGAGCCCAGCTTCAACATTCATATTTTTGTCCAGCGTGGTACTTTGCAAAGCAAGTACCACCTAGGATCCTCCTTTTGAGCTAAAAATTTGTGAAGACATTCTCCTTAGTAGATGATCACCCTCAGCCAAAACTCATGCCAATTGGCCATGTGCATTTCTCGTATCGCTACTCAAACACTTGGCTGCTAATTCATATTTGAGCATCGATCGGTCTCCTCGTGAGAATCTTATGTTGTAATTTTCTTCCTAGCACCACCCTGGGGAGTGCCCAACCCACTAGACATGCCTAGGCAGCCCAGAACACATGGCAACACCATGGTCACGCGGTGACCACGCGACGGGCATGCGAGTTTACGCGCTCTAGAGTTGGGGCCCTCGACCACCACCCAAACCTCGACGTATCGCCACCAAACCATGTATTTATGATTAAATAGGTCCTTATGTAACTAGAAATGATTTTTGGAAAAAATAAATAGCAAACTATGAGGCAGCTGCAGTTCAAATTTGACCCGCTTCCAGCTGAATTGGCGGAAATTTGTCTTTTTCACGAGAGGTGGATAAAAACATTTTACACCCAATCATCTTGTCAATTGTACATTAAATATGTCCTAGTTTTTGAGAAAATTTATTTGGTCAAATTTTGCAACAATTATTTGGTAGGCCCTTCACAAAAAAAACCTCCTTTTGGGCACTCAAAAATGGAAAATGGTTTTTTCGTCCAAAGAAAATGAAAACTTCCTTAGGAAACATTGTTTGCCATTACAATATGCACCCTTGTGCACAATATGAGATCATTTGAACACACTATGCCATGGATGTGGCCATAAGATTGATCATTTAGCTTGAAAGCCATGGATCTCCACACGTGATAGCTCGTTTCTGAGAATACTTTTTTAAAATAATTGCCATATTACAAGTTTGTTATTTTTCCTAGGAACTTGGCCACCTAGAATGACACGATGCGAAGGTTTCCCAATTTTTTGATTTTCTTTGAATTTTTTATGCCCGTTTCAAAATGCGGTCAAAACAGCGGGAATGACCGTTCCTAGCTAGTGGTTGAATCTTGGAACTTTTTTGGTGTTTCTATGATTAAATAGATACTTATGTACCTAGAAATGATTTTTGAAAAAAATAAAGAGCAAACTACAAGGTAGCTACAGTTCAAATTTGACCCGCTTCCAGCTGAATCGGCGGAAATTTGTCTTTTTCATGAGAGGTGGATAAAAACATTTTACACCCAATCATCTTGTCAATTGTACATTAAATATGTCCTAGTTTTTGAGAAAATTGATTTGGTCAAATTTTGCAACAATTATTTGGTAGGTCCTTCACAAAAAAAACCTCCTTTTGGGCACTCAAAAATGGAAAATGATTTTTTCGTCCAAAGAAAATGAAAACTTCCTTAGGCAACATTGTTTGCCATTACAATATGCACCCTTGTACACAATATGAGATCATTTGAACAAACTATGCCATCGATGTGGCCATAAGATTGATCATTTAGCTTGAAAGCCATGGATCTCCACACATGATAGCTCGTTTCTGAGAACACTTTTTTTAAAATAATTGCCGTATTACAAGTTTGTTATTTTTCCTAGGAACTTGGCCACCTAGAATGACCCAATGTGAAGGTTTCCCAATTTTTTTGAATTTTTTGAATTTTTTATGCCCGTTTCAAAATGTTGTCAAAACGGCGGGAATGACCGTTCCTAGCTAGTGGTTGAATCTTGGAACTTTTTTGGTGTTTCTATGATTAAATAGATACTTATGTACCTAGAAATGATTTTTGAGAAAAATAAAGAGCAAACTACAAGGTAGCTACAGTTCAAATTTGACCCGCTTCCAGCTGAATCGGCGGAAATTTGTCTTTTTCATGAGAGGTGGATAAAAACATTTTACACCCAATCATCTTGTCAATTGTACATTAAATATGTCCTAGTTTTTGAGAAAATTGATTTGGTCAAATTTTGCACAATTATTTGGTAGGTCCTTCACAAAAAAACTCATTTTTGACACTAGAAAAATGATTTAAAATAGTTAGAAAGATCAGAAATGCATACAAATTGGTGCTCATCCATAAAATGTGGTCTAACTTGAGTGAAAATTTATGTGATGCCCTTTTGCAAAATATTTTTGATAGCTGCTTCACAAATTATTTTAGATCACAGATTCTCAGACCAATCAGAACACTTCTCACGGATCACCCCACTCTATCTGATCTGAACCGTCCAAACGAGGCGGATCCAACGTCTCCCACTCACTCTCAGCAGGCCAAGCCAAACCCTAACTCCACTCCTCTCCTATCTCTCCCCCGATCCAGATCCACTCCTCGCAGCCGCCACCTACCTCCCGCCCCCGATCCAGATCCCGCCGCCCGCGCCCGCGCGCCACCACCCGCTCGTCCTCGCCTCCCATAGGATGCAGACCCCACGCCGCTCTTCCTCCGCCCGCCCACCCACCCCGTTCTTCCGCTGCATAACGAACACAAGCCGCCCATGGCGACGATTGTCAACACCATGGAGGAGGAGCCAATGCTGGCGGTGGTGCACTCCACCGCGCAACTCGCCTGGGCCGTCGCGGGCGCCGAGGTCGCCGACCCA
>NC_041382.1:485365206-485406227 GCF_002162155.2 Triticum dicoccoides | reverse complement strand
TCTCCGTCCACTCCTTGCTGAATCGCTCCTTGCTTATACCATGTTGCTGTGTGTAGCCGCAGATCTCGAGTGCGTCCTCACCGTCATCTGCAACCTCGTCACCAAGGTCGGATCCGAGGACGAGGCGCTGGAGATCGCCAAGCTCATCTGCGCCAAGCTCACACACCAGCTCGGCGAGAAGCCCACGCTGCGCCGGATCCGAGCTTCTTCCCCGTCGGCCACCACGCGCCTCCCCCCGTCGATCCGCGTCGCCCTTGCTGCTCCGACGTCTCCGGCCTCCCCGAGCTCGTCATTCGCACCACGGTGAGCCCCTCAGCCGATCCCCCTATTTGGCCCCCTCGATCCGTCGTCGTATGTTTCCTGCGCCCGCCGAGGTCGCCATGGCCAAAGCTTCGCGTCCACGCGTGCCCGCATGCCCCTGCCGCCTGCAGCCGTGACCTTGAGCCTATGTATGCCGTGCCGCCTGCTGCCGCCTACTCGCCGACCGCGCCCCGCTCGTGCTGGCGTGCCCCCTCGCTCACGTACTGTTGCTGCTGCTTCTGCTATTTTCTACTGCCTGCTGCTGCTCGCCAGATGCCGTAGCTACTCACTGCTGTTGCTGATGCTACTCGTTATGCTACTGAGTTAGCCAGTTAGGTAGTAGTACATGACAGTGAACGGCTGAAAAGTATTTCTGTGTTTGATGCACGGCCTATCTTACTTCATGCTTATACATTCTGTTATGTACCTAACATATATTGGAAGCCTCTACAGAAGAAGAGCAGGGAGAACATCAAGAACAAGATGCAGCTGGTGATGAAGGGCGGCAAGTACACGCTCGGCTACAAGACCGTCCTCAAGACGCTGCGTAGCTCCAAGGGTATGGATCTTTTTGTCACTTTGATTGATTTATCGTTGTGGCTGATCTGCTAGTTCTTTTGTCTGCTGGATCCGAAGGGTAGTACTATAACATATGCTCGGGACCGTGTTAATTCCTGAGATTCATGATTAGCTTTTGTAGAATGAGGTGGTTAATATCTATTTTGTGGCTGTTAATTGCTTGTTGTACTTATTTGTGAGATAAGCTGAACTGTGTACATATTTGCTTCACGTGTGTAGTGATACCCGCTGAAGTTTGTAGCACTGAAACTTTTAGTTCATAGAATTGGGACTGAAGTTTACCTCATTGCCTTGCTTTTGCCGTGCCTTAGAGGCGAATGCATTGTCTGAGGCAATTCCATCTTTGTTGGGTAGTATGGAGTTCAAAACTATTGCAGTAAGATGGATTTTGCTTGCCATTTAGGGCATCTATAGATAGTTTGTCTCTAATTTTCATTTCTACAAATTTATTCCAGTGGTTTGTGCTTTTGTACTGATTTTTACTTTTTGTTGTGTTAGAATATTTGACTATAGAATGGGACTGAAATTTGGCTCCTTGGCATCTTTTGCTGCCATGGAGATGAATGCAGTGCCCTAGAATCATTTCAGCCTACCTTTTAACACTTCTCCATGTTTCATTATCTGGGGAGCAATTGGAGGATGAAATATTTTTTGTTATATGATGAAAATATTCTCTATTGTTCTATGAAACTAGTTGCATGGAATCACCTATGCCCCATGATGGCATTGCTATATTCGTTGCATTCATAAGATTACTGTAGTGTTCACCTGTTTACATGAACACTTTTTTAAAATAATTGCTATATTCGTTACATGAATGGATATGTTCGTGGTCGCGCTTGCCATTGCCCTCTCCTCAAGGGCATGTATCATTTTTTAAACTCTGCTATATTTTCCCAAGTCTTTATTATCTTGCCTAGCCTTGTACTGATATGTATTGTTTGCTGCTAATTACCCAATATAGTGCGTGATGTTAAGGATAACCTGAGAACACATGCCTAAGTTTATAAGATATGACATGTGACAGTGCTGCTGCTGTTTGAATGCTTCTACTGCTAGATGCTTGCTTGAATAGGTGTGCACTTGTGCTGGTGGTGGTGCTTCTTGTGCTGCTACTGCTCATTCTTGTGCTGCTAAGAAAATTGAATATAATCATTCTTGTTGGATCATGCAGACATGTATGTGCTGCTAATTCTTGTGCTTCTAACACATTCTTGTACTGCTCATTCTTGTGATGCTTAAGTTTTTTATTGCCTAATTTTATTCATCATCTCCATAATAAATTCATTTGAATGCCTGCTACATCTCCACTTAAATACTCATAATGCTACTGTCTAGGTTTTATTCAATTGGACTGACTATATATCTCTTGTTAAAATTGTGGTCTTTTGATCTTTTGTTTAAACCTGAGACATCATGCATAACTAGCTCTTCCTTCTCAGTCTAAACCTGAGACCTCTTTTGTTGTGTAATAGCATCAAGCACAATGGAGTGCTCCTTAAGTTCTTCAGTAAAATACTTATTATGCTCAAATTGTGTAGTCATATATTCCTTAGTACTTTTCTCAAATTCAAGAAAAATATTTGGGTAAGGAACATCATAATACTTTCTTTGAGGCATCATGACTATGTAAACAAGAGTGCACACCAAAACAGATCCGACAAGAAAACGGCGAACGAAAAGAGAGGTGAATAAAACGACAAATTTTTGTGAAGTGGGCTAGAGGAAAACGAGAGGCAAATGGAAAATAATGTAAATTGCAAGGAGATGAGATTTGTGATTAGGAACCTGGTATATGTTGAAGATCCTCCCTGGCAACGGCATTAGAAATTCCTTTTGATGTCGCTTGAAGGTACGCCTGTGTTTCCCCAAAGAGGAAGGGATAATGCAGCACAACGACGGTAGGTATTTCCCTCAGATATGAAACCAAGTTTATCGAACCAGTAGGAGAACCAAGCAACACAACGTAAACATCCCCTGCCCACAGATAACATATCCTCGCAACCCGACATGTCAAAGGGGTTGTCAATCCCTTTCATGGTACGGCGCCTCAAGTGGCAAACAGACATAGGATAAATTTGTAGTAAATTGATAGATTGAATGCTAAATAAAACAAATAAAGAAAAAGTGCAGCAAGGTATTTTTGTATTTTTGGTTTAATAGATCTAACAATAAATGCAAGAGAAAAGTAGATCACAAAGGCAAATATGTGAGAAACAAGACCCGGGGGCCGTAGGTTTCACTAGTGGCTTCTCTTGAGAAAAATATCAAACGTTGGGTGAACAAATTACTGTTGGGCAATTGATAGAACATCAAATAATTATGACGTATCCAGGCAATGATCATTATATAGGCATCACGTCCAATATTAGTAGACCGACTCCTGCCTTCATCTACTACTATTACTCCACACATCGCCCGCTATCCAGCATGCATCTAGTGTATTAATTTCATGGAGAAATGGAATAATGCAATAAGAACGATGACATAATGTAGACAAGATCTATCTATGTAGAGATAGACCCCATCATTTTATCCTTAGTAGCAAGGATACATACGTGTCGTTTCCCTTTCTTTCACTGGGATCAAGCACCATAAGATCGAAAGCACTAAAAAGCACCTCTTCCCATTGCAAGATAAATAGATCAAGTTGGCCAAACAAAACCCAACTATCGGAGAAGAAATACGAGGCTATAAGCAATCATGCATATAAGAGATCAAAGGAACTCAAATAACTTTCATGGATATAAAAAGATATAACAGATCATAAACTCAAAGTTCATCAGATCCCAACACACACACCGCAAAAAGAGTTACATCATATGAATCTCCAAGAGACCATTGTATTCAGGATCAAGAGAGAGAGAGATGAAGCCATCTAGCTACTAACTACAGACCCGAAGGTTTACAAAGAACTACTCACGCATCATCCGAGAGGCACCAATGGAGGTGGTGAACCCCATCCGAGATGGTGTCTAGATTGGATTTGCTGGTTTTGGACTCTGCGGTGGCTGGATGAATATTTTCTCGATGCCTCTAGGGTTCTTTGATTTTTGGGGTATTTATAGAGCAAAGAGGCGGTCCGGGGGGCACCCGAGGTGGGCACAACCCACCAGGGCACGCCTGGGCCTCCTGGCACACCCTGGTGGTTTGTGCCCCCCTCGGGGCACCCCTAGGTGCAGCCAGGGCCCGTTGTGTTCCTTCTAGACCATAAAAATTCTCCGTAAAGTTTCGTGGCATTTGGACTCCGTCTGATATTGATTTTCTGCGATGTAAAAAATACGGAAAAAACAGGAACTGACACTTGGCACTATGTCAATAGGTTAGTAACAAAAAATGATCTAAAATGATTATAAAACTTCCAAGATTGATAATATAACACAAGGAACAATCAAAAATTATAGATACGTTGGAGACGTATCACACTACTAGTCACCCACAAGCACCAATCTATAGTTCCGGTAACAAGATTGAATACAAGAGATGAACTAGGGTTTGAGATGAGATGGTGTTGTTGAAGATGTTGTTGGAGATTGCCCTCCCCAAGATGGGAGAGTTGTTGGGGATGATGATGACGATGATTTCCCCTCCGGGAAGGAAGTTCCCCCGGCGGAATCGCTCCGCCGGAGGGCAAAAGTGCTCCTGCCCAAGTTCCACCTTGAGATGGCAGCGCTCCGTCCTGAAAGTCCTCTCCTTATTTTTCTAGGTCAAAATGACTTATATACTAGGAGATGGGCACCGGAGGTGGGCCTGGGTGAGCACAACCCACCAGGGCACGCTTGTGCTCCCTAGCGCCCAGATGGGTTGTGCTCACCTAGTGGGCCCCCTCTGGTAGTTATTTGCTCCAATATTCATCATATATTTGATAAAAAATCTCCGTGAACTTTCAGCTTGTTTGGAGTTGTGCAGAATAGTTTGCCTGACTTAGCTTTTCTATGTCCTGATTTTCAGCCGCCGGAATTCTCCCTCTTTGTGTATACCTTGCATATTATGAGAGAGAAGGCATTAGAATTACTCAAGAAAGCATTATTATGGATAAGAACATCATAAATAACAGTAAGAAACATGATGCAAAATGGATGTATCAGATAGAAAATAATACGGTGGGTGAACAAATTACTGCTGAGCAATTGATAGAAAAGCATGAAGTCATAACGATATCTAAGGCAATGATCATGAATATAGGCATCACATCTGTGTCAAGTAGACAGAAATGATTCTGCATCTACTACTATTACTCCACACATCGACCTCTATCCAACATTCTTCTAGAGTATTCAGTTCATAAAGAACGGAGTAATGCATTAAGTAAGCTGACATGATGTAGAGGAATTAACTCAAGCAATATGATGAAAACCCCCTCTTTTTATCCTTGATGGTAATAATACAATACGTGCCTTGATGCCCCTACTGTCACTAGGAAAGGACACCGCAAGATTGAACCCAAAGCTAAGCACTTCTCCCATTGCTAGAAAAACGTATCTAGTTGGCCAAACCAAACCGATAGTTCGAAGATAATTACAAAGATATCAAATCATGCATATAAGAATAAAGAGAAGATTCAAATAATATTCATAGATAAGCTGATAATAAATCCACAATTCATCGGATCTCAGCAAACACACCACAAAAAAGTATTACATAGAGGAGAACATGGTATTGAGAATCAAAGAGACGGAAGAAGCCATCTAGCTATTAGCTATGGACCTGTAGGTCTAAAATAAGCTTCTCACGCTTCATCAGAAGGGCAATGGAGTTGATGTACAAGCCCGCCATAATCGAATCCCCCTCTGGCAGAGTCCGGAAAAGGTCCCTAAATGGGATTCCAGGGGTATAGAAGGTTGCGGCGATGGAAACGTGTTTTCATGGATGCCTCTGTTGTTGGGGATATATGGGTATATATAGACGAAAGAATTAGGTCAGGAAGTGCACGAGGAGCCCACATGGGTGGGGGCGCACCCTACGCCCTGGGCATGCCCTCCATCCTTGTGGCCGCCTCGTGGCTCCTCTGGCTTCATCTCCAAGTCTCCTGGTTCTCTTCTAGTCCAAGAAAAATCATCGCGAAGGTTTTATTCCGTTTGGACTCCATTTGGTATTCCTTTTCTGTGAAACTCAAAACAGGGACTGGCACTGGGCTCTAGGTTAATAGGTTAGTCCCAAAAAAATATAAAATAGCATATTAATGCATATAAAACATCCAAAACGGATAATATAATAGCATGGAACAATAAAAAAATTATAGATACATTGGAGACGTATCAGCGGATAAGAAGGATGGCAAAGTGAACAAAGTTATATTTGATATACGTGTTATTGATGTGTACTTTACTAGTGTTATTAGTAGCCCCTAGGTATTTGATACTGGTTCAGTTGCTATGATTAGTTACTCAAAACAGAAGTTGCAGAATAAACAAAGACTAGTTAAGGGCAAGGTGGCGATGTGCGTTGGAAATGATTCCAAGGTTGATACTATCACCATCACACACTCCCTCTACCTTCGGGATTAGTGTTGAACCTAAATAAATGTTATTTGGTGTCTGCGTTAAGCATTATTATGATTTGATCATGTTTATTGCAATCCAGTTATTCATTTAAGTCAGAGAATAATTGTTGTTCTGTTTAGATGAATAAAACCTTCTATGGTCATACACCCAAAGTAAATGGTTTATTGAATCTCGATGGTAGTGATACACATATTCATAATATTGATGCTAAAAGATGCAAAGTTGATAATGATAGTGCAACATACTTGTGGCACTTCCGTTTAGGTCATAGTGGTGTAAAGCGCATGAAGAAACTCCATGCAGATGGACTTTTGGAATCACTAGATTGTGAGTCATTTGATACTTGCGAACCATGCCTCATGGCCAAGATGACTAAAACTCTGTTCTCCGGAACAATGGAGCGGGCTAATGACTTATTGGAAATAATACATACCGATGTATGCGGTCCGATGAGTGTTGAAGCACGCAGCGGGTATCGTTATTTTCTGACCTTCATAGATGATTTCAGTAGGTATGGGTATATCTACTTGATGAAACACAAGTCTGAAACATTTGAAAAGTTCAAAGAATTTTACAATGAAGTGGATAATCATCGTAACAAGAAAAGAAAGTTTCTATGATCTGATCACGGAGCCGAATATTTGAGTTACAAATTTGGCCTTCATTTAGCCTTCATTTGAGTTTCTATGTGGAATTGGTTCACAACTCACGCCACATAGAACACCACAACGTAATGGTGTATCCGAACATCGTAACCGTACTTTATTGGATATGGTGCGTTCTATGATGTCGCTTACCGATTTACCACTATCGTTTTGGGGTTATGCATTAGAGACAGTCGGATTCACATTAAATAGGGCACCGTCTAAATCTGTTGAGACGACACCGTATGAACTATGGTTTGGCAAGAAACCTGAGCTATCGTTTCTTAAAGTTTGGGGTTGCGACACTTATGTCAAAAGGCTTCAGCCTGATAAGCTCAAACCCAAATCGGAGAAGTGTGTCTTTATAGAATACCCTAAGGAAACAATTGGGAACACCTTCTACCACTGATCCGAAGGCAAGATTTTGTTGTCAAGAGGGGAACATTTGTTGAGAAGGAGTTTCTCTCAAAACAAGTGAGTGGGAGGAAAGTAGAACTTGATGAGGTAATTGTACCTTCTCTCAAATTGGACAGTAGCACATCACAGAAAACCATTCCAGTGATGCCTACACCAACTACAGAGGAAGCAAATGATAATGATCATGAAACTTTAGATCAAGTTGCTACTAAACCTCATAGGTCAACTAGAGCATGATCCGCACCAGAGTGGTACGGTAATCCTGTACTGAAATTCATGTTACTAGAGCAAGGCAAACCTACGAACTATGAAGAAGCTATGATGAGCCTAGATTCTAATAAATGGCTTGAGGCCATGAAATCTGAGATAGGATCCATGTATGAGAACAATTTGTGGACTTTGGTGGACTTTCCCGATGATCAGCAAGCCATTGAGAATAAATGGATCTTTAAGAAGAAGAAAGACGATGATGGTAACATAACCATCTAGAAAGCTCCACTTGTCGCGAAAGGTTTTTCGACAAGTTCAAGGGGTTGACTACTATGAGACCTTCTCACCCGTAGCGATGGTTAAGTCAGTCCAAATCATGTTAGCAATTGCCGCATTTTATAATTATGAAATTTGGCAAATGGACGTCAAAACTGCATTCCTTAATGGATTTCTTAAAAAAAGAGTTGTATATGATGCAACCAGAAGGCTTTGTCGATCCTAAAGGTGCTAACAAAGTGTGCAAGCTACATTGATCCATCTATGGAACGGTGCAAGCATCTCGGAGTTGGAATATACGCTTTGACGAGGTGATCAAAGCATATGGTTTTATACAGACTTATGATGAAGCCTATATTTACAAGAAAGTGAGTGGGAGCTCTATAGCATTTTTGATATTATATGTGGATGACATATTGTTGATTGGAAATGATATAGAATTTCTGAATTGCATAAAAGGATACTTGAATAAGAATTTTTCAATGAAAGACCTTGGTGAAGCTGCTTATATATTGGGCATCAACATCTATAGAGATAGATCAAGATGCTTGATAGGACTTCCACAAAAAGCACATAGCCTGATAATGTTTTGAAGAAGTTCAAAATGGATTAGTCAAAGAAAGGGTTCTTGCCTATGTTACAAGGTGTGAAGTTGAGTAAGACCCAAAACCCGACCACAGCAGAATATATAGAGAGAATGAAAGTCATTCCCTATGCCTTAGTCATAGGTTCTATAAAGTATGCCATGCTGTGTACCAGACCCGTTGCGTGCCTTGCCATGAGTTTGGCAAGACAATAGTTATCCAGGAGTAGATCAGTAGTCAGCGGTCAAAATTATCCTTAGGTACCTAAAGAGGACTAAGGCAATATTTCTCGGTTATGAAGGTGATAAAGAGTTCGTCGTATACGTCAATGCAAGCTTTGACACCGATTTGGATGACTATGAGTCTCGATCTTGATACATATTGAAAGTGGGAGCAATTAGCTAGAGTAGCTCCATGCATAGCATTGTAGACATATAAATTTGCAAAATATATATGGATCTGAATGTGACCGACCAGTTGAGTGAACCTCTATCACAAGCAAAACATGATCACACCTTAGTACTCTTTGGGTTTTAATCACATGGCGATGTGAACTAGATTATTAACTATAGTAAACTCTTTGGGTGTTGGTCACATGGCGATGTGAACTATGGGTGTTAAATCACATGGTGATGTGAACTAGATTATTGACTCTAGTGCAAGTGGGAGACTGATGGAAATATGCCCTAGAGGCAATAATAAAATGGTTATTGTTATATTTCCTAAATCATGATAAAGGTTTATTATTCATGCTAGAGTTGTATTGATCGGAAACTTAAATACATGTGTGAATACATAAACAAATAATGTGTCTCGGGTAAGCCTCTACTAGACTAGCTCGTTGATCAAAGATGGTCAAGGTTTCCTAACCATAGACATGTGTTGTCATTTGATAACGGGATCACATCATTAGGAGAATGATGTGATGGACAAGACCCATCCGTTAGCTTAGCATAATGATCGTTCAGTTTATTGCCATTGCTTTCTTCACGTCAAATATGTATTCCTTCGACAATGAGATTATGAAACTCCCGAATACTGGAGGAATACCTTGTGTGCTATCAAACATCACAACGTAACTGGGTGATCATAAAGATGCTCTAAAGGTATCTCTGAAGGTGTTTGTTGAGTTGGCATAGATCGAGATTAGGATTTGTCACTCTGAGTATCGGAGACGTATCTCTAGGCCCTCTCGGCAATACACATCATAAGCTTGCAAGCAAATCACTAAGGAGTTAGTCACAAGGTGATGTATTATGGAAATAGTAAAGAGACTTGCCGGTAACGATATTGAACTAGGTATGAAGATACTGACGATCGAATCTCAGGCAAGTAACATACTGATGTGGACAAAGGGAATTATGTATGTTGTCATAATGGTTCGACCGATAAAGATCTTCGTAGAATATGTAGGAGCCAATATGGGCATCCAGGTTCCGGCATTGGTTATTGACCGGAGAGGTGTCTCGGTCATGTCTACATAGTTCTCGAACCCGTTGGGTCCGCATGCTTAACGTTCGTTGACAATATAGTGTTATATGAGTTATATGTTTTGGTGAGCGAATGTTGTTCGGAGTCCCGGATGAGATCACGGACATGACGAGGAGTCTTGAAATGATTGAGAGGTAACAATTGATATATAGGACGATGGTATTTGGACACCGGAAGTGTTTCGGCATGTACTGGGAAGGAATCGGGTCGCCGGAAGGGGTTCCGGGCACCCCCCCTGGCAAGTTATGGGCCAACAGAGAGGATAGACCAGCCCACAAGGGGGCTGGTGCGCCCCCTCCCTTGTTTGTTCAGCCCTAGGGAAGGAAAAGGGGGAGGACTAGCCCCTCCCGCCTTTCCCTCTCATGGGGGAAAAGGGAGGGGGGCGCCAGCCTCCCCTACCTTTCCCCGCACTCCAAATAAGGAAAGGGGGCGTGGCTTGGGAGGGACCCCAAGTAGGATTCCTCCTACTTGAGTGCCTCCTTTGGCTGCTCCTCCCTCCCTGCCACCTATATATATGTGGGAGGGGGCGCCTAGCACACAACAAACAGTTGCCTAGCCGTGTGCGGTGCCCCGTCCACCATTTACACCCCGGTCATATTTTCGTAGTGCTTAGGCAAAGCCCTGCGGAGATCACTCACCATCATTGTCACCACACCGTCGTGCTGCCATAACTCATCTACTACCTCACCATCTTGCTGGATCAAGAAAGTGGATGACGTCACCGAATTGAACGTGTGCAGAATGCGGAGGTGTCGTACATTCGGTACTTGATCGGTTGGAGCGCGAAGAAGTTCGACTACATCAATCGCGTTGTTAAACGCTTCCGCTTACGGTCTACGAGGGTACATAGATATACTATCCCCCTCATTGTTATTCATCTCTATGGATAGTTCATTGCGTGTGTGTAGATTTGTTTTGTTTATATGCAATGATTCCCAACAATGGTATCATGAAACGGCACCAACATGTCGTGGTAAAAGTTTGCCCGATTTGGGATGGTATAAGCTTCTTACAAAATGGAGCTTCTCTCAAGAAGCCTCATGGTTCCGAGAGGGGACGTGTCTCCTCTGTGTGCAAAAACGACATACACCACCTCTTCTCGCCTTCATTTATTTACAGTGGCCACATAGACCAATAGGAGTATCGTGCTAATTTTTGAAATTAATCCGGGTTTGTCTGACCTTTTTATACAAAATTGAGTTTTCTAGGCATTTAATGTACATAATTCAAATTTGAACTATAAGCACATGCTCCAGTGCACCGAAATGAGTAATTATATATGTGTCCTTGGGTGAATGTTTAGCTCCCATGCAAGAAGTGTGGATCAATTTCAAACACCTCGGCATGATGGCTCGCCCGAAAACATTGATGTACTTGATTTTTAAATTCCTGTAAATCCAGAAATTGCCTGAAAATCACAAAACTTGGCATGGTATCATGAAATGGCACCAACATGTCGTGGTAAATTTTTTGTTTGATTTGGCACAAGTTTTGTATAAGCTTCTTACAAAACAGAGCTTCTCTCAAGAAGCCTCATGGTTCCGAGAGGGGACGTGTCACCTCAATGTGCGAAACGACATACACAACCTCTTACCAGCTTGAGTTTTTTTACAAAGGCAACATAGACCAATAGGAGCATTGTGCCAATTTTTGGAATTAATGTGAGTTCGTCACGCCTTTTTTATACATTCAATGAGTTTTCTAGGCTTTTAATGTGCATAATTGAAATTTGAACTACATGCACATGCTCTAGTGCCCCAAAGTTGGTTGAAAAATCATGCGTGTGTCCTTCAATGAATGTTTAGGTCCCATGAAAGAAATGGGGAATGAATTTCAAACATCTGGACGTCGTGGCTCGACCGAAAACATTGAGAAATTTGGTTTTTAAATTCCTGTAAATTCAAAACTCGCCTGAAAATCATAATACATGGCATGGTCTCATGACATTGCACCAACATCTCATGGTACAATTTCGTCTGATTTTGGACAAGTTTTGGTATAAGCTTCTTGCAAGCTGGTGATTGTGTCAAGAAGGCTCATGGTTCCAAGAGGGAACCTGACACCTCTATGTGCGAAACGACATACGCTGCCTCTTACCACCTTGATTTTTTACAGAGGCAACATAGACCAGTAGGAGTCCCGTGCTAAAGTTTGGAATTATTCAGGATTCGTTTTGCCTTTTTTATACATTATTTGAGTTTTCTAGGCATTTAATGTGCATAATTAAAATTTGAGCTACATGCACGTGCTCCAGTTCACCAAAATGGGTTGAAAAATCATATATGTGTCCTTGGGTGAATTTTTATGTCCCATGCAAGAAATGGGACCGAATTTCAAACATCTGGGCGTTGTGGCTCGGCCGGAAACATTGAGAAACTTGGTTTTTAAATTCCTGTAAATCCAAAACTCGCCTGAAAATCTTGAAACTCAGCATGTTGCCTTCACATGGACCCAACATGTTGTGGTAAAGTTTTTGTCAGATTTGTGAAAGCGCACACACTAACAAGCAACAAAGTCGTTGGGAACAAGAGTTGCCACGTTACAGTCGGAAACACGAGTATTACTGAAACCGTGGGTGTTCTACTAACCATTTAAATGCCGCCATGGGTCCCTTTTTTATTGGCTAGGAGGCGTCATGCAGGGTAGCTATTTGAGTACGAGAGGTGTGCCAGCAGATCCCCACGCGTGCTTATCACGAGGCGAGCCCTTTGACCTCCATCCGTCGCCCACCTCTCTCCCAACTTCTCCAGCAATGGCACCCTAGCCCCTGTTTTATGGTGTGGCTTTTTCTCACTCGACTGAGATTTAAGAGAGATAAAAGAAAATCTGAAAAAGAAAAATTTGTACGGATCTTGATGTAAGATCTGACGGACATAGATAGCATCAACTAAGACTTATAGCAAGACTAATATAAATATAATGACGATGGCAATGGATAATAATTGTCTTACATATTTAGTAATATAATTAAAAATGCCACATGCAGCAACACCAGAAATACACAAGGGAAAAAGAAGAAGGAAGATGCAGACAACAATCTGGGTCGCCACTCTCTACTTTCTTGATGTGTTGTTGCAGGTCGCGGAGTTCCTCGAACACCTTTCTTCATTGCCTCCATGACTAGTTCTTGTAGTGCACGGCGATGATCTCTTTCATGTCCTCAATACACTGCTTGGCAACATCCACAGATTCCTCCACTAGCTTTTCACAGTTGACACGGAGCATGGCATTCTCGTCCATAAGTTTCTTGATGATGACGCCCGTCTGCTTCAACAAGGCAGTACTCTCCTCGTGATGCTTCACCCATCTGACGATCTTCACCCTCAGCAGGTCACACTCAGTGCAGAGCTTCACCTTGTCCTCCCTTAGTCCCCGGATGACGCCGGTAGCATTATCAAATGAGGCATCCATCTCGTCCTACAACTTCTCCCAGCCGGAGATCCGATCCATCAGGTTATCGAGCATAATGCACATGTGCTTGTGAGAGTCCTCGCCTGCCCGCAAGAGATCTTCCTAGGCCGCTGTGGCACGAGAGGACCTCTCGGCTGCATCCGCGGTGCGGTGGGGCATCTCTGCTGCTTCCGTGGCGTGGCCGGACGAGCCTGCTGCCTCTATGGCGCGGTGAGACCTCTGTGCTGCTTTGGCGGCGCGATGGGACCTTTGTGTTGCTATGGCGGTGCGACGAGACATGTCGGTTCCTTTCGCGGCGAGGTAGGACATCTCTTGTGCTTCTGCTTCCATGCTCGCCTTCACTACAAAAAAGACACATCCGTGACATTTCGGGCCGAATGAATTTTTTCTGTCATGCTTATGACACTTCTATGACATAATTGTGACAAAACCTGGTATCATCATAGATGTGGTGGGCTCCTACTTCTATGAAAAAAATCATGACAGAAAATGGGCTTTTCGTCCTAGGAGGGTCGGAGACGCAGCTGCATGACATTCTTTGGGCCGTCCATGACGGAAAAAATCATGGTAAGCGAGGGCGAGGAAAATACCGCGGAGTTCCCAGTTATGGTGGGTGGTCGGGGCCGAGCGATGCACTGTGGTTTGCGCGCTTCTCTCGTGTACGCACGTGTGTGCGAGGCGTTGGCTAACTGAACCTGAAGCGATCGCACATTACTAAATCCGAGCGATCGATCCCTTGGTTGTTAACTGAACCCGAGCGATTCACTCGCTGCTAACTGAACCTGAGCAATTCCTTCGCTGCTGCTGCTAACTAAACCCGAGCGGTCAATTATTGTTGCTGCTTACTGAAGCAGATTGAGCTCCCGTGCAAGACGTAGCCAGCTAGTATTGGGTTGCCTCTTGGTGAATTGTGACTGTTGATACCCTGCGTGTGGTACGTAGAATGAGTCGAGACATGGTGAGTCGAGCTGGTTGATTGGCTATGGATGAACAGTTCCTGGTGGGGGTTGGATGAACAGGATCCCATGGTAGTAGGCTGTTGCCGCTAGATGAACAGGACCCCGAGGAGGCCGCCGCACCCCAGCCGGTTGGGGGTGGATGAATAGGACCCCATGGAGTATCTTTGAACAACAGTCGGTGGAGGCTGGATAAACAGTAGCCGTGGATGAACAGTAGCCCGTGGACGCAGGAGGAGGTCGATGGTGGATGAACAGTAGCCTATGGAGGCTGGAGTGAGGCAGTAGACGGTGGATGAACAGGACCCCGTTTCGACCGTAGGCGCTCCAACACAACTATGTTTTCTCCGTTTTATGGTACGCCACACCCCTCCCGAAGAACAGGACCCCATTTCAATCGTAGGCACTCGAACAAAAGTTTGCTTCCTCTGTTTTGGGGTACACCAGACCCCTCCTGATGAAAAGGATCCCGTTTCGATCATGGCCGGTCGAACAGAAGGCCGTTTCCTCCGTTCTGCGGTACGCCAGACCCCATTTCGGTTGTTCCATCCAAGTCGGTTGGCTCCCGTTGAACAGGACGCATTCTGACCTAGTCGGTTGCCTCCCAATGAACAGGATGCTATTTCTCTGTTCCGACTCAGCCGGTTCGCTGCTCGATGAACAGGACGTTGTTGCTGCCGTCCGTTGCCTCTCTATGTACACAAGCCCTGGTTGTTCGTATATATGCACAAGTAAGCGCTCGAGACCCCGTCCGTATGTACGTATGTGGCTGTATTTTTTCCCTCTGGCTGTACGTATGTGTACAGGACTTAGACGGGACTGCGTGAACTGCTATGTAGGGTTCTCTACAATGACACGTGCCGCTACTTAATCGGCCACGGTTCATACTTGCAGAGAGACTGCTCGAGCAGTATGTACATACACATTCGCAACCAGACAAGCAACGCTACATACGCTTTGATCGGGTGGGTCCCAGCGGTCCGGGAGGATAAGGACGCACTTCCTTGCGTGTGAAGATACAGCTTGTCGGTCACATCTGTCAGGGGGAGGAATCATTTTTATTTTGCGAGTAATAAGGAGGCACTTCCTTGTGTTCGAAGATGTAGCTGGTGGGTCCAGCTGTCAGCCTCACCGCCTAAAGTCCTCTTCCGATGGCTGCCCTTCATTGACCACGTCGCGCTGAGAGAACCAAGGTAGTGGATGACGACGAGCCCTAGGAAGGGAACAACACAGATCCGGGGAAGACACGGAAGTGGATGCCCACACGAAGGGGAGTACGTGCGTTGACTGCTTCGGCTGCGGTGTGAGACTGCCGTCGCCGGAGAATAACAGGAGGTGTGGGTGAGTATAGAGGGATGGCATGGCCAGCGGTGGTAGCATAGCCGGACACGGGAGGTAGAAGCAGGCGGCACGGCTGGCCCTGGTTTGGGCAGCTGGAGCAAGAAGACCAGAGGTACAAGAAGCACGACCGCCGTTGGATGGAGATCGTACGGTCACTGCATCTAGAATCGTTTATATTGACTAAGTTGACAAAGCCCTTGGTACGCGTCAACTTAGTAGGCCCACATGTGGTGCACCCAGATGTCAAGGGGAGGAATCATTTTTTGGGCAGCTGAAGCAAGAATATCTGAGATTGAAGAAGAAGCACGACATCCGTTGGATGGACATCCAACGGCCACTGCTGCTAGAACCGTGTGTTAACTATAAGTTGACAAAACCTTGCGTATGCGTCAACTTAGTAGGCCCACAACTGTGTGGCAGAGAACATATAGCCCATTTGCGATTTGTACGAATGTACAACCCATTTTTGAATTCTAATGGAATTTACTACAACCCATTTATAGTTTGTTAAAAGTACAGCCCATTTACAGTTTGTTGAAAGTACAACCCATTTTCTAGCTAGGACAACGATTAATAATTTCAACCAACCGCTCAAAATAGAATTCAAGAAAAATTCCCACATTTTGATGGGATCCGAAATATTTTTATTCCAAAATTTCTAGTTAGATTAAATATAATTTCAAAATAAATTTGTATTACGTAGAAATCCAACAAAATATTACGCGCGCAACTATTAATGAAATTAGAATTTTCAAAATCCAAAAATAATATATATTTTAACTAATGACGTGTTTGGTGCATTTTTTATAGTTATTACCCAGTTTTTATAATTACGTACCATTTATTATTTCTTAATGCCCATTTTCTTGTTAAGCTTAATGCATCCCTCCTAGGAAAGATTTGCATCCCAACGGGTCGGGGAATAACAAGTTGACCTGGGCTGGGTATTCCTCAAAAAAAGTATAGCTGGCTAGCCATTTTCAGCTTGAAAAAAATATTTGGGCTAGGCTAGCTCAGCTATACCTCAAGGCCTGGGCTAAATGGGCCAAAGCTGGCCCAATTGATACCCTTCTCATCTGAAAAACAACAAAAACATCGCTCAAGAAAACTCGGCTCACACCTGAAAAACACAAATACTGTTCAACCTATTGGGTCCCAGCTGTCGGCCGCTCCTTGTGCAATTCTCTCGTTTATTGACTATATAGGTTGACAATGGTGTGGGACCGTGATGTCAGGAAACCAGGAGGAAGCAAAAAAATAGTTGTATATAATAAGGAGGCACTTGCGTACGTGCAGCCATGGCCATGGTGGGTTCCCACTGTCATCCTGTCCAATTAAAGTCATCTCCTGATTCCTCATGTTCGTTGACCATGTTGACAATGCGAGACAGCAGAGCCATGGCAAGTGCAACAACTCGAAGGACGACAGAGAGGTCCTCGCCAGTCCTATGGATGGTCTGATACAGCGCCCGCTGCTCATTTAGGAAGCCAGGATCATATAACCACATGTCCGCGACGGCATTGTCGTTCGCTTCTTCGCCGGCGATTCGTCTTTCTGCGAGCAGGTGCTCGTTGAGGAGACAGAGGTTGCAGCACAGGTCCTCCTGCGCTGGTAGCTCTTCCACCATTAGGGCATCGAAGTGCGGCTGCACTGACTCTATGATGAACACGGCATGAACCGGCTTGGGCGGTGGCGCCGGCTCTTGGTCGAAAGCCACGTCCATCATCTGATTGTCGTCGCTCAGCTCGGCGAGCTTGCTGGCGAGCCAGCATGTCCAGCTGCTAGACCGGATCGCTGCCAAGCATGAGTCTGACCGCCCTGGCCCACCCAGACTGCCTCCCTCGCCTGCATGCGCTTTCCGCCTTAAACAGTCAGCGCCATCCGCGCCGCTTCCCGGTGTAGGCGATTGCTCTACGTTCAAACGACATAAGTGCCTCCATCCATCTGTCTTCCGCCCACATTAATGATACACAATTGCCGTGGCAGCTACTCCAGCGCCACCAGTCCATCCCTCTGCCGCCCACCATTGCTCCATAAACTGTTGCACCGGCCATAGCCACATTCATCCGCCTATGTTCCCTTTCTCCTGTCCACACCACTCCCACCATGGTTTCCTCGCGCTCCAGCGCTATTTGAGATGGGCGGATGATGGACCAAAAAGAGATGGCAGCCATTGTTGCCGAATGGCTGGCCGAAAGGCAGCCGGAGCGTGACGATGTCCCAATGGATAACGTGGTAGTTGATGTCGCTTGAAGCTACGTCAGTATTTTCCCCAAAGAGGAAGGGATGATGCAGCACAGCGGCGGTAGGTATTTCCCTCAAATATGAAACCAAGGTTATCAAACTAGTAGGAGAACCAAGAACACAACGTAAATAACCCCTGCACATAGATAACAAGTCCTCGCAACCCAACGTGTCAAAGGGGTTGTCAATCCCTTTTGGGTAAAGGTGCCAGAAATTGATGCATGACGGGAAAAAGTTGTAATAGATTGAATAAATAGATCGCAAATAAAATAAAGTTCAACAAAGTATTTTTGGGTTTTTGGATTAATAGATCTAAAATAAAAGCAAATAAAAGTATATTGCAAAGGCAAACAATATGAGAAGGAGACCCGGGGGACGTAGGTTTCACTAGTGGCTTCTCTCGAGAAAAATAGCAAAGCGGTGGGTGAACAAATTACTGTTGGACAATTGATAGAACTTCAAATACTCATGACGATATCCAGGCAATGATCATTATATAGGCATCACGTCCAAGATTAGTAGTCCGACTCCTTCCTGCATCTACTACTATTACTGCACACATCGACCGCTATTCAGCATGCATCTAGTGTATTAAGTTCATCGAAAATGGAGTAATGCAATAAGAACGATGACACGATGTAATCTATCTATGTAGAGATAGACCCCATCATTTTATCCTTAGTAGAAATGATACATACATGTCGGTTCCCTTTCGGTCACTGGGAACAAGCACCGTAAGATCGAACCCACTACAAAGCACCTCTTCCCATTGCAAGATAAATAGATCAAGTTGGCCAAACAAAACCCAAATATCGGAGAAGAAATACAAGGCTATAAGAGATCATGCATAAAAGAGATCAAAGAAACTCAACTACTTTCATGGATATAAAAAGATATATTTGATCATAAACTCAAAGTTCATCGATCCCAATAAACACACCGCAAAGGAGTTACATCATATGGATCTCCAAGATACCATTGTATTGAGAATCAAGAGAGAGAGAGAGATGAAGCCATCTAGCTACTAACTATGGACCTGAAGGTCTACAAAGAACTACTCACGCATCATCGAAGAGGCCCCAATGGAGGTGGTGAACCCCATCCGAGATGGTGTCTAGATTGGATCTGATGGTTCTGGACTCTGCGGCGGCTGGATGAATATTTCAACCACTCCCCTAGGGTTCTGGAATTATTGGGGTATTTATACAGGAAAGAGGCGGTCCGAGGGGCACCCGAGGTGGGCACCACCCACCAGGGCGTGCCTAGGCCTCCTGGCACGCAATGGTGGGTTGTGCCTCCCTCGGGGCACCCCCAGGCGCAGCCAGGGCCCTTTGTGTTCCTTTTGTCGCATAAAAATTCTCCATAAAGTTTCGTGGCATTTGGACTCCGTTTGATATTGATTTTCTGTGATGTAAAAAACATGGGGAAAATAGCAACTGGCACTTGGCACTATGTCAATAGGTTAGTACAAAAAATGATATAAAATGACTATAAAATGATTATAAAACATCCAAGATTGATAATATAACAACACAGAACAATCAAAAATTATAGATACGTTGGATACGTATCAGCATCCCCAAGCTTAACTCCTACTCGTCCTCGAGTAGGGAAGTGATAAAAACAGAATTTTTGATGTGGAATGCTGCCTAACATGTCATATCATATTTCTTTCTTTATAGAATGGACATTTGGACTTTTATATTGTTCAAAGCAATAGTCTAGTTTTGACATGATAATTTAAGTACTCAAGCATATCAATAAGCAACCATGTCTTTCAAAATATTAACGCTGAAATAAGCTATCCCTAGCCCATGATGCTCAACCATCGATCCATTCATGAAACACACTCGCATATTAGCTATGTCCAATACTCAAGTACGATCATATTGCCTCCTAGTTGGTGCTTTTTATAAGAGAAGATGGATACTCAAATTTAAAATAAAAATTGCATAACGGAGAAGATAGGCCCTTCGCAAAGGGAAGTAGGGATTTGTAGAGGTGCCAGAGCTCAAAGCGAAAAACTTAGAGATAAAACATTTTGGGAGGTGTATCCATCCCACCAACGAAAACGACTTAGAGTTCCCAATACTTTCCATGCTTAGATATATAATAGGCGGTTCCCAAACAAAAAATAAAGTTTATTCCTTTTTCCACCGTACTTTCACTTTTAATGGCTAACCGTATCCACGGGTGCCCCCATACCAACACTTTCCAAGGAATTTATTATTTGACAACATAAAGTAAATTCATTTTTGCATATCGGGACTGGGCATTTGTAATACCTTTGCCTTACTCTCGTGCAATGACAAGTGCATAAACACTCATCTTGAGAATAACACATCTAGCATGGAAAATATTAGCCACGCCTCACCGTTTCGCGAGCGAAACAAACACACAAAAAGAGAAGTTTATTTTTGAAAATTGGAGATGGCACATGCAAATTTGCTTAGAACAGCAAAAGAATACCGCATATAGGTGGATATAGTGGACTCATGTGGCAAAACTGGTTTAAAGGTTTTTGGATGCACAAGTAGTGATCATACTTAGTGCAAAATGAAGGCTAGCAAAGATTGGGAAGCGACCAACCAAGAAATGAATAATCTCATAAGCGAGCATTAAGCATAACTAACACTGAATAATGCACCGTAAGTAGGATATAATTTCATTGCATAACTGTTGACTTCATGCTTCTATCGGGAATCACATACCTTAACACCAATATTCTTACTAAAGCATAATTACTCATCAAGATGACTCACATATCACATCATCATATCTCAAAACTATTATTGAGAATCAAGTTTATTTTGTCCAATTATCTTCATGAAATTTTTATTATATCCTTCTTGCATATCTATCACTTTGGAACTAATTTTCATATGTTGCTTTTGACAAGCTCAAAAACTATAAGTGAAGATCATGAGCATAAAATTTCTTTCTCTCAAATTAATTTAAGTCATGCAAGAGAGAATTTCTTGAAAATTTACAAACTCCCAAATAAATCTAAGTGAAGCAAGAGAGCATTTCTAACAAGTCATGACATAATTTTGGCTCTCTCAAATAGGTGTGTCCAGCAAGGGATCAAGACTAAAAACACAAAATAAAACAAACAAAGACTCATATCATACAAGACGCTCCAAGCAAAACACATAGTATGTGACGAATAAAAATATAGTTTCGAGTAAAATACTGATGGTTGTTAGCAGAAAGAGGGGATGCCACTCGGGGGCATCCCCAAGCTTAGTTGACTGCTCATTTTTGGATAATAGCTTGGGATTCTGGGGCATCCCCAAGCTTAGGCTCTTCTACTCCTTATTCCTTCATCCATCGTAAGATAACCCAAAACTTGAAAACTTCGATCACATAAAACTCAACAAAACCTTCATGAGATCCATTAGTATAAGAATAATAAATCACTGCTATAAGTGTTGTATCAAACCAATTCATATTTTGTTCTTGTATTATATCTAGTGTATTGCAACTTTTCTATGGCAAAAACTCAACAAAGAAAACCTTAGAGCCGTCAATATAAGCACACAATACAAAGAAAACATAATCTGTCAAAACATAATAGTCTGTAGTAATCTGACTATATCTAATACTTCTGTAACTCCAAAAATTCTAAAACATTAGGATGACATGAGCAATTTGTATATTTATCTACTGCAAGTGGAATGGGTATTTTATGGCTCTCCGGTAAAAAAAAATGATAATTATTTTTGTGAGCGCAAAAGTTTCTGTTTTTTTCAGCAAGATCGAACAACTATCACCCAAGAAGATCCTAAAGGCTTTACTTGGCACAAACACTAATTAAAACATAAAAACACAATCATAATAGTAGCATAGTTGTGCTGACACACAAAAAGAGGAAGCAAAAAGAAAAAAAAATTATGCATTGGGTTGCCTCCCAACAAGTGCTATAGTTTTATGCCCTTAGCTAGCTATAAAGCAAGGATCTAAGTTTTTTCATCCTTGTTCTTTGGAAAGAAAAGGGAAAATTTTCTAGCAATGGCATTTAATTTTTTATTTTGTGAAAGCACATGGCCATTGATAGCAGAAGAAAGTTTAAGCATGTTGTGAAAATTCTTATCCAAACTAGCCTTCATCTCTTTAATTTTTTCATTTTGATAATAGCACATAAGAGTTGTTGATTCAACCTTTTATCCTTTGGGGTGCCCAAATATAGCTTTCATCTTCTCATAAGTATCAATGGCATCCCCTTCAAGAAAACCGTTTTAAAATATAGAATCTAAAACTTGCTTGAAGGAAGAAGGTAAACCATCATAAAACTTTTCAAGTATATCTCTATCTGGTATTGGGGCACATAGCTAGCTCGAATTCTCAACAACCTATCCCAAGCATCTTTCAAAGATTTATCAAGTAAATAACGAAAAAATTCGGAATCATCTTCATCACAATGGTTAAGATTTTCCTTAACATCCCTGGTAGATCCTTCCATAGCATCATTGTTTATGAGCTTAGAGAGGACAAAGGGGCTATCCAAAGTATTTAAGACTCAGGAGAAAACTCTTAGCTCTTTTAAGATCGGACATTGCGAAAAAATGGCAAACGAAAAAGAGAGGCGAATAAAATGTCATTTTTTTGTGAAGTGGGGGAGAGGAAATCGAGAGGCAAATGAAAAATAATGTAAATTGCAAGGATATGAGATTTTTGATTAAGAACCTGGTATATGTTGAAGATCCTCCCCGGCAACGGCGCCAGAAATTCCTTTTGATGAAGCTTTAAGCTACATCGGTATTTCCCCAAAGAGGAAGGGATGATGCAGTACAACGGCGGTAGGTATTTCCCTCGGATATGAAACCAAGGTTATCGAACCAGTAGGAGAACCAAGCAACACAACGTAAACAACCCCTGCACACAGATAACAAATCCTCGCAACCCGACGTGTTAAAAGGGGTTGTTAATCCCTTTCGGGTAACGGTGCCAGAAATTGGTGCGTGATGGGAAAAAGTTGTAACAGATTGAATAAATAGATTGCAAATAAAATAAAGTGCAGCAAAGTATTTTTGGGTTTTTTGATTAATAAATCTGAAAATAAAAGCAAATAGAAGTAGCTCACAAAGGCAAATAATATGAGAAAGAGACCCGGGGGCCGTAAGTTTCACTAGTGGCTTCTCTCAAGAAAAATAGCAAAGCAGTGGGTGAACAAATTACTGTTGGGTAATTGATAGAACTTCAAATACTCATGATGATATCCAGGCAATGATCATTATATAGGCATCGCGTCCAAGATTAGTAGACCGACTCCTGCCTGCATCTACTACTATTACTCCACAAATCGACCGCTATCCAGCATGCATCTAGTGTATTAAGTTCATGGAAAATGGAGTAATGTAATAAGAACAATGAAATGATGTAGATAAGATCTATCTTTGTAGCAATGGGAAGAAGTGCTTTGTAGAGATAAACCCCATCGTTTTATCCTTAGTAGCAATGATACATATGTATCGGTTCCCTTTCTGTCACTGGGATCAAGCACTGTAAGATCGAACCCACTACAAAGCACTTCTTTCCATTGCAAGATAAATAGATCAAGTTGGCCAAACAAAACCCAAATATTTGAGAAGAAATATGAGGCTATAAGAGATCATGCATAAAAGAGATCGAAGAAACTCAAACACTTTCATGGATATAAAATGATAGATCTGCTCGTAAACTCAAAGTTCATTGATCCCAACAAACACACCGCAAAAGAGTTACATCATATGGATCTCCAAGAGACCATTGTATTGAGAATCGAGAGAGAGGGATGAAGCCATCTAGCTACTAACTATGGACCCGAAGGTCTACAAAGAACTACTCACGCATCATGGGAGAGGCACCAAAGGAGGTGGTGAACCCCATCCGAGATGGTGTCTAGATTGGATGAATATTTCGACCACTCCCCTAGGGTTCTGCAATTATTGGGGTATTTATAGAGAAAATAGGCGGTCCGGGGGCACCCAAGGTGGGCACAACCCACCAAGGCGCGATTGGGCCTCCTAGCGCGCCCTGGTGGGTTGTGCCTCCCTCGACCCCCCCCCCCAGGCGCAGCCAGGGCCCGTTGTGTTCCTTTTGGCCCATAAAAATTCTCTGTAAAGTTTTGTGGCATTTGGACTCCGTTTGATATTGATTTTCTGCGATATAAAAAACATGGAAAAACAGCAACTAGCACTTGGCACAATGACAATAGGTTAGTACCAAAAATGATATAAAATAACTATAAAATGATTATAAAACATCCAAGATTGATAATATAACACCATGGAACAATAAAAAATTATAGATACGTTGGAGACGTATCAGTAGTCGATGATCCGGCACCAACCCCCTCCTCTGCACCATCCTCGCCGGTGCATTGCACCATGAACATTGGCGAGGCCCATGCCCAATACATGGACAAGGTGAGGCAAAAGCGTTAGGAGTAGTTTCGGGAGGTGTAGGCCAACGCCGCCTACAACCACCATCTCCTCCAGGGGCACCTACAGGTGGAGGAGCAGATCGCCACGGAGTGGCCAGAGCAAGAGGCGATGCTCGAGTCGTACCGCTCCGCCCGCGAGAGTCGCCTCGCGTGCTGGCGATACCACATGCGGGTGGCGGAGATTGCGGTCGCCTACAAAGAGGACGATGAAGCAGGCGAGGCACTATTTGGCGAGACCGACGACGAGGCGGAGGACAATGCCGGCTCCACCGAGGCCCCGCCACGCCAGCACCGAGGTGGAGGACTTCGCCGGCTTCGGCGAGGCCCTGCTCCGCCGAACCCCCGCCCCGCCAACAATGAGGCAGAGGACATGCAGGCCCCGCAGAACCCCTGCCCCGCCAACAACGAGGCAGAGGACATCGCCGGCTCTGCCGAGGCCCTGCCCTGCCAACGTGGCAGAAGACATCGCCGGCTCCGCCGAGGCCCCGCCCCGCCGGCACCGAGGCGGAGGATTTTGCCGGCTTTGGCGAGGCCCCGCCCTGCCAACAACAAGGCAGAGGACATCACCGGCGCCGCCGAGGCCCCACCCTACCGACAACGGGTGGGGCGGGATTTCACCCACTCTGTCGAGGCGCCAACCCACCGGCAACGAGACAAAGGACATCGCTGGCTCCGTCGAGGCCCCGTCCCGCTGCCAACGAGGCCGCGCCACACAGAAAATGAGGAAGAGTAGAAAATAGTAGGTCACCGCCGCTCGAGTCCAAGTAAGGCCAGTGCTGCTACCCTCCAATTGAATCCAAGCTAGGCGGGTTGACGATTGACGGCCGATAAGATTCTTGGCGGCGACGTGGAGTCAGAGAGCTATGTTGGAGAAGGACACTGCTTCAATTACTTTACTGCAGGTGCAGTTGGGTCACTGACACATGGGCCCAACAAGCATCTGGCCCACATGTCAATGACACAATTGCACCTACAGTTAAGCCACTGATGCTCAGTCCGGTGGAGAATAAGCTTTTGTTCGGCTCAGCCGGACACAGGTGGGTAGCTTCGGTTAATTAATTATATCTCTAGCGCACCCCTTTTTAGTTGAAGAATGTATGAAATGTAATGAAATCCGACATGTTTATACGAAGTCCAACCGTGTATGAATGAATCTAGTTAGATTAGTTCAAATTCCTGTATCACTAGCATTGGATGAACATGCAAAACAATACGTACTAGCATTATTCCTAGGGTGATGACCTCGTTTGTAGAGGTTTCACATGTACTCCCTACGGTCCTTTTTAGTCTGCATATAAGTTTTGTATGAAGTCAAAGTCTCTCTACTTTCACCAATCTTATAGAAAAAAGTATCAAAATTCATCATGTAAAATCAAATGACTTGAAAGAAATCTAATATGCGAAGTAAAAAGGAACAGAGGGAGTACAAAGAGTTTGAGCGGCTTTTTAGTGTTCCTATACATGGCAACCAAACACACATGCCTCGAAATTCATAGAGAACATTCAAAACAATCGATGATTATACATCTCAGTGATTCACATGTCAGAGCCAATATTTACCTCACAACTAAAGAATAAAAAAAATCGATCGATGCTGCTGACAGCAAAGGGCGTCCCATTCGAAAATATCAAATGCATGTCTTCTTGCTAACATCAATGAGCAAAATTTGACAAGGTTGTCCCATTCCAAAATTTAAAATGTGTGTTGTTTTGCATACATCAATGAACAAACTTTGACAAGGTTTTCCCATTCCAAAATTTCAAATGCCTATGATTGTGGAATGGGCAGGATATGCCATCAGTTTGGACATTGACATGGCACCTCGTGTTAAATAAACCAGTTGTTCTTTTTGTGCAGTTCCACCAAAATCAACAAAATTCACGTGTAGCTTGTATGATTTCGCCTTTAAATGTTGCAATGCCTTGAACATATCAGCACCTCCTTTCTTGTGGTGGAAATGAATGATTTGATGTATTCATGAACATTTTGTGCAGTTCCCATTGAAATCAAGCTGAGCACCCATGTTTGCACAAGTACAAAAAAGTGATTAGTATAAAGCACAATGTACTATGAATTGACAGTTTAAACAGGCAACCTACATGTTCCATGCAGAGCACACATTTGAAAAAAGGAACTCACCGGAAGGAATCTTAAAACAACATTGTATTGGCCATCATAGCAACAAACATGGAGATCCGTGAGTCCTTCTGAGCTAAAGTTAGTATGTACTTGTGGCCAATAATGTAACCATCCTTCAACTGCTCCCTTCTTAAGAAGAGAGGCTTGGCTTCTTTATCTTGGCATAATCGTAACTAGGCACTTCAGTACTCCATATTCTTCTTCGGAGGAGGATGATCCTGTTGTGCAAAGACAAGAGGTCAACTAAATGCTAGCATCCCTGTTTGCTCGAAAAAAGGAAAGGAAATATTTAAAACAGCATGGATGAAGCACTTCTCAAGGACAATACCACTTTCTCATGACAGTATTTAAACAGTAGCACAACACTAATAGAGATGACAAAGCTCAATCATATGGATGAAATTCGTGGGCGAGTACCAACCTTTGTCAGGAGGCTTATTATCTAGAGCATACAGATCAAGCACTTCTCCAGAACCATCTGTTGTTATCTACTGTGGTTGCCATGCTTACTATATACTCCTCAATTAGTTTAATGTTTCCAACATCTTGTTGTGCAGTTCCACTAAAATATATGTTATCTTCAAAGAAGATCCCTGTTGCACAAGTAGAGATAATTACATATTACATTAAGAGTGGCATCAAATCAGTGGAAAAACAATTGCTCGTTCTAGCCATAGCAATAAATTAAGATGCAAAACTATATGATTACTTGTGTCATCACAATTCCAGTGCTTCATTACAGCACGTGGAGTTGATTTTTTTTTCTTCCCATTGTTCTTCCCCTTCATCACTTGGTTCAATAACAGACAAGCTTCACCTTCAATGTAAGATTTGGCATGTCAATTAGGGAGCACAAGTATAGCACTAAACAACGACATTAATCTTCTGATGGAAGTGGCAAAATATAGGCCAACAGGGAAATATCCTTATCTTACCTCAATGGGATATTATGGTGCACATACAGATTGGGAAGTCTTGTCTCCATTTGTGCAGTTCACTAAAATCAAGCAACATTCCTATATAAGTAGCACAACATATGAAAGCACGCTACACAATCATGTGAAAGAAGGCTAGTACTGACCTCTCATGACGCGAATTTCAAACAATTCACAAGAAGAAGATCTGAAACAAATTTGCCAACACGAATAGGATGTCCGATCTCCTCTTGTGTAGTTCCACTAAGATCAAGAAATCAAGCAACGTTGTCAGTGTGACATTTTGGTTGAACTGCACTATACACTCTTAAAACAAAAGTGTTTTGTGCAATGCAACAAAAGGTCACAATAGCAACAAGGTGAAGTAGATAACCCTGTTTACCCAGAGGTGCAAAGGAAACAACTAATGGTCAATAACGATGGATGACACAGAATCCAACAAAAAGAAGCATCTAACTTATTTAAATGGGAAAGAAAACATGACAGTAGCATTTATCAAACGGTGGCATTGATTCATATTGACAGAGAGATTTTTTAAATTCGTTAAACATGTAATTTGGTTTTAACTGTGGCATTGCTTCAATTTTCCAGCGGCATTATTAGAGGATGTTTGTTTAGAGGGACTTTTTGGTGTAGGGACTCAAAAAGTCCCATTTAGTCCCATCTAAACCAAACAGGAGGGCTTTTAGCAAATAAAAGTGGGCATTTGTGACTAAAGAAAGAATACCCTATGGGAGAGTCTTTTTGGGACTTTTTCCAACAGTTGCCCCTACCCCAAATCGCACATTTTCTCTATTAGTTCATTACTAGGGGTAACATGGTCTTTTAGCATGTCATTTAAAAACCTCTAGTCCATGTTTAGTCCTTGGAACCAAACATGTAGGGACTAGGGACTTTTTAGTTGGGACTAAAAAAGTCCTAGGACTTTTTAACCAAACAGGGCATTAGATTAACAATAGCTAAAGAGTTGCACAGGACAGTGGACGCACCAGCACCATGTGCATCTACCGATGTATAAAGGGGTGATGCACAGTCTGTTGCAACAAAGAACAAACAACCAAGGAGCATATTTGTGTTGGTCCCAGTTTTGTTATCTTTAGGCACCTTTCCCTATGTGAGGGCAGCAAATCTAGTCCAGCTCAAACTCTATAGCCTTGTGCCCCAAAACAAAAAGATCAGTTCGTTACATATGTGCATACTGTGTTTGTCATTGTTATCCCTTTTCGACCAACATAGGTGCTGGATAGCCTATCTTTACTACTTTCCCCCTTCCTTTCCTCTTTGAACCATGTCCTACATTCATGCGATACTACTTTCCCCACTACTTTCCCCCTTCATTTCCTCTTTGAACCACATCCTAGATTCATGCTATACAACTTTCTCCACTACTTTCCTGTTTGATCCAACACCTAGATTCAAGTGCGGAAGCGGAAAAAGCCCACATGCAGCTAGAGTAATGCATGTGGAATAAGTAAATTATAGCTTAAGGTTCTCGGGGTGTGGCTCAGTGGGCGGCCGGAGGCCGATCTACCCACACTATGTACGACAGCAAGGAACAAAGGATTGGAGGTCGTCCCTCACCGCCGTTGGGTGAAAGAGAACAACTGCGCCAGTGGTGGATTCCCTCCCTCGCGGACGGCGACAGCGTTAAGCCTCCTTCCCTTCTTGGCGGACGGATCCTGCCGTATATTTGACCAGCAGTGAGGGGATAGAGAGAGAGAGAGAGAGACAAAGATAATCCAACGAAGTCTTGTTTAGATCTGGAGAGGGTGAGAAAGTGTGAAGAGAGCAACTACAAGCACTGAGGCTCGAGCGTGTATATAAAGTGGAGAGAGAGTGTGAAGAGTGCAAACCCTAGAAAACAAGCGCCGAGGCTGCAACGTATATAGATGGAGTGGTCTTATTTTTCTCTCCATATAATCGTTTTAAATTGTGCATGAAACCGAACTCTTTATTTAACATAGTGAAGAAAAATAATAGGGGCAATGCTAATATGTGAAGAAAATTTAACGCTCGAAGGAGTCAACTCGCAATTAACGACGCACCCCTCCCAGTCGTGCTTACTAACGTTCACATGTTGTACACGACCCTCCGAAGTGAACAACAACTGAACCACACACGGTCAAAATATTGGAAAGGTGGGCTGAACCATCCTCCATTTTTAAATATTTTGGGCACTTATATTCGGCCTAAGTCAGTGTACCACCGTATGTACTAAGGGTTACAACGGGTGTATTGAGAGTAATTGCCATGGCGTTTATTTGTAGGGTCACTTGCAAATTGTGAAACTCTATTATCCTCTTATTTAGTGGATGAGGCAAATATTTTGCCTCCGTTTTAGAAAAATAAACGAGAAATTTAATTTTAATTATTTAGTTTGTACACTTTGCTCTCTTCCAATAATTTTAGGCACTTGTATTCGACCTAAGTCAGCGTGCCACTGTATCTTGTACTACTCCCTCCGTCTAGGTGTAAGTCAAGTTAGAAGGTGTAGCGGGACCAAGGTGCAAGCAAATTGGAGGAGAAGGAGAAACTTGACCGGTCCTTCCTCCAATCAAAGCCCTGATTTATGTCTCTAAACGCAATAATTAATCGCAACAATTAAGAGATGCCTTTTTAGCTACCATGCAGGGCGATGTATTGACCCGCCTGCAAGCCGATATTGATTTCTTAACTTATCAACGTGTAGTTGCGCTCCATGCATTGGGTTCTCGGGGGAGATAACAAGACAGAGTAAGTAACAATGCTTGCTAGCAACGAGGCAAGGAGGGGATTGAGATGCGAAGTTCATGGACGATGCCTAAACATTCTGGGAATATTCGATTTTCGTATGATGACTTAACACCTAGATGGAGGGAGTACTACTCCTCAGTCCAGGTTTGATGGAATATTCATCACCTCTTCTCTTCTTGTACGTACTCCATTTATATCTCACTTCCCGTGGCTTCCCAGTTGCATGATATTCCTATTCTATGAACCTGTGTGTGCGTGTTCATGTGTGTGTGTTTTAACATCGTGTGTGTGTGTTAGAGAGAGCGACACGTCGACCTACTCAAACAGAGAGATGGTGTGTAGTGTACGATTTAGCCGCGAGAGTCGGTGCATCCTCTCATTTCCGGGCGTCTGGTCTGGACAGCTGCCATGCCCGCTCCTAACCAGCCTGGCCCACCCAAAGCCCCTCCATCGCCCACGCGTGCTTCCCGCCCGAAATGGTCAGCGCCGCTCTAGAGAATCGGTGCCGCATTCATGCTCGGGAAGAGCGGACACGACCTCTCACTGGCACCTGCGTTGAAGGGATAAGCGGATTCAAGAGTGATGGTTGCTTCATTCGTCCAACTTACTGCTGGGTCTATGTGATTTGACGGCTCATTGGTCATTATTACTGCGGTGGTACAACTGCTGGATGTCCCATGCTTTAGCGAAAGGAGGTACTAGATTACAATTTTCACCATTCTTGTAGCGAGGAGTGCGAAAGCAGTGAAAACACGCAGGCTCAATGATTACATGGCCCACCTCACACTATCACCATATTTTCTAGACAACGTGCGACACCTAACTCTTTACATAGTAGTATTGTATGTACTATAATTTCTCGGCGAGATAAATTTGTACAATGCTATGAAGCTTCCAGCTTCTGTTTCATGTAACTTGCATCCAAGGTTGCCCCATTCCAACATTTCATCAAATACAAAGGAGACTAACAGGAATGCTATTACATCTCAATGATTGACAGATCATAGCCAATATGTACTCCCTCCGTTCCAAAATAAGTGTCTCAACTTTATGCAATCTTTAGTACAAAGTTGTACTACTACTAAAGTTGACACTTATTTTGGAACAGAGACAAGTAAAGAAAAACGATCCATGCAGTCCCTAGCCCTTGAACCCTAAACCATAACCAGGCTTTAATTTGCTGGCAACGTTAAAGCTTCCGAAGAAATGAAGTTTGCAACCCTTTGACCATCAGATCATTCTGTGCAGTTTCACTAAAATCGAGATGAGCATCCCTGTGGTAAAGAAATTGAAGAAGTGTGATTAGAATAAGATTATTGGGTAGTTGATGAGATAAAAACTCATCAAAAATACAGTAGAAGACAATAGAGGTATGTGCGGGGCAAAGAAGCAGAGAAATATCCACATGGAGCGATGTGGGCAGCTAGGGCAGTGGTGCAAGCCGGGTGTAAGGAAGTTGTATCTGAGGGATGTCAGAACGTAGATCAACCTAGAGGAGGGCGGCAGGAGGTAGCAACTGCCCATGTCATGGCAGTGAGCAAGGGATGAAGGCAACCTCACCGGCTTTGTGAGAGAGAACGGCAGGGACCCCCGATCGGGACGTGCCGACAGTGGGTTTTCGCCGTCGGCGACGGCGACCACATCTACACAAAGCATCCACCCCTTCCCCTAGCGGAAGTGATCCGCCCGGATGTTAGACATGTGGCCATAGTCGTTTTGTGCGAGAGAGTGTGAAGAGAGCAACCCCAGCAAGCAACTGCGTAGGCTCGTCCTGGTTATGTATATAGTGGAGCGGTTTCCTTTCCTCTCCATATGAACCTATTTATATTGCGTACGTGCCACTGAAGAAAAAAAACTTTATTTATAAATGACACGGCACCATTCATGCATGGTTCCCGACCCTCCATTATTTATAAGTGAGTAACTACTACTAGACACGTCAAATTATCACGTGGGCTGCATCATCTTACAAAAATGAGCTCCATCGTGTCACGTGTGTGGTCGGGGAAGACGCAAAGAGTGCTACTAGTACTACGTGTGTGCGTGCACCTCTTCTGTTTGAGCATGGTTATTAAAAGTATAGCCCACTACTCTACCACACGGTTATTATATACGGGCAAAGAGTATAGGCAGTAATAATTACTAATAAGCCGTCAAATCACGAGTTCCACCTTTCTCTATATTTGACTGAGGAAGCGGCCATCATTTCACTCCTCGTTGAATATCCATCCGCTGCTACCTCCACAAATAAATAAAAATCCGCTTCTACCTCCGTAGCATGGTTAATAATATAGCCATGTCAATCGCGACATAGAAATATCATTCACTGATACAATAGGGGTGGATCTAAGGCTGGTGATTTTTTAACTTTGTCTCTTTCTCTTTTTGTCTCATTTACTCATTTTACATAGGATCACATGTATAGGATGGCTATTCCTTTCGATGTGACTTCTTCATGGGGTTTAAGACTAACCAGCTCCGAATTATGCCCTTTGCCCACCACTCTGAATCGTGCCATCTATGATAGGGAGTACTCCCATTGCAACAATGTGGTCCACTAGGTCTACCACGTCTTGTAAGAAGAGACTGTCACGCAAAACATACATCTTGTTGCCTTCTTCCTCATATAGTAGGTACCACTGGCACATACTACTAGTACTCATTCTCCTATAAACCTTGCGCTTGGCATTTCCAAAATATTAACCTTGCGCTTGGCTCTTCACCTCTTAGGGAAGTCGATTAACAATGGTATTGTAGTATATATGTTCTGGCTATCTGAGACCGAATGAATTGCTGCACGTCCACCATGTGGGCGAGGGTCGAGCAAGGGAGAGGGGCAACGGGCGAGCGAGAGTGCGTGCTATTACGTCTGTTTCAATATTGACTACATACGGAGCAAAATGAGTGAATCTACACTCTAAAATATATGTATATACATCAGTGTTTGGAGTATGTACAAGTAGTTCGTATCGAAATCTACTAAAAGACATATATTTCAAACAATATGATAATCTCTCTAACCAAGGTAGGGACGAGGAGTAAACAGAGGGAGTAGTAAAATTTTCTCCTCGTCATGCGAGCCACCGCGCGCATGGGAGAGGGAGCGGGCGTAAGGCGTAGTAAGAAAGCTTCACCTCGTCCTGCGAGCCACCGCGCCCGTGGGCGGGGAGGCAGTGTACTAAGCAAGCTTCTCCTCATTCTGCGAGTTGACGAGACACATGAAAAGTAATACATACAGAGCATCTCCAGTGTATAGAGCCTTGCCTCTAAGGTAGGCCCCACATGGTTTGCCTCTTTTTTTAACATAACGCGTCAAGTCGCAATTTGTTTGTCCACCCATGGTACACGATCCTCCATCAAGTGGACAACCAATACACGTGTCAAATTACCACGTGGGCTGCCTTTTTGTACAGACATGAGCTCCACAGTGTACCCACGCGGGTGTGGTTGGGAAAGAGACGGGAGTACGTGTGCCGTGCGTGCACCTCTTCTCTTTGTGCACGTTCCCCACCTATGTGGGTGTGTGTGAGAGCGATACAAACCTAGACAGATGGCATGTGCGTTCGTGAGTGTTTTTTGTTGGGGGTGTGATTTCGTGAATGTATTTGTGGAAATATGTGTCGATGATATCTCAAACAAAATTTTGACACATGCAATGTGTGTGAAATAGAGGCATGTCTATATCATATATAGAGGGGGCGATCGACGAGAAGAGAGGGAGGGGTCATAGATATCGATAGAGTCGAAGAGAGGATCAAGTGTGTGGGTGCGAGATCGATGAAGAGAGCCATTGAAATTGTGTGTGTGCAATTCAAAGATATAGGGTGACTGACAACCAGAAAGCCAGTGGGCACAGGGCAAGTTTGTGTGTGGCAGGGAGACATGACTAGAGTGCTCGATGTATCGGTGTGTGTGTGGGGAGGGGGAGGCAGAGACCTAACTAGAGAGGTAGATCGACTCGTATATGTGTTGAGAAGGAGAGACCCAGCTATGTTTTGAGGGAGATCGGTCGACATCCATACATAAGTGAAGGACGGGATATAGGTTGGGACAGAGAGAGAGAGAGAGAGAGGAGAGAGGGAGAGGGGTAGAGTGCTGGATGGGTGATGGAGTTGCTTCTCGAAGATGGTGAGAGGCCTACTAGACAAACTGAGGGTAGAACTGCAATATTATCAATAAGAGTGGGGATGTGTTTCTGTGTGTGCATGTGCATAATTGATGTGTCGGGACGCATACATGGATGATGAAGGGGGGCCATGTGTTTGGTAAGTAGATCTAACTAGATCGGTAGATCAATTGTTGTTTGTCGGAGGAAGGGAGAGACATAACTAATGAGGTAGATCGAATGACGCATGGGGAAAATGAGTTATAATGACCTAGCTGGCTATATCTATAGCGGGAGATCGGTCAGTGTACATCCATTTGTTAGAGGCAAATAAGGCCCAGTGAGACGGATAGACAGAGAGAATGGAGCTAGGAGGTGGTGCGAGAGGCCTACTAGCTAGATAGGGGAAGGGGTGTGCGATTGTGAGATCGATGAAAAGAGGGGCGAGAGTTTACACGTGTGTGGGACTGTATGAGAGACACGAGGCATGGACACAGAAAGGATGAGATGGAACGTGCATGTGTATGTTGTATGCAGACATCGCTGTAGAGGTTTATCGATTGGTGTGTGTCGGAAAGTTGTTGTGGAGACCATGGGAGAACGACCTAAAGAAAAAAATGAATGTGCATGATGGATATAATGCTGAGGGAGGGGGAGGGTGAGGAGGGCGTGTGCATGCACGAGAGAAAGTTAGTGCTAGCTACAAAGGTTAGAGGATTGTGTGGGTGTAAGATACTAACAAAGATCATAATGCGATATGAAAGTGGATTCATATGTTTGAATAGGAGATCATAGTGTTATAAACATATGCATGCATGAATATAGTGGTGATACGCGTGGTGTTGTTTTGGACATGCTATACCATAATGTGATAATGTGTGGTGTTTGCAACTCACAGCTAAATATCGAACAATCTAAACCATACTATAGATCGAACAATCTCACATTTTATTTGAATTTGTGACAATGTGTGGCATTTGCAGCTCACAACTAAATATCGAACAATCTAAACCATACTATATATTGAACAATCTCACATTTTATTTGAATTTGTGGTAATGTGTGGCATTTGCAACTCACATCTAAATACTTGTAGGCGTAGGGGGCGGGTCACCATACGTTATGTGATAAACACATTATCATATGAGACATGGTTTAGATTATGAAGATCTAGCTAGAGCTTGAAATGTACTATGATTTGAAATCAACATAAAGTGGATTCAAAAAATCGAGTTCGAGTTCATATATAACTCGATAGTAATCATGTGGTGTGCTGTGAAGATGATACCCATACGATGGTTGAACTTGACAATAATTATGATTGTAGGTCTTATTAAAATGTAGCAACGAATTTAAATGGTTTAACTTCACAACAATCATGATTGTAGATCTTATTCAAATAGAGAAACGAAATCAAATTTAGGTCATATTGAAGCGGTAGTATATACGTTGGAATGCACTAAAATTTTCATTTGAGTAGCAGGTTGCATTCATTATACACGTAGCGAAATATTTCAATTGAACATAACATGAATTCAAAGTTTTGAAGGGCATTTGTAGTGCGAACTGATTTGGTACATTACACGGGACTAGACTCTCTTGTGTGGTGCAAATTCATTTCCTTTTATTTTTTCGTCTGCGGAAGTGCGAATTGATTTGGTACAGTACACGTTAGGCTTGTCAAAAAATTTCAACCCGCGCCTTGTTACCCCAAAATATTTAAGATATATCTTTGTCTCGTTTTGCTCCGAAAACTCCCTCCATCTCAAACCGCGTCTTGCTATCCCAAAATTACAATGCACACGAAAACTCCCACCTCCTGCGGAATCCCGACACGCGAAATGCCCGTGATACCCCTAAACCGAAAGAACCGCCTAGCTCAAATCGGAGGGGGTACTTTCGTAACTTACCCCACATTTCGGACAAGCGCGTCCCTAAGCCATGGTTCCCCCCTCCTATCCCATCCGCCCACCCGTTCGTACACTAAGGCTGCAAAATCCCTCGAAGCCCCACACCCTCCTCCGTCCGCCACCCAGCCGGAGCCTCCTTCCCGACGACGTCGTCCACAGCAAAACCTCGACATCCCTCATCCACCGCACCGGATAAGGATCCATCGTTGATCTCATCATCCCGCTGGTTCAGCCACCCCGTCCTCCAACTCCAAGGAGCTGCCCCAACGTTCCCCTCGTCTTTCGCACCACCTCCATTCCCACACTGCCGTCTTCACCTGCACCACCAAAAGAGCATCATCATCACCATTTCCTTGGATAAAGCTGAGACCTAATCGACACCACCAAAGATGTTCTACACTAATCACTGCATTTTCTTCTTGATTCAATCTCATGGTTCTACTGGCGCTTCGTCCTGAGTCGACATGGCGCGGCTCCATCCACGGTGGCGTCGCTTGCCAATTCCTCCACGGCGTTGCTCCCTCGGCGGTGACGTCCACATTAGTAGGAGTTGTTGCTACTTTGGCTCTCGCTCGCACTGCTGCTCTGCTCTTGCGTGCATTGCTGCTGCTCTACTCTTGCGCACGTTGCTGCTGCACGAGCAGTAGATCCTGCTGTCCCTCGAGCCCCCGCAACTGCTACCCGAGATGCTACAACATGACCTGCTGCCCCGGCTCTTGCATGCACTGCTGCTCCGGGCGGTGCTGCTTCTTCTACTACTTTTCTGCTATTAGTGCGTTCAGTTTCGACAGCAAAATTCAGTGTCGATAGTTAAATTCAGTTTCGATAGTTAAATTCAGTTTCGACAGTTAAGTTCAGAGATGAGAGCCTGATGTATTTTTCATCTAGAACTTTCTGGTTATGTATTTTACGTCATCTATTGGAGATGCTATTAGAATTCCAGTCAGGTTAACGTTGTCTCTCTTGTCCTGCTTCATCCTCGCCGTCATATGATACGTCTCTATTGTATCTTTAATTTTTTATTATTTCATGCCAATATTATACCACTTTCACATACTTTTGGCAACTTTTTATATGATTTATTGGAGTAACCTACTGATCCAGTGCCTAATGCAAGTTCCTGTTTTCTGCATGTTATTTGTATCACAGAGTATCCATATCAAACAAAGTCCAAACATGATGAAAATTTACAGAGAATTATTTGGGAATATATGTGATTTTTGGGAGTTGGAATCACCGCAAACGGAGGCCCACACAGGGCACAATGCACCAGCGCATGGGCCAGGTGCCTAGTGCACGGTGGTGGGTTTTACCCACCTCGTACGTCGGTTGGAGCTGTACTTCGGGCACAAGGAAGCTTATATCCGGAAAAAAATTGTGTTAAAATCTCAGCACAATCGGAGTTACGGATCTCCGGGAATATAAGAAATGGTTTTCGGCCAGATCTGGAAAACATGAAATAGAAGAGAACAGAGAGGGAGATCCAATCTCGGAGGGGCTCTTGCCCCTCCCATGCCATGGGATCCAAGGACTAGAAGGGAAATCCTTCTCCCACCTATGGAGGAGGCCAAGGAAGAAGAAGAAGGAGGGGGGCTCTCTCCACCTCGCTTCCGGTGTCGCCGGAGTGCCACTGGGGGCAACGATCGGGACGGTGATCTACATCAACAATGTTGCTACCGTCAACACCAACTTTCTCCCCCTCATTGTAGTGGTGTAACACCTCTTCCCCCCTGCTGTAACTCTACATAAACATGGTGCTCAACTCCATATATTATTTCCCAATGATCTATGGTTATCCTATGATGTTTGAGTAGATATATTTTGTCCTGTGGGTTAATCGTGATCTTGGTTGGTATGATTGCATATTTTATTTATGGTGTTGTCCGATGGTGCCCTCTGTCTCTCGCAAACGTGAGGGGCCCTCGCTGTAGGATGTTGCAATATGTTCATGGTTTGCTTATTGTCAGTGTTGTGAGAGTGACAGAAACATAAACACGGATAGGAGGGCTATGGCGTATGGGAGTTGTGACGCCCCCACTTAATCGTACACTAATCATACACGCAAACGTGTACGATCAAGATCAGGGACTCACGGGAAGATATCACAACACAACTCTACAAATAAAATAAGTCATACAAGCATCATAATACAAGCCAGGGGCCTCGAGGGCTCGAATACAAGTGCTCGATCATAGACGAGTCAGCGGAAGCAACAATATCTGAGTACAGACATAAGTTAAACAAGTTTGCCTTAAGAAGTCTAGCACAAATTGGGATACAGATCGAAAGAGGCGCAGGCCTCCTGCCTGGGATCCTCCTAAACTACTCATGGTCGTCGTCAGCAGCCTGCACGTAGTAGTAGGCACCTCCAGTGTAGTAGGAATCATCGTCGACGGTGGCGTCTGGCTCCAGGGCTCCAGCATCTGGTTGTGACAACCAGGTAGAAGGGAAAGGGGAAAAGAGGGAGAAAAGCAACCATGAGTACTCATCCAAAGTACTCGCAATCAAGGAGCTACACTACATATGCATGGGTATATGTGTAAAGGGCCATATCGGTGGACTGAACTGCAGAATGCCAGAATAAAAGGGGGATAGCTAATCCTGTCGAAGACTACGCTTCTGGCAGCCTCCGTCTTGCAGCATGTAGAAGAGAGTAGATTGAAGTCCTCCAAGTAGCATCTCCAAGTAGCATCTCCAAGTAGCATCTCCAAGTAGCATCTCGAGTCGCATCTCCAGTCGCATCGCATAGCATAATCCTACCCGGCAATCCTCCCCTCGTCGCCCTGTGGAAAAGAGATCACCGGGTTGTCTGTGGAACTTGGAAGGGTGTGTTTTATTAAGTATCCGATTCTAGTTGTCATAAGGTCAAGGTACAACTCCAAGTCGTCCTGTTACCGAAGATCACGGCTATTCGAATAGATTAACTTCCCTGCAGGGGTGCACCAACTTACCCAACACGCTTGATCCCATTTGGTCGGACACACTTTCCCGGGTCATGCCCGGCCGCGAAAGATCAACACGTCGCAGCCCCACCTAGGCTCAACAAAGAGGCCAGCACGCCGGTCTAAACCTAAGAGCACAGGGGTCTGGGCCCATCGCCCATAGCACACCTGCACGTTGCGTACGCGGCCGAAAGCAGAACTAGCCCCCTTAATACAAGAGCAGGCTTATGTTCCAATCCGGCGCGGTTAAGCCTAGGTGGTCTCAACCAAGATCTCGTTAAGCGTGTTAAGTATCCGCGAACGCTGAACAGGGCCAGGCCCACCTCTCTCCTAGGCGGTCTCAACCTGCCCTGTCGCTCCGCCACAAAGATCCACTCGCGGGTGCTCCACCAGCCGACCCGACTTTAGTCTCCACATGTATCATGTATAAAGTATATAGTATATACCCGTGATCACCTCCCGAGTGATCACGACCCGATAGTATAGCACGGCTGACAGACAAGAATGTAGGGCCACAGATGAATACACTAGCATCCTATACTAAGCATATAGGATTGCAGGTAAAGGTAACAACAGTAGTATCAAGGACAGGCTATGCATCAGGATAGGTATAACAGAAAGCAGTAACATGCTATACTACTCTAATGCAAGCAGTATAGAGTAGAATAGGCGATATCTGGTGATCAAGGGGGGGGCTTCCCTGGTTGCTCTGGCAAGAGAGAGAGGTCGTCAACTTCGTAGTCGAACTGGGCAGCAGCAGTGTCGGTCTCGTAGTCTACCGGAGAGAAGAGGGGGAAGAAACAATGAGTACCATGTAAACAGATGCATATCGATGCATGACACGACAAGTAACGATGCTAGGTGTGACCTGACGTGGTATGAGGTGATGCCGGTTAAGGGGGGAAACATCCGAGAAAATATCCCCGGTGTTTCGTGTTTTCGGGCAGAGGAGCCAGAGGGGGAAAGTTGTGGGTTCGATAGGTTAGGGGTGTGTGGCGGACGAACGGACTGCGTATCCGGATTCGTCCCGTCGTTCTGAGCAACTTTCATGTTGAAAATATTTTATCCGAGTTACGGATTAAAAGATATGATGTTCTAAAGATTTTATTAATTTTTGGAATTTAATTAATTATTTAATTAATTCGGAAAACACATTAATGACATCAGCATGATGTCATGCTGACATGAGCAGTCAACAGAGTTGACTTGGTCAACCTGACAGGTGGGTCCAGTGGGACCTACCTGTCATACACTGTTTAGGTTAATTATAGATTAGTTAATTCAATTACTATTTAATTAACCTAACTAGTTAATTAAATTAATTAAACTGGATTAATTAACTTAATTAATTCATTAGATAATTAATTAATTAATAATTAATTTTATTAAATCATTTTTATTTTTATTTATTATTTTTATTTTTAATTCTCTTTTTTTTAACGTTCTGGGGCGTGGGCCCCTGTGGTCAGTGGCCCATGAGGCTAAACGGGCGCGGGTGCGGGCGCTCGCCCAAACGGGCGTGGGCGCTGGGCGCTGAGGGCGCAGCCCAACAAAGCGATGCGGGGCGCTGGTGGTGACGGCGCCGGCCAGGCGAGTGGTGGCCGGCGACTGGCCGCGGCCAGTGCAGTCAGTAGAGGAGGCACGGGACGGTGTTCAGGGGCGCGCTCGCGCGAGGCAGAGGCAGGGAAGCAGCACGGGGGAGCGGGGAGGGGCCGGCGTCGCCGGAGGGTGAGGAGGCCGGGGTGCGGTCACGCACCCGGCGCGGACGGCGAGCCGACCTAGGGGGAGAGGGCGCGGCCACGGGCGCGAGGGTCACGGTGAGCGCGACGAGCGCGGGGAAAGGAGAATACGGGGCGGGGCGGTCCGGCGCGGTTG
>NC_041382.1:485356919-485364533 GCF_002162155.2 Triticum dicoccoides | reverse complement strand
CGTGGGGAGGTTCGTCCCCCCGATCCCGATCTAGATCGGGGAAGGGAAGAGGGGCATGGGGTCGTGGGGAGGGGGAGAGAGGAGTGGGGGTGTGGGTGGTTAGGGTTTGCGGGGGGTGAGGGGATAAGGTGTGGCCGGTTGGGCCAGGGGGGAGCTGGGCCGGCCTGGTAGGTTGTGGCCCAGTTGGGCCGGTGGCCTGCTGGGCCGGAGCCCCGGGGGTTTCTTTTCCTTTTTTTGTTTGTTTTTCTCTTTTGTATTTTCTTTTTTTTTAATTATTTTCTTTTTTTAACTCATTTTAAATTACTTAGGCATTTTATAAAAATGTGTTTACTATACCATATTTATCTATGTAATATTTAGTACAACCCGAACATTTTTATTTTAATGTTTGAAAATCTTTATTATTTACCAAACTTTGAATTTGAATTTTGGACCGGTTTTGATCTAACAATAGACTAGCAGCAGTAACCGTGGTGACGTGGCACCATTAGCGTGGGACCACTGTAGCTTAATTATCCGGGCGTCACAATTCTCCTCCACTACAAGAAATCTCGTCCCGAGATTTAAGAGGTAGTGAAAGGGGGGAGGGTTTGGTAACGAATCTAGCGGGTCTTCTCATCCTGGCTTGCTCTTCTCGAAGAGATCAATCCATTACGTTGATGTCTTCATTTTTCTGCTTCAGGTCATCATGATGAAGTCGTCATCCTTCCTTCGGGATCTCCATCGTACTTACGAAAGAATAAGGGGGTATTCCGGGAGAACGAACCGCTACAAGTTTGACTATCTGGTCGATAACACCGGGGAAGGTGGCAGAACGTAACTCTCGAATTGAAACTTAAGAAAATATCGAGAGCAAGGTAATGAGGTTTCATGGGAAGTTTCGAGCGAGCAGGCAACCGTTCGATGCCTGAAACAAGGCGTGAAAGGGGCTCAAAGCGATCGGGAATAAGTATTGTGTCCGGTAACAGATTTGATGATCCCTCGGAAGATGGCTCGTGAATTACATACGAGGCCACACGCGAGGAACGACCTTGGGAACGAGGGGTGCAGGAGAGTCAGGTTTCAATCCAGTGGACCTGTGGGTTATGGGCCCACCATGTGGGTTGAAAGTAGGAAGGGTGGTGAGGCATGTCATTGAATAGCTTGCCACTTATGTTGGCAACAACGTTGGTTCCAAGGGCGAGGGACAAAGAGAACCATTTTCCTGCTCGTTGAAACGAGGCGGGCCAAGAGGCAAAGTTCTCATCCATCGGCGGATACGAAATGTCATCAACAATAGAAACAGGGTCTCACTAGCAGAGTTGTACACCGAGGTGTTTACATAAGCAGTGAATTATTACTGCTTAGATTATATAGATCACAAGAAAGGTCAAACAAACCAATGGAAAGTAAAATGTGATCATCAGGTTAAACAGAACAATGGAAGGGAAATTTAAACACATAATTCAGGGGTATATCCTTCCCAAGGATAAGCAGAGCATGATATTCATGACGGGATATAATCATAGAAAACCCTTTAGGAAAGGGGAGAGAAATCTCATGCCATTACCCATACAACGGTGTTTGGATAATTTATAAAGAGAATTTAGCATTGTGCTTCAAATGCTCTTATTGAAAATCGGAGTAACACAGACATGCTTCATGTAGCAATGATATGGTGTTTCAATCAAGGGCCAGACTTTTGATACACAAATGATCCATCAGGAGTAACTTATAAAATAAGTCCTACAATTTCCTCTAGGAGGAATGGTTATCCTTGCTAAAGAAATTATAGTGATAGGTCCTCCAGCCAGGGGGGGTGCTAGGCATGACATCATATTACCGGGTCATCAAAGGACCAACAACATAACTCCTGGAAAGTTGTCCCAACCATCATATCTGACCGAGATTCAGATCCGATTGGTGTCATGATACCTCAGACTCATGGTCCTGAGATAAAAAGGTGCGACACGAATTGACGAGAAGTCGTCATAAGATTCTTGAGTTCACCATTTAACCAAGGAAAGGAAGAAGGGGTGGTTGATGAATTCAGCGACAATTCATGGAGATTTCGAAGAGATGGATCCCCACGATTAAGTGAACAAGGAGATGATCATTGTCAGATCAAATGATACAATGAGGTATGCTCGAGGAAACAAACCCAATTAAACATTGGTTGAAAGGTGCACCCGAAATATGGGCCGGGTTGCACGACCAATGTCAGAATGGTGATTCAATAATCAATAGTCTAAGAATGAACGGCCGACCATTAACTTCAAGGCAATAGGGTTGCTAGAAGTGCAGAATCCAAACAGCACCGTTCACTTGTTTGTACCCCGGTTGGAATCAACACGATGACCAAGAAAGAATGGTGATGGTGAGAAGTACCACTATACCAAGAATTCTTAAGAGGTGGTGAAATTCTCACCACATTCTTGACATAAAAGGTGGTAATATTTCAAGGTAAAGACGAACAATGCTAGGCAGCAAGGAACTCAAGGTATAACACAAAACACGAACAAGTTTGTGTTGGAGGGAAGGCAATAAAGTGGCCGATGATAATACAAACCATCGAGGGAAAGGATGGTATTTATCATCATGAATTCAATTGGAAACCTGGAAGGAGTCAAAATGTTGATGATGATCACGAAAAATTTTGTCGATAGGCTCCAGGGGGAAGTAATCGAACCTCCACTACATCAAGTAAAAGGACTGATGCAGCAAAAGATTATTTGAACCACGGATAAGACACCAACTCAGAATCAAGCTTGTTGTTCAAAGTGGAATGATAAGATGAGGAAATCGACATAAGCTTAGCTCATCATCGAAGGTTGTGCTCCAGGATTAAGGACCAGGTAGCACAGTTAAGATTTAGCACGTTAATGATATAGCCGATCAGGCGAGGAATGACATGATCGAGTACAAACTCGCAAGTAAAGGAGATTACTAAGAGTTGTTTAATCGCGACGCGGACTCGATTCAGTTATCGATGCCCTTGAGTGTTTAATAACTCGAAGCCCGTGAAAAAAACCATAATCAGTGAGAATGTAGTACTTGATGAAGAACTCATAAGAAGTTATGCAGTTCCAAGATAATCTCGAGATACCAGGGGGTAATACTCGACGACAAATCAAAGTAGAGGTTGGACTGGGGTAATACTCTGCAGAAGACAAGTGCTTAAACTTGCACGAGAAATGGTATTTAAAGGAGAACATGGCCGGAAACCACGATCATAAATGATCGAACCACGGATACAAGATGAACTTATAGCAAGGGGGTAACTATTTTTACGAGCAACTTCCATGATAAGTTATACATCGTGTCCATGGGCATGAACGCAAGGTTCAAGGTTGACTCCCACTTCTTCAATGTATAACCTTCCATTCACTTCTCGCTTTGATAAAGCATTAGTGTTGAAAGTTTTACCTGGTGAAATACCAGATGAGTACGACGCGTGAAAACTTCCGAGTTCACACATATTAAGGAAGGCATAGGTTCAACCCATTGGGGCATCTCAGAATCATATACTAGAATCTTTAGAAGTAATTAACTCAAGCTCGAAGGCAGAGCTTGGTTGAGAAAGCAGAGGATACAATTTACCAAAGGCATTATGTATCAGAGGAAAGGCTCACAAGGTTATTGAATATGAAGGGCGTTGTCAAGTAAAATCCAACAATGGATCGGGCGATCCACAACGGAGCTGATGTGAGTATCGGTACTCAATTAGAGGAAGAAAGAATGCACGGGCCTCATATTATAGGACAACTGAATAATTTGATGCTTAGATAACAAAGGAATTATGATTTCCAAAACAAAGGATCAGAAGCAGACGCTCTGACCAAGGATGGATAAGTTCAATAGACTTAGGGGCACAACCGACGGCAATTTAATTGGTTGACAACCAGCTCATGTCCAAAATGACGTCTGAGCCGGAGGGATGAATTCTAGGACCTGATTGAGGATTGCGAGCATTCACAACATATCGAATTAACAGACCCAAATGATAATGACAAGGGATGTCAATCTGATTACGAGACTTATGGGATTAACCATAATGCAAGCAAGAAAGAATTTCAAGAGCAATAGGCTGCTCGGGATTTTCGAAAGATCGAATGGCATTTTGAAGACTTTTGTGAAATACATGAATCAACTGGGGATGAGCGGATACTCGATAAGTGCGAGAAATTATCCGTATGGGTATTCATGTGGTAAGGAACTGCAAGGACGTAGGCGTAAGTATTCTAAGAACAACAACGAGTATTTCGGGGCGTCTTGTAATAAAAAGAACAACTGGGGACTAAGTAAGAACGGTGTATGAATTTATTCATAGGGATATTTCGGTGGTAGTGAATTGCAAAAGCAATGGGCAGTCCCGAAAGAGTATCGGAAAGTAACTTTGAAATCTTCATGTGCAGTCGGCGATCATCTAGACTGAAGGGGCTCTCCGGGAGAAAGCGTTTTCGAGAACCTAAAGTTAGATTTTAGAAAATCATTTAACCCGACTAGAAGAGAGATCAGAGTCCCAGAGTATAGACGAGGAGTAAAAGATCCTAATACCACCCAATGGCGACGTGGGCCCGTAAGGCACACAACCAAGTTAGTAAAAGTTTTGCAATGGCTAGACTCAACTTCGGCCAAGGAGTTGGAAAGGGGATTCCTACAGGCAGTCGGCTCTGATACCAACTTGTGACGCCCCCACTTAATCATACACTAATCATACATGCAAACGTGTACGATCAAGATCAGGGACTCACGGGAAGATATCACAACACAACTCTACAAATAAAATAAGTCATACAAGCATCATAATACAAGCCAGGGGCCTCGAGGGCTCGAATACAAGTGCTCGATCATAGACGAGTCAGTGGAAGCAACAATATCTGAGTACAGACATAAGTTAAACAAGTTTGCCTTAAGAAGGCTAGCACAAACTGGGATACAGATCGAAAGAGGCGCAGGCCTCCTGCCTGGGATCCTCCTAAACTACTCATGGTCGTCATCAGCAGCCTGCACGTAGTAGTAGGCACCTCCAGTGTAGTAGGAATCATCGTTGACGGTGGCGTCTGGCTCCAGGGCTCCAGCATCTGGTTGCGACAACCAGGTAGAAGGGAAAAGGGAAAAGAGGGAGAAAAGCAACCGTGAGTACTCATCCAAAGTACTCGCAAGCAAGGAGCTACACTACATATGCATGGGTATATGTGTAAAGGGCCATATCGGTGGACTGAACTGCAGAATGCCAGAATAAAAGGGGGATAGCTAATCCTGTCGAAGACTACGCTTCTGGCAGCCTCCATCTTGCAGCATGTAGAAGAGAGTAGATTGAAGTCCTCCAAGTAGCATCTCCAAGTAGCATCTCCAAGTAGCATCTCCAAGTAGCATCTCCAAGTAGCATCTCCAGTCACATCTCCAGTCGCATCGCATATCATAATCCTACCCGGCGATCCTCCCCTCGTCGCCCTGTGGAAAAGCGATCACCGGGTTGTCTGTGGAACTTGGAAGGGTGTGTTTTATTAAGTATACGATTCTAGTTGTCATAAGGTCAAGGTACAACTCCAAGTTGTCCTGTTACCGAAGATCACGGCTATTCGAATAGATTAACTTCCCTTTAGGGGTGCACCAACTTACCCAACACTCTTGATCCCATTTGGCCGGACACACTTTCCCGGGTCATGCCCGGCCGCGAAAGATCAACACGTCGCAGCCCCACCTAGGCTCAACAGAGAGGCCAGCACGCCGGTCTAAACCTAAGCGCACAGGGGTCTAGGCCCATCGCCCATAGCACACCTGCACGTTGCGTACGCGGCCGAAAGCAGAACTAGCCCCCTTAATACAAGAGCAGGCTTACGTTCCAATCCGGCGCGCGCCACTCAGTCGCTGGCGTCACGAAGTGCTTCAGCTGATACCACGACGCCGAGTGCCCATATCTTTCCCACGTAGTTGGTTAGTGCGTATAGGCTCGTAGCCAACTCAGATCAGATACCAAGATCTCGTTAAGTGTGTTAAGTATCCGCGAACGCCAAACAGGGCCAGGCCCACCTCTCTCCTAGGCGGTCTCAACCTGCCCTGTCGCTCCGCCACGAAGATCCACTCGCGGGTGCTCCCCCAGCAGACCCGACTTTAGTCTCCACATGTATCATGTATAAATTATATAGTATATACCCGTGATCACCTCCCGAGTGATCACGGCCCGATAGTATAGCACGGCTGACAGACAAGAATGTAGGGCCACCGATGAATATACTAGCATCCTATACTAAGCATATAGGATTGCAGGTAAAGGTAACAACAGTAGTATCAAGGACAGGCTATCCATCAGGATAGGTATAACAGGAAGCAGTAACATGCTACACTACTCTAATGCAAGCAGTATAGAGTAGAATAGGCGATATCTGGTGATCAAGGGGGGGGGCTTGCCTGGTTGCTCTGGCAAGAGAGAGAGGTCGTCAACTCCGTAGTCGAACTGGGCAGCAGCAGTGTCGGTCTCGTAGTCTACCGGAGAGAAGAGGGGGAAGAAACAATGAATACCATGTAAACAGATGCATATCGATGCATGACACGACAAGTAACGATGCTAGGCGTGACCTGACGTGGTATGAGGTGATGCCGGTTAAGGGGGGAAACATCCGAGAAAATATCCCCGGTGTTTCGTGTTTTCGGGCAGAGGAGCCGGAGGGGGAAAGTTGCGGGTTCGATAGGTGAGGGGTGTGTGGCGGACGAAAGGACTGCGTATCCGGATTCGTCCCGTCGTTCTGAGCAACTTTCATGTTGAAAATATTTTAATCCGAGTTACGGATTAAAAGATATGATTTTCTAAAGATTTTATTAATTTCTGGAATTTAATTAATTATTTAATTAATTCAGAAAATAGATTAATGACATCAGCATGATGTCATGCTGACATGAGCAGTCAACAGAGTTGACTTGGTCAACCTGACAGGTGGGTACAGTGGGACCCACCTGTCATACACTATTTAGGTTAATTACAGATTAGTTAATTCAATTACTATTTAATTAACCTAACTAGTTAATTAAATTAATTAAACCGGATTAATTAACTTAATTAATTCATTAGATAATTAATTAATTAATAATTAATCTTATTAAATCATTTTTATTTTTATTTATTATTTTTATTTTTAATTCTCTTTTTTTTAAGTTCTGGGGCGTGGGCCCCTGTGGTCAGTGGCCCATGAGGCTAAACGGGCGCGGGTGCGGGCGCTCGCCCGAACGGGCATGGGCGCTGGGCACTGCGGGCGCAGCCCAACAAAGCGATGCGGGGCGCCGATGGCAACGGCGCCGGCCAGGCGAGTGGTGGCCGGCGACTGGCCGCGGCCAGTGCGGTCAGTAGAGGAGGCACGGGACGGTGTTCAGGGGCGCGCTCGCATGAGGCAGAGGCAGGGGAGCAGCACGGGGGAGCGGGGAGGGGCCGGCGTCGCCGGAGGGTGAGGAGGCCGGGGTGCGGTCACGCACCGGGCACGGACGGCGAGCCGACCTGGGGGGATAGGGCGCGGCCACGGGCGCGAGGGTCACGGTGAGCGCGACGAGCGTGAGGAAAGGAGGAGACGGGGGCGGGGCGGTCCGGCGCGGTTGGTGTCGCGCGACGGTGGCGCCGAAGCGCGTCGAGCAGCGACGGCC
>NC_041382.1:485335341-485356527 GCF_002162155.2 Triticum dicoccoides | reverse complement strand
CCCCGATCCCGATCTAGATCGGGGAAGGGAAGAGGGGCGTGGGGTCGTGGGGAGGGGGAGAGAGGAGTGGGGGTGTGGGTGGTTAGGGTTTGCGGGGGGGTGAGGGGATAAGGTGTGGCCTGTTGGGCCAGGGGGGAGCTGGGCCGGCCTGGTAGGTCGTGGCCCAGTTGGGCCGGTGGCCTGCTGGGCCGGAGCCCCGGGGGTTTCTTTTCCTTTTTTTTTTGTTTGTTTTTCTCTTTTGTATTTTCTTTTTTTAATTATTTTCTTTTTTTAACTCATTTTAAATTACTTAGACATTTTATAAAAATGTGTTTACTATACCATATTTATCTATGTAATATTTAGTACAACCCGAACATTTTTATTTTAATGTTTGAAAATCTTTATTATTTACCAAACTTTGAATTTGAATTTTGGACCGGTTTTGATCTAACAATAGACTAGCAGCAGTAACCGTGGTGACGTGGCACCATTAGCGTGGGACCACTGTAGCTTAATTATCCGGGCATCACAGGAGTAAAGAGGACTTGATACTTAATGCTATGGCTGGCTTTCACAACCTTAATGATCTTTAGTAGTTGCGGATGCTTGCTAGAGTTCCAATCATAAGTGCATATGATCCAAGTAGAGAAAGTATGTTAGCTCATGCCTCTCCCTCATATAAAATTACAAGAATGATTACCGGTACTTGTTATAGATTGCCTAGGGACAAATGACTTTCTTGTTGACACAAGCTTTCCCCTTTTATTACCTTGCAATTTATCCGTAGTTTTATTCTCTCAAAGTACTCGTAGTTTTATCCTTGCAAATTGTTTCATACTTGTTTGCGGTAAAGCAAACATCTAGTGTGCATAGAGTTGTATCGGTGGTCGATAGAACTTGAGGAAATATTTGTTCTGCCTTTAGCTCCTCGTTGGGTTCGACACTCTTATTTATCAAAAAAGGCTACAAACGATCCCCTATACTTGTGGCTTTCCCCTTTTATTACCTTACAATTTATCCGTAGTTTTATTCTCTCAAAGTACTCGTAGTTTTATCCTTGCAAAATAGTTTCATACTTGTTTGCGGTAAATAAAACATCTAATGTGCATAGAGTTGTATCGGTGGTCGATAGAACTTGAGGAAATATTTGTTCTGCCTTTAGCTCCTCGTTGGGTTCGACACTCTTATTTATCGAAAAAGGCTACAAACGATCCCCTATACTTGTGGGTTATCAAGACCTTTTTATGGCGCCGTTGCCGGGGAGCCATAGCGTGGGGTGAATATTATCATGTGTGCTTGTTTGCTTTATCACTAAGTAGTTTTTATTTCCTATTCTAAGTTGTTCTCTATGTTTAGTTATGGATATGGAACACAAAACACCAAACAAATTAGTTGTACTTGCTACTCATGGAGATCAGGAACCTCCTAAAACCCTCGATGCTCGTTATGTGAAAAATATTATGCACTACTTCGATAATCCCGAGAAAACCCCATTCAACTTGATAATGGGAGTAACGTTGGATCAACGTGAATACTTTAAGGATTATCGCTTGACTCATAAAGGGAAATTGTTATGGGATCAAATTCATATGTTGCAGTGGTATGCTTGGGATTTATGCTAGAGATATGATTATACTTGTTGCTCTAGGATGAATGCTCCACATCTTCCCTTTTCATGTGAATTTAATGATGATGAAACCTTGGCTGCTTATGCTAATGGTATATATGATTACTATGATGTGGAACGGATAGAAGAATTTGTTGCTTTTAAGGGTGCATGTGAAATTGAATCTTTGTTTAAAGAGTTTGAAGATTTTGATGATTCAGTTTATAGACCTGAAAATCTTGCTATCCTTAAATATTGCTATGATAAATATAAATACAATTCCAATATTGATGCATTTATTGAGGAAGTCTCCGCTGTGCAAGAAGAGACTAATATTTTGTAGGAGTCTATGGAAGAAGGAATTGATGAAACTGCGAGCTCATTGGATGAAAAAGATGATGAGGAGAGCGAAGAACAAGCGAAGGAAGACTGGATTGGTCACCCGTGCCCGCCTTGTAATGAGAGCAACCCTCCAACTCATACATTGTTTAATGCTCCTTTGTTCATATCAAAGGATGGATTGTATGATAATTGTTATGATCCCGTTGATTCATTTGAAATATCCCATTTTGATGATGCTTGCTATACTTGTGGCCATGATGCCAATTTAAATGATGCTTATGGAGATGAACTTTCTATTGTTCCTTATATTAAGAATGAAATTGTTGCTATTGCACCCACACATGATAGTCCTATTATCTTTTTGAATTCTCCCAACTACACTATATCGGAGAAGTTCGCTCTTGTTAAGGATTATATTGATGGGTTGCCTTTTACCATTGCACATGATGATTTGGATGAATATAATATGCATGTGCTTGCTGCTCCTACTTGCAATTATTATGAGAGGGGAACTACATCTCTGCCTCTTTATGTTTCCAACATGAAAGAATTGCAAGAAACTGCTTATGCTATGCATTGGCCTTTACTTGTTGTGCATGAATTGTTCTTGTATGACATGCCGATGCATAGGAAGAGAGTTAGATTTCATCGTTGCTTGATATATGTTGCTTTGTGCTCACTACTAAATGCCAAATCATTGCTAATTAAAATTGGCTTTGATATACCTTGGGATCCAGGTGGATCCATTACTTGAGCACTTTATGCCTAGCTTAATGGCTTTAAGGAAAGCACTGCCAGGGAGACAATCCGGAAGTTTTAGAGAGTTATTTATTTCTGTTGAGTGCTTTTATAATGTTTGAAAACAAAAAATATAGAGGGGAAATTAAAACATCACAAAAAGAAAAGTGAAAGTGAGATAGACGAGCATTGTGAAAGTGGGGGACGTCCTTGAACTTTGTTCATGCTCACGGAAACATTGTAAATCTTAATTACAGAAACTTTTCAAAAAAATAATTATCCCCTTGTACAATTCCATTGTATTATAAAAATAATGTGCCAAGATTTTCCTTTATGATGTTTACATTGCTTGTTGGTTTGTGAAGTGCAAAACAGAAACTTTGGATGTAGTGCGCGATTTTACATTTTTTACTGGAAGGTCAAATGGTTCTGAAACGTTTTGCACTATCTTTCCATACAAATTTTTTATTTTTCCTATTTTTTCAGAATTTTTGGAGTACATAGGTATGGTGAATGTCAGATTACTACAGACTGTGCTATTTAAGAAAGATTCTGTTTTTGATGCATTGTTTAGATGAAACTATCAATTCTATCAGTGGATTAAGCCATGAAAAAGTTATATTACAATAGCTAAAATGCAAAAACAGAATATGAATTGGTTTGCAATAGTACTTAGAGTAGTGATTTGCTTTATTATACTAATGGATCTTACTGAACTTTCTGTTGACTTTTGTGTGGATGAAGTGATCAAAGATCGAGGAGGTCTCGATATGAGGAGAAGAAGGAGAGGCAAGAGCTCAAGCTTGGGGATGCCCAAGGCACTCCAAGTAAATATTCCAGGATACTCAAGCGTCTAAGCTTGTGGATGCCCCAAAAGGCATCCCATCTTTCTTCAACAAGTATGGGTATGTTTTCGTCTTTGTTTCGTTCATGTGGCATGTGACATGTGCAAATCTTGGAGCATCTTTTGCTTTTAGTTTTCATTTTTCTTTTATGCACCATGCTGGTATGAGATAGTCCATGGCTGATTTATAGAATGCTCATTGCACTTCACTTATGTCTTTTGAGTATGGCTTTATAGAATGCTTCATGTGCTTCACTTATATCATTTGAAGTTTGGACTGCCTGTTTCTCTTCACATAGAAAACCGTTGTTTGAAGAATGCTCTTTTGCTTCACTTATATCTATTAGAGCATGATACTTTGTAGAAAGAACTAAACTCTCATGCTTCACTTATATCTATTTAGAGAGTTAACAGGAATTGGTCAATTGCATGGTTAGTCATAAAATCCTACATAAAACTTATGGATCACTGAATATGATATGTTTGATTCCTTGCAATAGTTTTGTGATATAGAGATGATAATATGTGGTAGGTACTAGTAAATGGTTATGGTTAGTAAGAATATTGGTGTTAAGGTTTGTGATTCCCGAAGCATGCACATATAGTCTCTCGTTATGCTATGATGTTGGAGAATGATTTATTATTTATTGTCTTCCTTATGAGTGGCGGTCGGGGACGAGCGATGGTCTTTTCCTACCAATCTATCCCCCTAGGGGCATGCATAGTAGTACTTTGCTTCTAGGGCTAATAAACTTTTGCAATAAGTATATGAGTTCTTTATGACTAATGTGAGTCCATGGATTATACGCACTCTTACCTTTCCGCAATTTGCTAGCCTCTATGGTACCGTGCATTGCCCATTTTCACATTGAGACGTGGTGCAAACTTCGCAGGTGCATCCAAACCCCGTGATATGATATGCTCTATCACACATAAGCCTTATTATATCTTCCTCAAAATAGCCAACATATGTGCCTATTATGGCTTTTCCATGGCCATTCCGAGATATATTGCCAATCAACTTCCACCGCTTTCGTTTGATGACTTGAGCATTCATTGTCATATTGCTTTGCATGATCATATAGCTGACATAGTAGTTGTGGCTCAGCCACCATTCATCCTTTTTCATACATGTTACGCTAGATCATTGCACATCCTGGTACATGCCGGAGGGATTCATATAGAGTCATATTTTGTCATAGGTATCGAGTTGTAATTTTTTTCTTTTGAGTTATAAGTAAATAGAAGTGTGATGATCATTATTCATTTTTAGAGCAGTGCCCCAGTGAGGAATGGATGTTAGAGACTAGGATTCCCCCACAAGTCAGGATGAGACTCCGGACAATGAGAGAAAAAATAAAAAAAGAGAAAAAAAATAGAAAAAAAAGAAATATAAAAAAAGAAAGAAAAAAGAAAAAAAAGAAAAAAATAAATAAACAAAGAGAGAAGGGGCATTGTTAGTATCCTTTACCACACTTGTGCTTCAAAGTAGCATCATGTTTTTCATATGGAGAGTCTCCTATGTTGTCACTTTAATATACTAGTGGGAATTTATCATTATAGGATTAGATGCACGCCCACTTAGTTTTCATATTGAGCATTTATCCACTTATAGCTCTTGGTGCATTCCTTGCATGGCAATCCCTAATCCTCACATTGATATCAATTGATGGGCATCTCCATAGACCGTTGGTTAGCCGCATCGATGTGAGACTTTCTACTTTTTTGTCTTCTCTATATTTACCCCTATCATTATACTCTATTCCACCTGTAGTGCTATATCCATGGCTTGCGCTCATGTATTGCGTGAGAGTTGAAAAAGCTAAAGCGCGTTAAAAAGTATGAACCAATTGCTCGGCTTGTCATCGGGGTTGTGCATGATAAATACTTTGTGTTAAGAAGACTGAGCCTGACAAGGCTATATGATTTTGTAGGGATAGCTTTCTTTAGCGTTAATATTTTGAAAGACATGATTGTTTGTTGGGATGCCTGAGTATTGATGTCTTTATGTCAAAGTATAGACTATTGCTTTGAATCACTTATGTCTTAATATTCATGCCATGATTAGATATATGATCAAGTTTATGCTCGGTAGCATTCCACATAAAAATTATCTTTTTTATCACTTACCTGCTCGAGGACGAGCAGGAATTAAGCTTGGGGATGCTAATACATCTCCGTCGTATCTATCATTTTTTATTGTTTCATGCCAATATTATACCACTTTCACATACTTTTGGCAACTTTTTATATGATTTATTTGACTAACCTATTGATCCAGTGCCTAGTGCCAGTTCCTGTTTTCTGCATGTTTTTTTATATCGCAGAGTATCCATATCAAACGAAGTCAGAATGCGATGAAACTTTATGGACAATTATTTTGGAATATATGTGATTTTTGGGAGTTGAATCACCGAAAACGGAGGCCCACATAGGGCACAATACACCAGTGCACGGGCCAGGAGCATGCGTAGGGACAAATGACTTTCCTGTTGACACAAGCTTTCCACTTTTATTACCTTGCAATTTATCTGTAGTTTTATCCTCGCAAAGTACTTGTAGTTTTATCCTTGCAAAATAGTTTCATACTTGTTTCCGGTAAACAAAACGTCTAGTGTGCATAGAGTTGTATCGGTGGTCGATAGAACTTGAGGGAATATTTGTTCGGCCTTTAGCTCCTTGTTGGGTTCGACACTCTTATTTATCAAAAAAGGCTACGAACGATCCCCTATACTTGTGGGTTATCATCGTACAACTCACCGAAGCTGCTCCAACAACGAAACCCTCCATCACAGCGGAGCAGTACCTCGGGCTCCATCTCCAGATGCCAAAGGTCATCTTCCCCTCCTTCGACAGCCAAATCAGCTGGAGCATCCTCACCGACCAACCCAATCATGCTGAGATTGACATGGCTTCGCCAAAGAGGTTGTACACTTGTTACATCACTTTTTTACTCTACATGTTATATATATATAGTCCACTGAGCACACATAGTAACGTGAAATACGATTAGTTTCTCCTACTATATGACAAGTAGTGAGGTACTAGGAAACTTAGCTATTTGTGATGGACTCTCTTGAACGTCATCATTATTTATCTCTACGCGTTTGAGCTGTGCATTTGTAGATGGGCCTAGGAGTTGAGCTAGTAGGACAGTGACCTGGGTCCAAACTAGTAGAAGTAGCACAAAAACATTTTTTGAGTTTAGGCTTTGCCTTGCTCATGCCTGCCTACTAGAATCGTCAGTGCTTGAAATGAAAACTAAAGGGAAAACATAGGAATTGGAAAGTTTCCTATGGTACTACGATTCATGCATTTAGTTCAAAGGAATGGAGCAAAGGAAAATTGTAGGATTTGTTCATTTAGTGTCTCCTTGAAATAAAAACCATAGCAATTTTAATATCCACTTGTCCTCCTTTTAAAATTCCTATTCATGAAGCACAAGAATAAGAGATAGTAGCATAATAGCGTTATAACCGTACATTTTCTTGTGGTTTGACTTAATCTCACCATGCTTCTTTGCATCATGTGAACTTCCAACTCTTGTGAACCAAACACCCAGATTGGCAGAAATCTTGTGTTTTAAAATTCTCTGTTTTGCATGTGCATTCCTATCCTATTACTGTGTATTTCCTATCCATGCATTGTTAGAATCCTTCAATTCAAACGAGCCCTTACAGAATTACTTCTCTTATAGATAGTTGTCAAAGAAAACCTTGTGCGGTTTGTCCCACTCCTACTACAACGTTGTCCACCCCAGCTCAGCTGCTCCAATGACAGAAGGGTCCACCATAGTAGGGATTCGGCCTCCATACTGTCTTTCACCGCCTCAGATCTTCTTCCCCGCCGCCGGCAGCCACGACAACTGCATCACCATCATCAACCGAGCAAATGACCTCGAGGACTACACGGGTCTGCAAGATAGGTCGCACTCTTTTGTGTCTGCTTACATTATGCATGGCTTAATATTACATGCTACTTTATCATCTTGTTCACCGATTAGACTCTGAGTCAGCTCCAAACTAAAGGTCAAACTTGAGTTTTTTAATGGTTGTGGGGTACATATAGGGGTTGCGATCAATAGTATCTATCTACTATCTGGTTAATATCTGGTGTGTACTATGAGTTTCATGTTGGGTGGGAAACAAACTGTACAGAAGCCATTATCTGTATTTTTTAACTTAAGCTATTATCTGCCTGCTATCATTGGTTTTGGGTCTATCCACAGGTTGCTACCATCACTCTGGATTTCTGCATGCAGTCCTTATGCAATCTCACTATGTTTTATTACAATGCATTCAGTTAATGTACACAATGGAACTGAACATGTAGAGCAAAAGAGACGAGCCTTGTGTGGCAACAAAATTTCATGTAGGCGTTGCTCCATGGTGGGCCCAAAGGTAGGCCCCTCCACCCATTTAGGATTGTAATCAAGAGGAAGATAAGTATTCTGAGGGGGATTCAGAAGAAGAAGACCACTCCTATTTACCCCCTGAGGTCTTCGCTCTAACTTGGCATGCTGATGTTGGTAATATCATGCATATGGTGACTTGCATTGCTTACATTATACATCAAATATGTCATCTGCTTAGCTTAGACATGCTTTGTGTGAATGACATATGTTAAGTTTCTTTATCGTATATGTGAATTATGCAATGCCATCTTGTTTAGCCAGGCATCATATATGTGAATTTTGCAATGCCATCCTACTTAGCCAGTCATCTTATATGTGAATTATATCAGTCCATCCTGCTTAGCCAATCATCTTATATGTGAATTATATTAGGCCATCCTTTTTTCATTATGTATTACATTTGTAAACGACGTTAGTACATTCAGCTACTCTCCGTGTGCATCAGCCATTTGACATGTGATGGAAAATTCTAGAGTGAAAACAAGGTCTTCAGAGCAGACTATGCTATCTGACGAAGCGCAAATCTCGCTGATTACAGATAGCTCCTGAAAGGAGGATTCAGAGATAGATGACCAGTCATACCCCCCCCCCCCCGAGGTGTATGCTCCAACTTGGCAGGGTTATGTTGCTCATATCATGCTTATGGTGTCTTGCGTTGCAATGCCATTTGATTAGTTTAGACATGCTTTGTGTGAATGCCACCTGTTTAGTGTCTAATTAACATATATGTGAATTATGCAATGCCATCTTGTTGCAAGACATTATATATGTGAATTATGCAATGCTATCTTGTTGCAAGGCATTATATATGTGAATTATGCAATGCCATGTTTTTTAGCCAATCATCATATATGTGAATTATATCACGCTATCCTTTTTTTGTATTACGTGTTCCATTTGTTGACAACGTTGGTATATTCAACTAATCTTCCTGTGCTTCAGCCATTTGAAGCAGTGATGGAAGTATCTGGAGTGAAAACAAGGTATTCAGAGCAGACAATGCTACGTGCTGAAGCAAACACCTTGCTAGTTACAGATAGCTCCTCAGAGGAGGATTCAAAGACTGATGGTCAGTCCTATTTCCCCCCTGAGGTCTATGCTCAAACTTGCCAGGGTTATATTACTCATGTCATGCATGTTGTCTTGCATTGCTTCGTTTTTACATCATAAATGCGATTGCCACCTGCTTACTTGCTTACTCTATAAATCATATATTTGAATTATATCATGCCATCATGTTTACATAGACAGCATCTGAGGGAGTCCTGGACTAAGGGGTCCTCGGGCATACGACCTGTTAGCCATGGGCCAGACTGATGGGCTGTGAAGAACACAAAGACCAAACACTGCACCTGAAACACCCTCGATGCGACTATATCTCCCACGTGTCGAGGCACGACTTAGAGGCATAATCGCATTGAAGGCATATGTCGCAAGTAAGGCAATCTTCACAACATCCCATGTAATATAAATAATAAAGGGGAGAAAACATAGTTGGCTTACACTCGCCACGTCAATCAAGTACATAAATAACATTACATCATTCAAACACTCATGGCCCGACTACGACGCCTAAATAAAAGACAACCCAACATGCGACATGGTCCCGATCACCCCCAACTGGGCACCACTACTGATCATCAGGAAAAGAAACATAGTATCGTTGAGAGTCCTCGTCGAACTCCCACTTGAGCTCAAGCGCGTCACCTGGAGCGGAATCGTCAGGCCCTGCATCTGGTGTAATAGTAATCTGTGAGCCACAGGGACTCAGCAATGGCGCACCCTCGCGATCAAGACTATTTAAGCTTAATAGGTAAGGCAAGGTAAATATGTGTGGGGCTGCAGCAAGCGACTAGCATATATGGTGGCTAACCTGTTCGCAAAAGAGAGCGAGAAGAGGAGGCAAAGCGCGAGCGAGAAACTAGAGAACAACCTGCGCAAGCATTACTCCAACACCGTGTTCACTTCCCGGACTCCGCCGAGAAGAGACCATCACGGTAACTCACACTGTTGATTCATATTAATTAAGTTAAGGTTCAAGTTATCTACAACCGGACATTAACAAATTCCCATCTGCCCATAACCGCGGGCACGGCTTTCAAAAGTTCAAATCCCTGCAGGGGAGTCCCAACTTAGCCCATGACAATCTCTCACGGTCAACGAAGGAATAGACCTCCTCCCGAGGCATTCCGATCAGACTCGGTATCTCGGTTCTTCAAGACACTTCGACAGGTTAAAACAAGACCAGCAACACCACCCGAATGTGCCGACAAATCCCGATAGGAGCTAAACATATCTCGTTCTCAGGGCACACTCAGATGAGCACTCCATACAACTAAAACCAAACCTCGAGTTTCCCCGAGGGGGCGCTGCACAGGACTCTAGTTCGGACCAACACTCAGAGGAGCACTGGCCCAGGGGGGGGGGCTAAAATAAGATGACCCTCGGGCTCCGGAAACCCAAGGGAAAAAGAGGCTAGGTGGCAAATGGTAAAACCAAGGTTGGGCATTGCTGGAAAAGCTTTAATCAAGGCGAACTATCAAGGGGTTCCCATTATAACCCAACCGCGTAAGGAACGCAAAATCCGGGACATAACACCGATATGACGGAAACTAGGGCGGCAAGAGTGGAACAAAACACTAGGCGAGAGGCCGAGCCTTCCACCCTTTACCAAGTATATAGATGCATTAATATAACATGGCAATATAATGATATCCCAACAAGTAAATAAATGTTCCAACAAGGAACGGTCTCCAATCTTCACCTGCAACTAGCAACGCTATAAGAGGGGCTGAGCAAAGCGGTAACATAGCCAATCAACGGTTTGCTAGGACATGGTGGGTTAGAGGTTTGACATGGCAATTTGGGAGGCTTGAAAGCAAGTGGTAGGCATCGTAGCATTGGCATAGCAAAAGAGCGAGCATCTAGCAAAGCAAAGATAGTAGTGATTTCAAGGGTATGATCATCTTGCCTGCAAAGTTGTCAGAGTTGACTCGATCCTCGAAAGAAAACTCAACGGGCTCCTCGTTAGCGAACTTGTCTCCCGGCTCTACCCAAACAAGACAAACAAGCAAACGGAACACAATCAACCACGTGCAAAGCTCAAATAATATGATGCAAAGACGGTATGCTGTGCGGGATGCGATGCAGGATGCATATGCAAGATTTGACAAGGGATGCATGAACCTGGCCTCAACTTGGAAATCCAAGTGTGCCACTGGAAAGATGAGATGAAATCGCTTGAAAACGATATAAAGATCACCGGAATCGGAGTTACGGTTTGGAAATGGCAAGCAAATCAAATATGGCCACGTTCTGCGATTTACAACAAGTAGCCATCTAAATGCAACAAGATGAACATGCTACAGCACCCAAACATGACAACAAAATACATGGCAGGAATCAATTCATGATTCTTAACAAAAGTCTAGCACTGAGCTACGGCCAATTCATCCATTAACAGGTTCAAACAAGCATGGCAAAAATGCATATGACAAACAGATTTCAGACTTAGTGAAATTAACACTTGTCTGGAATTTCAGATCAGGTAGCACTCTTCGGAGCATGAAAACTATATGCTACAGGACCTGAACATGGAAAAGTAAAACATGGAACAGAGCTACTCAAAGAGCTTAACAAAAGTCCCTTAGTGGCCTTGAGCCAAAATGGATCAGAAAATACAATTGCAAGCATGTGAACATGGCAAAAACATAATCAGTTCTCAGACTTAGTGAAAACTGGAGCATGCTGAAAACAGATATCAAGTAGGCATGTTTACGATCTTGATGCACTCACTATGGAGAAAGTCATGACAAACTAAGCATACATCCATCATGGATACACAAAATGCAAGCTAGACATGGCAGGAGCAATAGCATAGCATGCATGGATCAACTACAACATCAGCGGCAAAATCGCTAACAAGTAGATAATCTGCCCAGATTCACGAAGTAGCAAAAGTAGAGCTCGATTGACTCAAGCTAGGTTAGTCCATAATTGCAAACAAAGACAGCCAATCAACTAGCAACGCTATAAGAGGGGCTGAGCAAAGCGGTAACATAGCCAATCAACGGTTTGCTAGGACATGGTGGGTTAGAGGTTTGATATGGCAATTTGGGAGGCTTGAAAGAAAGTGGTAGGCATCGTAGCATTGGCATAGCAAAAGAGCGAGCATCTAGCAAAGCAAAGATAGTAGTGATTTCAAGGGTATGATCATCTTGCCTGCAAAGTTGACAGAGTTGACTGGATCCTAGAAAGCAAACTCAACGGGCTCCTCATTAGTGAACTCGTCTCCCGGCTCTACCCAAACAAGCAAACGGAACACAATCAACCACGTGCAAAGCTCAAATAATATGATGCAAAGACGGTATGCTGTGCGGGATGCGATGCAGGATGCATATGCAAGATTTGACAAGGGATGCATGAACCTGGCCTCAACTTGGAAATCCAAGTGTGCCACTGGAAAGATGAGATGAAATCGCTTGAAAACGATATAAAGATCACTAGAATCGGAGTTACGGTTTGGAAATGGCAAGCAAATCAAATATGGCCACGTTCTGCGATTTACAGCAAGTAGCCATCTAAATGCAACAAGATGAACATGCTACAGCACCCAAACATGACAACAAAATACATGGCAGGAATCCATTCATGATGCATAACAAAAGTCTAGCACTGAGCTACGGCCAATTCATCCATTAACAGGTTCGAACATGCATGGCAAAAATGCATATGACAAACAGATTTCGGACTTAGTGAAATTAACACTTGTCTGGAATTTCAGATCAGGTAGCACTCTTCGGAACATGAAAACTATATGCTACAGGACCTGAACATGGCAAAGTTAAACATGGAACGGAGCTACTCAAAGAGCTTAACAAAAGTCCCTTAGTGGCCTTGAGCCAAAAGGGATTAGAAAATACAATTGCAAGTATGTGAACATGGCAAAAACATAATCAGTTCTCAGACTTCGTGAAAACTGGAGCATGCTGAAAACAGATATCAAGTAGGCATGTTTACGAGCTCGATGCACTCACTACGGAGCAAGTCATGACAAACTAAGCATACATTCATCAAGTATACACAAAATGCAAGCTAGACATGGCAGGAACAATAGCATAGCATGCACGGATCGACTACAACATCATCGGCAAAATCGCTAACAAGTAGACAATCTACCCAGATTCACGAAGTAGCAAAAGTAGAGCTCGATTGACTCAAGCTAGGGTGCTCGATAATTGCAAAAAAAGATATGGATGGATATAGCACTACAAGATTAACAAAACATCCTTGCTGATCATCCTCAAAAGAGGCATGGATCACTAGGAAACAACTTGAACATATGGCCATATGAGATAAACAGCTCAAGGACTTAGTGGAAATGCTAAGTCCCTGAAATCAGCATTACCAAGTGCCTCACTTTGCAAGCTTGTGCTAGTCACCACACACATCAAAAAAATACAAGGGTTGCACCTCTGGAAAGATGGCAAAACCCTTAACAAAACATATGTAGAGCTCATGGGCATAACATGCACACAAAAATCATGGCAAAAATGACAAATATCTAAATGGAGCAGAAGATCTGACAAATATCTCAAGTAGCAATCTTCTAACAGCATTTCAGGCATCAAGATGAACTCAAATGAAAATGATGCAATGGAATGAAATGATGTACCCTCTGAAGCGAACATTTTGATATGCTATATGCCCAAAACGGATCTACGGATGCGGAGTTACGGCACAATGAACAAGGGCACTTGAATCTGGAAAAACGAGGACTTGGAAGAAAATTTGGACCTCCAGATCTAGGGTTCTCACACGAACCGAGGTTGACCAAAGCGCAGTGGCCTTGTCCAGCGACATGGACGCGGGGCGGCGACGGAGAGTGGTCGGGGAGGCGGAGGAGTAGATCCGGCCTCCTCCGGACGGATCCGGCGGCGAGGAGGCACGGGGACGGGTCCGGCGATGAGCTCCCTCGCCGGACGGAGAGCGGGGCGGCGGCCGGCGATCTGGGCGGCGGAGACGGCGACCGGCCGCGAGGAGGACGAGCGGCGGATCGGGCGGCAGGCGGCGGTGGGTGCGCGGGCCGGGAGGGCCCCGCGCGGGCCTGACGGGCCGGTGGCGTTGGCGGTGATGTGGGCACGGGTTGCGCCACGTGGCAGCGCGGCATTGGCCCGGGTGGGGCGGCAGACGTGTCCGGCCGGGGATGGACGTGTCCGGCCAGCGCGAGGTGGATTTTTTAGTGTTTGGAAGAGGGGATCCGCGAATTTTGGGAGGGTGGTGTATAAATAGGCATAGAGGGAGCTAGGAGAGTCCAAATGAGGTGCCGTTTTTGGCCACGCGATCGTGATCGAACGCTCTAGATGATGGAGAGGGTTTTGGTGGGTTTTGGGCCAACTTGGAGGTGTGTTGGGCTCCAACACACACGAGGCCTTTTCGGTCCCTCGGTTAACCGTTGGAGTATCAAACATTGTCCAAATGGTACGAAACTTGACACGCAGTCTACCGGTAGTAAACCAAGGCCGCTTGACAAGTCTCGGTCCAATCCGGAAATGTTTAATCCCCACACACGAAAGAAAGGTAGAAATGACCACCGGAGCAGAACGGAGCGCCGGAATGCAAAACAGACAACGGGGAAAATGCTCGAATGCATGAGATGAACACGTATGCAAATGCAATGCACATGATGACATGATATGAGATGCATGACAACGATAACAACACACGTTGACGAAAAAACCCGAACCCGAGAAAATAAAATAAGTTAAGGCCGGAAACGACAAGAGTTGGATTACAAATTGGGTAAATCATATCCAGGGTGTTACAACACTCCACCACTACGAAAGGATCTCGTCCCGAGATCTAGGACTGAAAGAACGCCGGATACTCAGAACGGAGGTGATCCTCGCGTTCCCAGGTAGCTTCACGGTCAGAATGGTGTGACCACTTTACTTTGAGGAATTTGATTGACTTGTTGCGAGTCTTGCGTTCAGTCTCTTCAAGAATAGCAACTGGGTGCTCACGATAAGAGAGATCTTCTTGGAGCTCAATGTCCTCGAAGTTGACGGTGCGGTCAGGAGTCTTGAAGCACTTTCGGAGCTGAGAGACATGGAACACGTCATGAACATTTGCAAAGTTTGAAGGAAGCTCGAGTTGATAGGTGAGATCGCCTCTCATGCTGACAATCTTGAAAGGTCCCACGTATCTATGGGCAAGCTTCCCTTTGATACCGAAGCGACGAGTACCTTTCATAGGAGAGACGCGGAGGTAAACATGATCTCCGATCTCGAAAGTCAAATCACGGTGCTTACTATCATAGTAGCTCTTCGGTCGGGATTGGGCTGCTTTGAGGTTATCTCGAATGACTTTGCACATTTCCTCTGCCTCTGAGATTAAGTCATTTCCGAGAAGCTGACGTTCACCGGTTTCAGACCAGTTGAGAGGGGTACGACACTTCCTGCCATACAGAATTTCAAATGGGGCCTTGCCCGAACTTGCTTGAAAATTGTTGTTGTAGGAGAATTCAGCATATGGAAGACAATCCTCCCACTTCATGCCGAAGGAGATCACACAAGCCCTGAGCATATCTTCAAGACTCTAGTTGACATGCTCGACTTGACCGCTAGTTTGAGGATGGAAAGCTGTGCTGAAGCAGATGTTGGTGCCCATGGCCTTCTGAAAAGAATCCCAAAACTTGGAGGTAAAGATGCTGCCATGGTCTAAAGAGATCACTTGTGGAATACCGTGCAGAGAGACAATTCGAGAGGTATAGAGTTCCGCCAATTGAGCTGTAGTGATTGACTCTTTGATAGGAAGAAAGTGAGCCACTTTGGTGAGTTTGTCGATGACAACGAATATAGCATCATTGCCACACTTGGACTTTGGAAACCCAGTCACGAAGTCCATTTTGATGTGGTCAAACTTCCATTCTGGAATGGCAAGAGGTTGGAGGAGACCAGCTGGCCTTTGGTGTTCTGCCTTCACTCTTCTGCAGACATCACACTCATTCACGAAATGAGCAATCTCGCGCTTCATTTGAGTCCACCAATAAGCCTGCCTGAGGTCCTGATACATCTTCGTGCTACCAGGGTGGATGGAGAGGAGAGAATTGTGAGCCTCGTTCATGATCACTTTACGGAGTTCACCTTTGGGCACAACATATGATCCTCGAAGAAGAGAGTGTCCTTGTCATCAAGGCTGTAGCACTTGTACTTGGGTTGACTCTTGGCAATCCCAATCTTCACCTTTTTCACCATAGCATCAAGAAGCTGGGCTTGGCAAATCTGGTCTTCCAAGGTAGGAGAGACTTGAAGGTTGGCGAGGAAACCTTGAGGAACAACTTGCAGATTAAGTTTGCAGAAAGCTTCACAAAGCTCGGGTTGATAAGGCTTGAGAATCAGACTGTTGCAGTAAGCCTTTCTTCTCAATGCGTCAGCAATCACATTGGCCTTGCCTGGAGTATACTTGATACTCGGATTATACTCTTGAATCATTTCGACCCATCGAGTCTGCCTGAGGTTGAGATTAGGCTGAGTGAAGATGTACTTGAGACTCTTGTGATCAGTGAAGATGTACACTTTTCTTCCCAATAAGAGATGTCTCCAAGTCAAAAGAGCATGCACAACTGCCGCCAACTCGAGATCATGATTGGGGTAGTTCTTCTCGTTGGGCTTCAACTGACGAGAGGTATAAGCCACAACTTTCTTCTCTTGCATCAACACTGCGCCAAGACCTTGGAGAGAGGCATCGCAAAAGACCTCGTACAGCTTGGATTCATCAGGCGGAGTGAGAACTGGGGCAGTGATCAATTTCTCTTTTGAAGTGTTGAAAGCAATGTCACACTCCGGAGACCAAACGTACTTTACGTGCTTCTGGAGAAGATTTGAGAGAGGCTTCGCGATCTTAGAAAAGTTTTCAACGAATCTTCGGTAATAGCTTGCGAGACCGAGGAAGCTACGTAGTTGCTTCACGTTCTGAGGAGGTTCCCAATTCACAATTGCAGACACCTTCTAAGGATTCACGGCAATGCCCTTGGCAGAGATGATATGACCAAGATAAAGAACCTCATCGAGCCAAAATTCACACTTGGAGAACTTGGCGTAGAACTGGTGTTCCCTCAGCTTATCGAGCACCAAACGCAAGTGCTTGGCATGATCTTCCTTGTTCTTCGAGAAAACCAGAATGTCGTCGCAATAGACCAAAACGAAGTCATTGGTGTAGGCATTGAAGATGAAGTTCATCATGTGAGAGAAAGTCGGAGGAGCGTTGACGAGGCCAAAAGACATGACAGTGTACTCATATGAACCATAGCTTGTCCTAAAAGCCGTCTTGGGAATATCTTTTTCACGGATTCGAATCTGATGATAACCCATACGGAGATCAAGCTTGGAGAATACTTGGGCACCTTTGAGTTGTTCGAACAGCTCGTTGATGTTGGGAAGTGGATATTTGTTCTTGATGGTCTTCTTGTTCAATGGACGGTAATCAACACAAACTCGGTCCGTTCCATCCTTCTTCTTCACAAAAAGAACACCACAACCCCACGGAGAAGAACTAGGTCAGATGAGACCCATTCTTCCTTGAATATCGAGTTGCTTCTTCAGCTCCTTCAACTCTTCAGGTCCGAGCTTGTAAGGACGCTTGCACACAGGTTCCGTGCCGGGCTCAAGATCAATGACGAATTCAACTGGCCGGTGCGGAGGCATTCCTGGAAGCTCTTCTAGAAAGACGTCTTGATATTCGCAAACGACTGGAATTTGCGAGATAGCATCCAGTTCACCCTTCTCATTGAGAGAAAACAGACGGATGGTACTATCCCGAGCGGCAAAGAGAATTACATCCTCAGACGAATGAGTCAATTGAATCTGCCTGGCAGCACAATCAAGATGTGCCTTGTGCTTAGAAAGCCAATCCATCCCGAGAATAAGATCAATATCCGAGTTGCCAAGAACAATTGGGGAAGAAAGGAACTTGTAGTCGCCCAAGGTGATAGTAACCTCCGGGACGCAGGTGTTAGCTGTCATCTGCTTGCCCGGTGACACAATTTGCAAGGAACTTTGCAGATACTGATAATCGCACTCATTCTTCGATGCAAATGGTTTGGAAATGAAACAATGCGATGCACCAGTGTCAAAAAGAACTTTAGCTGGAATATCGTTAACAGGAAGGTTACCCGTGATGACATCTGACGAATCCTCTGCCTGAGCTGCATTCATCAAGTTGACCTTGGCGTGCTTGGGGTTATGCTTGACCATAGCTGTACTTGCCGATCTCACAGGAGGAGGAGGAAGAGGCCTCTGATTGAGACACTTGTTGGCATAGTGACCCTTCTGTTGGCACTTGTTGCACGTGACCTCTGAAAGTGGACGGTGGTACGGAGCACTCGATCTTGGAGCTTGAGATGAAGTCTTGTTCTGAAAGCCAGGGTTGGGTGGGTGGGAAGATCCACTGCCACCTTTGCTCTTCTGCTGATACGGCTGACGAAACGGAGGAGGAGGAAGCCAATATTTCGGCTGCTTGGCCACTTGAGTAGAGGAAGAAGGACTAGCATCTCTGACTCGCTTCTTGGAAGCATCACACCTCAATTGAGCAGCCTCTTGCTTCAATGCCATGTTGTAGAACTCATCGTACCTCAAAGGCTCAAAGAGGACAAGAGCTAGCCGAATTTCTTCTCTGAGACCACCCCTGAACTGCTATATCATGCTCTTCTCATCAGGGACGTCCTGCTTGGCAAAGCGGGCGAGCTTCTGAAATAACTTGTTGTAGTCATAGACAGACAAAGAGCCTTGCTTCAGGTTGCGGAATTCCTCATGCTTGCTTTCAACCACGCTCTGAGGGATATGGTGAGCTCTGAAATCTTGACGGAATTCATCCCAGGTAATAACACGTCCACCTCTGGAATCCTTGTACTGCTGGAACCATTCTGCAGCTTGATCTTTGAGTTGGAAGGAAGCGAACTTGACGAAGTCCTCAGGCCTGACGTTACTGCACTCGAAATGCTTGCACAGATCCACGAGCCAATCGTCAGCATCGGTTGCCTCAACACTATTGCTGAAAGTCTTCGGCCCGTTAGCAAGGAACTGGTTGAGTGTAGCAAAGTGATTCTATATTGTTGCCTTGGTTCCCTTGGTTGCCTGGATTGCGCTCTTGAAGAATTTGCATGATCAACTGTGTGTTTGCATTGGTTGCGGCCATCACTGCTGGCCATGCCTCCGGAGGAGGTGGAGGTGGTGGCGGATCTTGATTCTGATTCTGATTGGTGCTCGTAGCGGGAGCCATCCTGAAGACGTTGACCACCGTTAGCACATAGACAGATAAAATGAAGCTGAATCCAACGGAATGAAAATTGCAACATAAAGTCTTCACATCCGAACAAATTGAACGAATGCATTCCTCTTGAAATGGTCACATATCCATAAATTGAGAAGCCACCTAGAATTTAGGTAGAGAAATAAATCAACAAGGTATGGATCAAGAACGAATAATCAGTAAGAAATCCCAATCTCAAACCAACTATCCGTGGAAGAAGAACTAGAGCTGCAAGAATTCCCACCTATGAAACTCCCGAACCTTTCCGGTTATGCAATCAGGTGTTGGGGATATAGGGGAAGCATAATATCTCACCCAAATCTAGCAATTCCTACATCCAGCTGTATCCATCCTTCAACACATAACCGAGAAAAACTTCGGAAACCATCTACCTCAACCTTCAAAAAGCATCCGTTATACAAGTTATGGCGATACTCCCGAACTCCCACCCCACTACTGGGTGGCGTCGAGGTTATCTCACCAACGAACTGCATAAAAGAGATTTTCGATATCGGCGTACTAAACTCAGGTATTCCAGAACTGCATAGATAAAATTATGACGACAACACCTCAGAGCTCAACTCCCCAAGACACTTCCACAAAACCCCTGACAGGAGGCACCAAGACAATGTTCTCATCATAAAACCATCGGAACGATTCCAAGATACCCGCATGATCCTAAAATTCTTTTTAGTGAAATTTGAGAAGAGAAGAGTCAAAACTCTACGTCAGGATGCCTTACCAGAGCGATGAGGAGACTCGGAAGTAAAAAGAATTCCTAAACTCTCCGATATATAATTCCTAAATGACTCAAAACATTTTTCTAGACACAACTCGGCCGCTAAAAACGATCAAGCAATGGGGATCCTAAGGTCGGGGAAGGCTCTGATTACCAACTTGAAACACCCTCGATGCGACTATATCTCCTACGTGTCGAGGCACGACTTGGAGGCATAATCGCATTGAAGGCATATCTCGCAAGTAAGGCAATCTTCAAAACATCCCATGTAATATAAATAATAAAGGGGAGAAAACATAGTTGGCTTACACTCGCCACGTCAATCAAGTACATAAATAACATTACATCATTCAAACACTCATGGCCTGACTACGGCGCCAAAATAAAAGACAACCCAACATGCGACACGGTCCCGATCACCCCCAACTGGGCACCACTACTGATCATCAGGAAAAGAAACATAGTATCATTGAGAGTCCTCGTCGAACTCCCACTTGAGCTCAAGCACGTCACCTGGAGCGGAATCGTCAGGCCCTGCATCTGGTGTAATAGTAATCTGTGAGCCACAGGGACTCAGCAATGACGCACCCTCGCAATCAAGACTATTTAAGCTTACTAGGTAAGGCAAGGTAAATATGTGTGGAGCTGTAGCAAGCGACTAGCATATATGGTGGCTAACCTGTTCGCAAAAGAGAGCGAGAAGAGGAGGCAAAGCGCGAGGGAGAAACTAGAGAACAACCTGCGCAAGCATTACTCCAACACCGTGTTCACTTCCCGGACCCCGCCGAGAAGAGACCATCACGGTAACTCACACTGTTGATTTATATTAATTAAGTTAAGGTTCAAGTTATCTACAACCGAACATTAACAAATTCCCATCTGCCCATAACCGCGGGCACGGCTTTCGAAAGTTCAAATCCCTGCAGGGGAGTCCCAACTTAGCCCATGACAAGCTCTCACGATCAATGAGGGAATAGACCTCCTCCTGAGACGCTCCGATCAGACTCGGTATCTCGGTTCTTCAAGACACTTCGACAGGTTAAAACAAGACCAGCAACAGCGCCCGAATGTGCCGACAAATCCCGATAGGAGCTGCAAATATCTCGTTCTCAGGGCACACTAAGATGAGTGCTCCATACAACTAAAACCAAATCTCGAGTTTCCCCGAGGGGGTGCTGCACAGGACTCTAGTTCGGACCAACACTCAGAGGAGC
>NC_041382.1:485331490-485335151 GCF_002162155.2 Triticum dicoccoides | reverse complement strand
CCCAAGGGAAAAAGAGGCTAGGTGGCAAATGGTAAAACAAAGGTTGGGCATTGCTGGAAAAGCTTTAATCAAGGCGAACTATCAAGGGGTTCCCATTATAACCCAACCGCGTAAGGAACGCAAAATCCAGGAACATAACACCGATATGATGGAAACTAGGGCGGCAAGAGTGGAACAAAACACTAGGCGAGACGCCGAGCCTTCCACCCTTTACCAAGTATATAGATGCATTAAGATAACATGGCAATATAATGATATCCCAACAAGTAAATAAATGTTCCAACAAGGAACGGTCTCATATCTTCACCTGCAACTAGCAACGCTATAAGAGGGGCTGAGCAAAGCGGTAACATAGCCAATCAACGGTTTGCTAGGACATGGTGGGTTAGAGGTTTGACATGGCAATTTGGGAGGCTTGAAAGCAAGTGGTAGGCATCGTAGCATTGGCATAGCAAAAGAGCGCGCATCTAGCAAAGCAAAGATAGTAGTGATTTCAAGGGTATGATCATCTTGCCTGCAAAGTTGTCAGAGTTGACTGGATCCTCGAAAGCAAACTCAACGGGCTCCTCGTTAGCGAACTCGTCTCCCAGCTCTACTCAAACAAGAAAAACAAGCAAACAGAACACAATCAACCACATGCAAAGCTCAAACAATATGATGCAAAGACGGTATGCTATGCGGGATGTGATGCGGGATGCATATGCTAGATTTGACAAGGGATAAATGAACCTGGCCTCAACTTGGAAATCCAAGTGTGCCACTGGAAAGATGAGATGAAATCGCTTGAAAACGATATAAAGATCACCGGAATCGGAGTTACGGTTTGGAAATGGCAAGCAAATCAAATATGGCCACGTTCTGCGATTTACAGCAAGTAGCCATCTAAATGCAACAAGATGAACATGCTACAACACCCAAACATGACATCAAAATACATGGCAGGAATCCATTCATGATTCTTAACAAAAGTCTAGCACTGAGATACGGCCAATTCATCCAATAACAGGTTCAAACAAGCATGGCAAAAATGCATATGACAAACAGATTTCAGACTTAGTGAAATTAACACTTGTCTGGAATTTCAGATCAGGTAGCACTCTTCGGAGCATGAAAACTATATGCTACAGGACCTTAACATGGAAAAGTAAAACATGGCATGGAGCTACTCAAAGAGCTTAACAAAAGACCCTTAGTGACCTTGAGCCAAAATGGATCAGAAAATACAATTGCAAGCATGTGAACATGGCAAAAACATAATCAGTTCTCAGACTTAGTGAAAACTGGAGCATGCTGAAAACAGATATCAAGTAGGCATGTTTACGAGCTTGATGCACTCACTATGGAGAAAGTCATGACAAACTAAGCATACATCCATCAAGGATACACAAAATGCAAGCTAGACATGGCAGGAGCAATAGCATAGCATGCATGGATCAACTACAACATCAGCGGCAAAATCGCTAACAAGTAGACAATCTGCCCAGATTCATGAAGTAGCAAAAGTAGAGCTCGATTGACTCAAGCTAGGTTAGTCCATAATTGCAAACAAAGACAGCCAATCAACTAGCAACGCTATAAGAGGGGCTGAGCAAAGCGGTAACATAGCCAATCAACGGTTTGCTAGGACATGGTGGGTTAGAGGTTTGATATGGCAATTTGGGAGGCTTGAAAGCAAGTGGTAGGCATCGTATCATTGGCATAGCAAAAGAGCGAGCATCTAGCAAAGCAAAGATAGTAGTGATTTCAAGGGTATGATCATCTTGCCTGCAAAGTTGACAGAGTTGACTGGATCCTCGAAAGCAAACTCAATGGGCTCCTCGTTAGTGAACTCGTCTCCCGGCTCTACCCAAACAAGACAAACAAGCAAACGGAACACAATCAACCACGTGCAAAGCTCAAATAATATGATGCAAAGACGGTATGCTGTGCGGGATGTGATGCAGGATGCATATGCAAGATTTGACAAGGGATGCATGAACCTGGGCTCAACTTGGAAATCCAAGTGTGCCACTGGAAAGATGAGATGAAATCGCTTGAAAACGATATAAAGATCACTAGAATCGGAGTTACGGTTTGGAAATGGCAAGCAAATCAAATATGGCCACGTTCTGCGATTTACAGCAAGTAGCCATCTAAATGCAACAAGATGAACATGCTACAACACCCAAACATGACATCAAAATACATGGCAGGAATCCATTCACGATTCTTAACAAATGTCTAGCACTAAGATACGGCCAATTCATCCAATAACAGGTTCAAACAAGCATGGCAAAAATGCATATGACAAACGGATTTCAGACTTAGTGAAATTAACACTTGTCTGGAATTTCAGATCAGGTAGCACTCTTCGGAGCATGAAAACTATATGCTACAGGACCTTAACATGGAAAAGTAAAACATGGCATGGAGCTACTCAAAGAGCTTAACAAAAGACCCTTAGTGACCTTGAGCCAAAATGGATCAGAAAATACAATTGCAAGCATGTGAACATGGCAAAAACATAATCAGTTCTCAGATAGTGAAAACTGGAGCATGCTGAAAACAGATATCAAGTAGGCATGTTTACGAGCTTAATGCACTCACTATGGAGAAAGTCATGACAAACTAAGCATACATCCATCAAGGATACACAAAATGCAAGCTAGACATGGCAGGAGCAATAGCATAGCATGCATGGATCAACTACAACATCAGCGGCAAAATCGCTAACAAGTAGACAATCTGCCCGGATTCACGAAGTAGCAAAAGTAGAGCTCGATTGACTCAAGCTAGGTTAGTCCATAATTGCAAACAAAGACATGGATAGATAGAGCACTACAAGATTAACAAAACATCCTTGCTGATCATCCTCAAAAGAGGCACGGATCACTAGGAAACAACATGAACATATGGCCATATGAGATAAACAGCTCAAGGACTTGGTGGAAATGCTAAGTCCTTGAAATCAGCATTACCAAGTGCCTCACTTTGCAAGCTTGTGATAGTCACCACACACATCACAAAAATACAAGGGTTGCACCTGTGGAAAGATGGCAAAACCCTTAACAAAACATATGTAGAGCTCGTGGGCATAACATGCACACAAAAATCATGGAAAAAATGACAAATATCTAAATGGAGCAGCAGATCTGACAAATATCTCAAGTACAAATCTTCTAACAGCATTTTGGGGCATCAAGATGAACTCAAATGAAAATGATGCAATGGAATGAAATGATGTACTCTCTGAGGCGAACATTTTGATATGCTATATGCCCAAAACGGATCTACGGATGCGGAGTTACGGCACGATGAACAAGGGCACTTGAATCTGGAAAAACGTGGACTTAGAAGAAAATTTGGACCTCGAGATCTAGGGTTCTCACGCGAACCGAGGTTGACCGGAGCGCAGCGGCCTTGTCCGGCGATGTGGACGCGGGGCGGCGACGTAGAGTGGTCGGGAAGGCGGAGGAGGAGTAGATCCGGTCTCCTCCGGCCGGATCCGGCGGCGAGGAGGCGCGGGGATGGGTCCGGCGACAAGCTCCCTCACCGGACGGAGAGCGGGGCAGCGGCCGGCGACCTGGGCGGCGGAGATGGCGACCGGCCGTGAGGAGGACGAGCGGCGGATCGGGCGGCAGGCGGCGGTGGGTGCGCGGGCCGGGAGGGCCCCGTGGGTTCC